>NC_060170.1:32491199-32709810 GCF_021292245.1 Micropterus dolomieu
GGGGGTGTAAAAGGCACAGAGTGGGTTTCCTCCATCACGTCTTCACACCTGCAGTTTGAACTGGAAAGAACTGGTGTTCCATTTGCTTGTTGTGTCACAGTTGGGCATGGTGCGCTCTGTGAAGGTCACATTGCCTTCTGCGTCGATCAGAATAATTGTGTTGGTCCTAAATGAGCAGGGACACAGGAGATACAAGCAAACAAAGACAAAAAATATAAAATAAATGACATAAAATGCTTGAAAAAAAATAAATAAAGAAAAATCAAAGAAAACATGCAGATGGCAGAAGTAATTCTGAGAACAACTATGATCATTCAACAGTCACATCTGAGGTATTTAGCAAACACCCGTATCAAGGATGAGCAGGCAGTGGCAGTGCCTTTGACAGTCTTTGATGGCTCTGGCAAAGACTGACCCTCTGACCTTTTGGCTACAGGACAGTCTCTGTATCCACTAATCCACCATGCAGACGATCCTCTTTCATTTCCTCGCTGTGGAGGATTGATTACACAGGGATTTTTTGTGTACTGACAGTTCTCTGTTCCCTCTGATCCTGCTTGTCACCTCAGGTGGAATCAAACAGGGGGAGATAGAGGAGAGAGATTTGGCGTGGGTGGAAGACACTGACCTTGTGCCATAATGAGGGGAGCGAACACACACCGCTGACAGAGCCTGGATCATGTCCTTGCTGTAGCCATCCCCCTGGCTCTCCTGAGCTGGATCAGGTGTGTTCCTGTTAAACAAAACCACAACACACCCTTTTGAGTCATGAGTTACTGTTTCTGGGAATGTCTCAGGCAATGCAATGCAATGCAGTTGAGTCTTGAAGTGGTTTCTACATAAGCAAAAGTCAGTTTCCAGGTTTCTCTGTAAGGTTTGAGAGTTGGCAAGACGCTCCATAATTAATGTCTAGGTCAAGGCTACATATGCCCATCTCTTTCAACAAAAGTAACTCAAACTCTGTTCAGTTTACATTCTGCTGTTGCGATACACGGCTGGCTAAACACATCACTACAAATCACCACCTATCAGACATATTCTAAACAAATCCCTTCACTTTTTGTACGGCAGCTTCATATTCACTGTACAGACACGAGAGTGGTATCAATCTTGACTCTAAGAAAGTGACAACCATATTTCCTCAAATGTCTAACTAATCTTTTAAAATGGTTATATGTTATGTTATATCCCTCTGGCATAACATAACATCAAGCAAAAGTGTTATTAAGAGGAACCAACACTGAGTGCAGCTAAAATTGCAACCCCCCACAACAGCTCATTCAGAGACTTGATACAGGCTCTGAATGTCTGGCATGTACCAGGGGCTCCGAGTAGCTCTGCTTCCCTGATCAGTTTTACCCCACATGTGGCACCCGACCTGGTAAAATCCTCCCAATGTTCGCCATCAACTTACAACTACATATTTCCAGTGATTGTAGATGTATTTAAAAAATGCATGTAAACATTTATCACCCCATCAATGGCATAAACCCAGATTTAACCCACATAACTGCTTTCCATCTAACATAAAGCCTTTAAATCACAGTTAAAGGTTCAGTGTGTAATATTTAGGAGGATCTATTGACAAAAATGTAATATAATATCCATAACCATGTTTTCAGTGGCGTATAAAGCTGTATAAAGAGATAATTACCTTAGAATGAGCCACTTCTATCAAGATACACTGGGGTCCTCTTACATGGACGTTGCCATGTTGCGCCGTCATGTTTCTACAGTAGCCCGAATGGACAAATGCTCTACAGGGCACGTTTCGCCACTACGTTGAATACGTACAAAGAAGAAGGTAAACAACAACTAACATTAGTAGTAGTAGTCGTCGACTGGTTTATTAGAAGTAAGAAAAGAAGAGAAATTTGGACGACCACACATTATTTAGCACAAGAGCAGACGGAGCGTGTCGGCCACCATAGCTTCTCCTACGCGCTTTGAAAGGGAGGGCTGAGCGGTGACTGATGGTGCATTCATGTCCTGTCAGAATAATGTGAATCTTTTTTTCCCCCTCCTTAAATCTCTATTGCAAAAAGAGAGATAAAGTGTACATGGGACATAAAAAGTATACAGAACTTTTATTTGTGAAAAATCACATACTGCATATACATATTTTGCAAAACATGTAATTTGCAATATAGTTATAACGATTAGTTTGCTGTCCATGTAGAGTGAACTAGATATCTGAATGTTGTTTATCTGCTCTGATAAGGCTAATCCAACACATCTTTGAAGTAGAGTCCATATTGATTCCACATTCTGACTTAAGAGCACATGAACACACACTGAAGTCGGAAGAACAACTTCACAACTTGGGAAATGGGACCGTCCGAGGAGCACATGAATGCACCACTAAACGCCGATTGCAATTCGCAACCCTCACCACTAGATGCCACTAAAACTAACACCGAACCTTTAAATCAAGTATTATTATAAGATTACACATTAACTAAAATTAAGATGAAATGTGTTACGGTGTGTGAATCTACAGCAGTGTTGGCCACTCACAGCTCCTCATTATTGAGGACGTTGAGCAGCTCTTGCACCAGTCCATCGCAGGACAGGGACTGGTCGCTGACAACGCTGGTGAAGTGACGCTTGCCTTGTAGCAGTTTCCTCCATGGCGTGTCCAGCAACGAATTACTCAAGCCATAGATTCCTGCTGAGGGGAACATGAAAAATACAGACAAATGTACACAATAGTAAGCTCAGTTAGTGACCTTGTAGAACCACCTCCAATAAACAGACAATCTGAGATCAACGTGGAATTGTCATGCTAACATGAATGGGCCGAGAGGAGAGGTAAATGTGAAATGAACGGTTTCTACAGCAACGATATTAAAAACACAGACCTGGTTTTAGATGGATGGGTTCAGGGCTGCCTCTGTTTCCATAGTAACACACAATGTCTTGTTTGGCTCTACATGGGAGACAGTAAGATGGAAAATTACAGATGCATTTAGTGATGATTGCATTTTGTTTATGTCTAATTATGAACGTCTTGTCACCAAGTCATAATGCTTCTATGCTCTTGAAATACAGCAGGCACTCCTGTGGGAATCATGAAAGGGTGAAAGAGAATATCAACATCGCACCAAACAGTATTCTTTAATGATTGATTTGCAGTCCTGGAAAAACAAAAAAAAAAAAAGGAAAAGAAAAGAAAAGAAACCTGTTTAATTTGTAGAGGTAATTCAAATCAAAAAAGAAAATATTGAACACCACAGTTAACTGCAGCATTTAAATCTATCCTAAAGGAACACCTGGGTAAAATGAAAGCTTCAAAATAAAAATGATTGCTGCAAACACCTTTGACTACCACAAAACTGTTTAGTTACAGGGTTAAGTCTCTTTAAAAAAGTCCTCAGAGAGAATTTATTCAGTCTGAAAAATCTGTCTAACATCAAGGGCATCTGTGATGGCTTTGGTACAGGAGAGTGAATAATAGATTATGACCAAATCCTTTGAACCAGCGGGGGAATGAATTTTTTTATGTCAATTTTATGACAGCCATACCAGTGGCATCAGTCAATCTGAAATGTGGTGCAACACTGCTTCAACATCTGACTTGGAAAGTTTCCCAGTCAGAAGCTGGCAAGACGGGAAGAGAATATGCTGCTGGGCTCGAAACTCCGCCACAAACTTTATTGGATAGTTTTAAAAGCCAAAAAAATATATATATATATAATAGATCGCCCTTTGGTCTATATACCATATATCAAAATAAATGGAACATGTTTATCATAAAAACCCATAAACAATGATTTAATATCTGATGTTTAGAGCTGAGTTTGGTTCACAAACAGAAAACTGCTTACAACAATAACTATTGTAACAACTATTGTGATAATCTATAAAACATTTGATTCACTTTTAAAGATGGTTTACAATTTTCTAATCTTTTATAGACCAAACACTTCATTGATTAATAAAAAAAGGCAGTAGTATAATCTATAATGAAAAGAACACTTAAATGCATCCCTAGTAAATAAAGTATATGGGAAAAAAGCACAAGCAATTATGTACTACTTCATGTTAACAAAGCTTTTAGTATATTTTGTTAATTTACTTATGTTAGACTTCTGAAAGACTTCATATGATGAAATGCTTGCCATCGTTTTGCATTTAGCATTTTAACACATAGGTGGTGTCTACACTAACTCACCATCTCATCACATTAGTCAGTTTATCATCTTGTAAATTATAATTCATTCCATGCTTTCCTGGGGGACGTTCACCTTTTCTTTACAATCTCTGCAAACTACAAAAGACTAGAGACACGATACGGATAACATGACGACACCAACTGACATGAGCCACACACACACACACACACACACACACACACCCTTTACAAATGATTAGTGATACATGTGTTTGCCTAAAAAAGCAGTGCAGCGGTCATCCTTTACTGTTTGCACAAGAAACTCTCTGTCTTGTGTAAATTTCCTGGAGCAGAGCGTTTTCTAAAGGCAGGACAATAAGTTTCCAAGCAGCTGCGAGAGAATCCTCAGAGCTGTAGGTTTACATTACATTATCTCTCTCACAACAACAAATCAAAGACTTTAATATTGTTTCCAACTTGTACCCAAACCCAGTTGAACAGTCTGAATAAACAACTCCCTTTTATGTGTTCCTATGGTTACTACAGTATAAACACAGTGGCCGCTGTTGACTCGGCTGACAGCAGTCACCCCTCATACATGCATGTGCACTGTATCTGCTCAGTGGGAACCAGATGGCACTGTAACCTGAAGGGAAACGGAAGAATCTGTAAAGCTTTTATCGGTTGTGGGCCAAACACTTTTTTGATCACATTTTGATCTTGGTATTCTGTCCTGAACTTAACAAACCCCACCGTTCTGGTGTCTATGTAAACAGCTTTGGCTGTGATGTGCATCAAATTGGCTGTGGTGGTTGCAGGTGAAGGATCTGCAGAGAGATAGCTCTATTTTGGCTATTTGAAACTGGCTAGAATATTGAAAGCTCCATCAGGTGTGCTCTGGGCTGAACAAGGCTGAGATGAGAGAACAGCAGGAGGTCAACGCCGCTGGGCAGAGAGAACGAGGAGGGAAGGGTCAAAAACAGTCCTTTTCAGATCTCAGAGAGGTAATCAGTATGCGGACTGGGAGGCTTTTTAATGAAGAGTCCTTTATACTGAGGCTGCAGAGCAGTTTCACTTCGCCAGCTGTGGTGTAGTTGCCTGGAGATGGTTGGAAGAGCTTTCAACATTATCAGTTCGGAATGTAGATAGGCAGGACGGTGGGGGCTCCTGGGTAACGACCACATGCACCACAAACACACATCTGGACCCATGCATGCAGACAATAAAGACATTTGTGTTTTTAAGTACAATGGATCAACAACTACTAGATGGATTGGAATGAGATTCGACACCGATACTCACATCCTGCTCAATAACTTTGGTGAACTGGTGACTTTTCTAGTAAAAAACAAAACTACTGACGTTCCCGTCAGCAATTCGTAAATTCATACCCATTTCGTACCCATTTCATCAGCTTCTGTCTGAGACCTCAAGGTGACCACTGACTTGATAAACTGAATAGGAGAACACCAAATATGTTCTTATATAACTTTTGAAATGAAATCTTATTACACATTAAAGAACCCAGAAATTAAAATCAGCCTATATCTGACAGACTTTCATAGAAAGATAAATGTAGTGGAATTCAGATCTCCTCCTGATGTAAAATATGATCCCATGCTAACAACTGTAAAGCCAAAATCAACATTACATTGATTTTTCATCTGGATTCAGTCAATGAACAAGGTAGGATATATTTGACATTTTTGAGAGCTAGAATTAGCAGTAGACGATTTCCCACTAGGTAATCTTACTCTGGAAAAAACAAATACTCATAGTCTTTCTTCTTTGACATGTTCATCCACCCATGATGCCGTGCATATCTTCACCACAGCTGTTTTACTTTGTCAGCTCCACCAAGTTTATGCCAAGAATTAACAACACATGTTTGATGCCATCAGACTGAACCACTTTATAAAAGTTGTTTTTTTTATAAAGCAGCCCCACTCTGCTTGACTGAAAGTGTATTAAGCAAGGCATTTCTTTGCAGGCAAACATCAGAGGAGATGTTCATTAAAATGGATTATCTCTGGGCATTGACTTTAAAGTGAGAGTGACATAAAGTGGGATGAAAAACTGAAGCTATAGAAAAGTCAGATGTTCAATATGGAGCAGCATCCAGCAGTGCATATCTGAGTTTAAAATTTAAATATATATGGCATTAGCTCCACCGAGGGATGGCTCAGTATGAAGTTCTGGGAAATGCACAGCGGCTACTGACCAAATCAGTTGCACGTAGAACTCAACTCAGCATGGTTATAGATTATTAATCAAGGTAGAATTGGTTTAACAAGCGTTACAATTAAAAAGGAACGATACATAAATCATAACCAGACTGAAATATTTTATTTTACTTTCTCTGGGTTGTGTTTTAAGTGTACACCCGTTCTCTCACATGGATCTCACAAAACACTCAAAAACTGAGTGAAGACAGACAATGCTTAAAAATGGTGGGCACATCTTGTCCCTCAAAGCATAAATCATGTCTCTAGTTACAGATGAATGAGAAATCCTTCAATTGTAATATAAAGCTGCTCTCTATCCACCAGATGTACTTACTGATTCGGAAAGAAACCAGACGCCTTATTTCCTCTGGGCTGCAGGACACACTACAGTGGAAAACCCATCGGCTGGTAATGACGGTGTTTATTAAAAAGACGTGGGCTTGCTTTCTGTCACTGTGTGTCATCTCTGTCTGCAGTGAATGCGGCTCCCGTCAGACTGCTGTTTGAGGCAGGGAAACTTGCTTTCACAGCACCACATGACGGCCCAGTCAAAGTGGAAGACACTATCACAACATAAACATACAGCGCCTTTGGATTTGTTTGTGTCTCATAAGCGTGGGGTGGCACCTTATTCTTACATGAAAGAGGAATGCCACTGGGGCAGCTCCCAGTCTTAACAAGGGCATTTGCATATCTTGACAGCTTCGGCATATCAAACAAACAACAGTCAAGCCATCTAGTTGCTGTTTAGTCAAAAAAAAAAAAAGGGGGTTCAAAGTCTGAAATAATACTGATATTCCTGGACTGCTCCTGTAAATTGCTAATTATTTTTTGAAATCCAACAAAATCATTGCACTCAATTTTCAGTTCATCAAACCCCTCCCCCCAAACAGTGATTGTCCAATCATAGCTTAGTAAACATAACTAGGCATTCAGGTCCGTCACATGTTGGTGTGCGTGGGGCGATACTCCGCATTTAAAGAGTTTGAAGGGTTGTGTCTTTTTTTGGCCTTTCAAAAACAAAAATTGTGAGTAACGGATCCTTTCACAAAAGCATTTCCCCACTGTGTTGAAGCTGCTCCTGGGTTCTACTTGATAAGAATGGAGGGTAATATTCTGTCCTGCTGTTTACTGGATTTGGTTTGGCTTACACTCCAGCAAATCCAGCCAAACTTGTTATGCAAATTAGCATTACATTCACCAAAACATGGGTTAGTCCTCAACCTAAAAGCATTGACTCTTGTTATGTTAAAGGTAAAAACATACTGTTTGAAAATATGAGCAGTAAAGCATAAACCTAAACAGGGTGACATTAGAATGAAATAACAGTCTTACATTTTTCCTTATATTACTAATAATACTAGCAATACCTAGCTCTACACTGCAATGCAGAGAACAGTGCAGTTTCTTTATTATCATAAAATCAGGACAATGAGCCAAAGCACACTGCCAACAAAATAAAGGACTTCATCAGGGGAAAAAAGGTTTTAGACTGGCCAAGTCAATAAGCTGACCTTAACCCAATAGAGCTGCATTTCACCTCCTTAAGAGGAGACTGAAGGGAGAAACACCCCGAAACAAACAGGAACTGAAAGAAGCTGCGGTAAAAGCCTGGAATAGCACCACAAATGAAGAATGCAACAGTTTGGTGATGTCGATGGGTCGCAGGCTTGAGGCAGTTATTGCAAGCAAGGGTTATGCCACCAAATATTAAATGTTATTTACTTTAAGATTATTTGTTCCATTACTTTTGCTCACCTCAGAATGCTGTGGTCTAGTACAAACAGGGATATGTCCTGAGTTGTTTAACTCATCTAGATGTGAATACCAGGAAATAAAAGCTGAAATTCTGAACTCTTGTCTCATCTGTTGATCTTAAACCCAAATGTCTTCAGTGAACAAAAACAAACAAAAGAATTTGCCTTACTGTTCAAATACTTTTGGAGGGTACTGTATATATCTAGCCAACAAGTCCATGTCTGAGACATTTTTACAGTTAGCTGAAAACATCAAAAAGTCAGATGGAGACAGAGAAAGTCAGATGGAGATAACGTTAGCTTAACTATTTATATAGCTATAGCTGATAAAAATCACACGGTGACTGTTTCAGCTCGCAAAGTTGACGGTTGCGGGGTAGAAATGAAAAGGTCTCAAAGTATCTCTGTTTAAAATCAAGGACCTGTTGTTTAAATAACCACATCGTGTCAATCATATTGGAGATGGGCACCAATGATTAGCAGATATAGTTATCAAAACATGATTTTATGATCTTAAGACAGCAGAAAACCAATTTCTCTCTCTTACCTAAATTCTTAAAAGTAGAATAAGAAAATCCCTGATGAGCGGAGATCCTGCTTGAGGCCTTATTACCAGGCTACACGGTTCACCAAACTCCATTGTGGAAACCCTGATATCCCCCCCCCCGGCAGGGATATAGCTTGACAGTGGTGTGTATTGGACCTGAACCTCCAACCTCTCGCTGGCAGAAACTGAGACCCGTTTCCATGCCAATTGTCTACAGGGGCCTCCGCATTGACAGCTATCTTGGTGTGCACTGATCCCACTTTGATTTTTCCTCCTTTAAACAGGTCACCAAATTCAGTCAAGTCAGGCTGGAGAAGGAGACGAGATAAAAAAAAAAAATAAAAAAAAAAAAGAAACAAAATACCTCATTATTTTTTATGCTGTGTAGATTTTCTGTGTCTGAAACCCCGAAATATGAACAGGTGGTCGTTTAAAATTTTAATGCTGGCTCGTTCACAGCTGAGCATTTGAGGTTTTGGTTCGTACTACAGAGATGAAAATGCAGCCTTTGCGGTTACAGCCCATTCTCAACAAGTTTCTAAAAAACTTTAAGAGCTTTGATCCTTCAGTGCGCAAGAATCTGCCAATGTCAAATCATGACACCCACACAGTGCAATAAAGAACCGTCTTAACATCTGACTTCCTGACTCTCAGGATTCAATTTTAACTTGTGAAATGTAACACCTTGAGAGTACGGCTAAAAACTAAAAAAAAAAGTGTCTTTCTCAAAATTCACACAAAGTTAACACATCTTTGATTCAGCTATACCCGTTAATGGACCATATGCACTCCGACGGATTTCACAACACCTTCCACTCACTTGAACTCCGCTGTGATAAGGTTGAAGCCGTTGTACAGGTGGCTTTCTGTCGACACCTTCTTCAGGTAGGAGTAGCTGTCATGATCCTTATCCATAAGGTAGTTAGACACAAGAAATCCTGCAGAATGGCAAAAGTAAATTGAAATGGTTCTCAAATTAGGAACTCATTTAACCCATATAGTAATAAATGATTATTATATATATATTGAGAACCTTCAAAATGTAGAAAAAACAAAAAGCAATGTTGTGCTTGAGATGCATGACGTCACACCAGGCATTTTATCAGTGAATATAATTTGTCTTGGCTGGCTCACCTCTTCCTTGTGCATCAGGGTTGATCCGTCCTTCCATGTAGTTGGTGATTGCAGCCAGCTTGCCCCGCTTGCTGATCCCTAGCCATGATCCACCTTCCTTACCATTTTCCAGGTCCAGGCCTGGTTAACACAAAAGCAGAAGGATGTTTATCAAAAACAGCTTCACACTTCATCGGCACAGTAAGCCACAATATTGAAGACAATAACTGTTGGAATAACATCTATCACAATATGTCAAATGAAAAAGATCTTCATGTGAGATTAATAACAATAGCATTAATACCAATACCCACAAAAACCAATGCCTATTTCTGTAATTATTCAAACTAAATTACATATCCATTTGCAGGAAACTTCACTTAAATGGTAAACAAATTATGTACAAACAATTACTGAAGGATTACTGAACATAGACCCTAATCTCATAGTTTATCTCTTTCTACATTTACATTAGACTTTCAACAAAGGGGACTGTCCTTCCAGTTCACAACTCTGAAGCAAAATGTCCTGCCTTTGAATATGAAATTCTGACCAAGACAGTAAGAAAATATACTGGACTTGAACTAGCCTGCATTAAGATACACCAGATTGAATACAGAACTGAACAAAGGATCTAATCTCCATTGACTTTCAGTGACACTTCAAAAAATCCCAAATTAGAGCAAGTATATGAGCATCCTTTGATATGTCTTTTGATTGGACGACCCTTGTGTGACATTCTTCTTCTTCTTCTTCACGTGACATGGAAAAGGTGGGGCACCCAAGTCTACTGCACTTCCTGGTGATCAATAAAGACAGGTCCACTTACACTGACAGTGACCAAGACAGCCGAGCGGCCTTACTCCTCTGGGGGCGGATGGAAAGCTAGCCCGGTCCCACTGGGAGCTATAGCTTACTTCCCTTCTCGTCATGCTATGTCTCCTTCAGGGCCCTGCCCCCGCAGCCCCCAGCCCAACAGATAAGGCAGAGCCATTTATTCCTGTCACATCGCATAAAAGCAACCATCAATTAAGGCCCCACTACTGGAGTCCTGACCTCTCTTACAGAGGGAAGAAGGAGACTGATGAACAACGAGGCTATCTCTGCATTTCCTCCTTCACCAGAAAAAAAAAAAAAAAAAAGGATGATTGATTTCCTCTGCTTAGCTATAATGTGTATTGGACATCAGTCAATTAAATATAGTTTACTGCGGGTGGGGATGTCCTGTGACGGAGAGGAGGAGAATTGGATTCTGGGGCGAAGGAGACAGCTTTCCCTTGATTATTGAAAGCCATTTAGGCTTGAATAAAACTGTAGTCAAACAGTGCCAACGTCTGCTGCATTTTCACAAAGTCACAGACACAAAGCCTAACACAACACAAATCATACAATTATACACATATTCCATTTGGCCAGATTAAACACAAATTCTCCTGCATCAGTTTAACATATTATCTGTTTCCTGACATGTTTTGTTTGCAACGTTTAGCCACTTTGGGTAGGTCTCCCTTGCAAAAGAGGCTTCCAAACAGAGTGAATATGTATTGCTAATTACTAGTAGCTTACTAGGTACTGAAACTTGAGTGTTGAGCTGGACTCAGATGGACGGGCTTACCACTGAGGATCTCACTATTGGTCCCCCAATAGTCGGCAGCTTTGGACGGCCTGTTGTAGAGCTCATCTCTGTTTGCAGCCAAAATTAGCCTGAGGAGAGGAAGGGGAGAGGGGTTTGGAAGTTGTTATTTTTGTTCATTCAGTGAGTCTTGCTCATTCGCTCTTGACGTGAGCCAATGAGATATTAAAGAAAGCCATCACTGGTCTCAACAGCAGATCCATCATCAGCAGCTCATTCATCATCATGATTTCCCACGCCATCAGTTAGTGAGTTGGTAGACAGACAGACTGTCTGCCACTGACTCAGTTTCCTGGACATTCCTTGGTCTCTCTCTGGCTTCATACAGGCCTCAGATGTGTCCAGGAGTCTTCAAGCACATGTGATATTACAAACCGACTGAGCAGGACACAGAGGACACAAAAGGTCGAGCTTACAAGGAGGAGAACGTCCTTTGATGGTGACCAAAAGAAGAGAGGATCAAAAGGAATGTGACATCAAAAGGACAAGCCAATCAGACTACCAGTCTTAAGAGAGAGGAAGTAAAGTGAAACCGAACTTGTGATCTAAGTTCACCAGGTTCTGTGTCAGCCATCTGTGTCAGTGTAATACACCATTATTATTTTTATGTTTTTGCATGGTTTACCCTGTTTATCATTTGAATTACTAGGACATTGGTTACATTAATTTCAGTGCATTATAAAAATTAACTTACAGACAGGGGTGGGTGATGTGGTGGACACAATTCATGTCATAATATTGTAACTACCAAACTAATATCCATACAGATGGTATGATATTAACTAAAGTATTGACATTGTAGAAAGTTAAATTCATGTTTGCGCCACTGTAAACATCACATAGCTTCAGAGGAAAGCCAAGAAACCAACACAGAGTGTACAGAAGTCGTCGACCGATATGGGTTTTTCAATGGCCGATACTGATATTTAGCTCAATTAAATTTTATTTATATAGCGTCAATTCACAACAACAGTTATCTCATAGCGGTTTTCATATACAGCAGGTCTAGTCTTTACTATTTGTGCTATTTAGAGAGCAGGGCGGCCGACGGATGATACATGACGCCGATATCAAAACAAAGAAGTCATGTATGATTCCTTTAGTCCGTGCAGAGCAGAATCTAATATACATGTTATCTCAGCCAGTAAAGTGTTGTTTTAGATGGAAGCTTTATTAATTAATGAAGTAAAAAAATACATTGGGTTCTGCTATACATTTCAGAACGTGACTGGTGTTTCAGGGAGGATGGGGTACAGTTTGTTATTCAGCTTCATTATTCTCTACAGTATAACATTATCGCTAGCCAGTATTGGTGTTAGATTAGATCGGATGATTGGCCTCGCGAGTGCAAGTATCGGCCAATGCCCATCGTGTTTTTTTTTTTTACTTTAAAGTACTTAGGAGGTAAACTGGATGTTAAGGGGTTAAAACAATTTGAAATGTGAAAAATATGCCTAAATGTGTGACAGATCTAGATAAACCATCTCATCATCATTTCATTTTGCAAAAGCTGTCTGTGCCTGTCCCGCGTCAGTAACCTTTCACGGTGTTTTATCTGGTTCTAAATGAGTTTTTATTGCAAGCACGGCTACAACACAAACATTTATTGCGACTATCAAAGAGTGAACAGCCTGAACAGCCTGAACAAGAGATCTAATTTAATGTATGTGGCTCTGTAGCCTGACACGGGCTGCCTGTCAGTTTGACCTGCATTATTATTCAGGGTTTCAGTGAGTAACGGTGCCATTATGTTCAGGGACATTAACATCTACAAACTGCATTGTGACCTGTATCTAATGCACCACCCGTCATTAGTTTCTGCATGCCTTTACAAGCAGGTCACTGCTGTCAATTGGAAACGTAACATCACTAAGTGGCTCTACATCCTTACTCAGCTTCTGTTATCTACTACACGCATAGCAACACACATGCACACAACTCTTCATCCAGCTCATCTCACACATTCAGCAGTTATGAAACACAGGAAACAAGTATTCCCATGCTCAGAGGAAAGAATGACCTCTCATTACTGCACCAGAGGACTTTTGTAAACATGCATTAGCATTTTAGCAGAGAGCCTTATTTTGGACTTTGGTATTCTACGGTGTGTACGCATGCAAAGCACGAATATACTGTGCGCTGTTGTCAAAAACCTAAATTATAGAATAAAAGATCATTGAGATATGGATATAAACACTGCACAAAAGCACTTACACACCCTTTGAGCCACAAAAATAAATAAAAAGGCCAATGAAATTTACTGACCTCTAGCTTGGCAGTGGTCACCCTATTAATCTTTCAGGACAGGAGCTTGATAAAGAGCAAACAGATAAACCAAACTGACCTAATGAGGGTCGACCTCTGTGCATCAAAGGCTAATGATAACCTGTTCCCATGGCACTGTGTGACCCACCACTGCATCAGAAAACAAAGCTAACACTAATGATGCTACACAAGAGAGAGCATCTGCTATCGGATCCTGAGGGGGGGGAAATCACACGCGAGCAGCTCTGATTACAGTAAGTCCGCCAGCTGCATTACGGTGAGCATAGAGGAATCAAAGCTCCTCATAAATACTGAACTCTGATTTCTTTTCTGTTCAGTAAACACAGACGATTGTAGACTTGGCAGTATTCAGTGATATTCATTCCCATAGGATCTTATTTATTATACAAATAATTGACCTTTCATCAACGTCATGTAAAATTCCTAACTCAGACACGGTATTTTGGAAGTCTATGAAATTTACAGTAGATATATATTGTCCCAACAGGAAACAGTTTTTCATGACTACGTGACTTTCCTCTAGCAACCACTAGTAGATGATGGGATATTTCACTGGATAAGTGAAAACTTGAAAGAAGAGTCAGGGGGTCAGCAAAGTCATCAGGATTCCTACTCTGGGCAATTTCATGGCAATTCAAAAATTCGAAACATGTCAGTGAAAAAACAAAAAAGCCAACCCTCATGGTGGCGGTACAGGAAAGGTGAGGGGATCACCAAAGACAGTAGGAGTTGTCCTCTGGGGACCATGAATGCTTGTACAAAATTTGTTAGCAATCCATCTAATTGCTTTTGAGATAAAGTTCAGTCTGGACCAAAGTGGTGGACGAACCAACTGACACACCGACCTCGGAGCCCATATCATAACTTAATTATCATGCGTGGCATCATACTCGTGTAGACGGTAAACAATTGTATCCCCACCATTGCAAAAGCTCTATGAAAACTTTGTTAAATCAATTCCTTTCATGTTTTTGGGTGCAATGAACGTAGCAGCCTCTAGGGAGCTGCTGACATTTAAACGATAATTGACTAGCCTTAAGGAAGAGCTATAATTACAGGTCAAAATCATATTACAATGCTGGTTGGTTGATTTCAGAACTACTTTCATTCTGAGCAGCTGAAGAAGTTTTGAAATGCAGAAATCCCAGCATGTGGGTAATCACCAAGTCATTTGTGCTGAACAAGAATCCATTTAATCCCCGCAGGTATATTCCTGTCATTTTGTGCTGTTGGACTGTAATAATTGTACTTAATGAAACTTATCTTCAACCCAATTTAGTCTAAGTATGATGCACTTCCCTTTTTGATTTACACATCACTGCAGCAAAAGAAAACTACTTCTGCAACTACTGGTCTATATATAGAACAGATGTAACCACATTAGGGCACAGCCCGTTTCACCTTTCCCCAGGTTCAGGTCTGAGTCAGTACTCATGACACACCTCTGCTGTGATCTCCTTAGGCGGGGTCACACTCCCAAAGGGAAGGACAGAGATTGACTATGGCCAGGTGGAGAGCTCACTCTCAAGCTCAGGGAGATTATAATAAGCTGGACTCGACATCACCCTGTAACTCACATTGACTGCTCATAGTGCACTGGTCTGTGCTGAAAGAAGTCAGCCTTTACTGCTGGGTAGGACACATGGAGGTTGTGCAAAGATACATTCAGCGCTTTAAAATGGTAGATTTGAGTTTTGAAATTTGGTAAGATGTGATGTACTGCACATGATACTTATTCCAGCATTCTTTGCACTGTGCTCCATCACGCTGTGTACATGTATGCTTGTATGTGTACCTGTATATTTCATCCACCTCCGACATGTACATAATAATAACAATATTGGTAATAATAATAATTAACTCCTGCATCCTTTGCACTCCTTTGCTCACTGCACTGTTGTCTCAATCTGTCTATTTTGTTTTGTTTATAATATATATGTGCTCTGTATTATTGTGTTATTGTATAAGTAAGCACAGCATTGTACAATCCAGAGTCAAATTCCTCATATGTGTACACATACATGGCAAGAAAGCTGATTCTGATGTTCTACATAGTGCTGGGCAATAAAATAATAATGATAATTGTCGCAATATAATTTTCCTCAATAACAATATAATACATGTTCAATATATTGTCAATAAATATTTGCTTTAGTTCATTTGAATCACAGACAAACTAGCACCTAATTTTTCTTAAAAATATTTATTTTGTTGAAAAAAAGAGACCTGAAGAAAGATTAATTTATCAAACTAATAATTTGTTGAAAAAGATAATAGTTTTAAATGTTCTAACTTGTGAAGTGATCCACTGTTTGGCATCAAGTGTTTGTCAAGTTCTGGCCATAAAGAAAAGTTTAACCACATAATTAACCATCTGGTTTCTTGAATTTTTACTTAGGAGCAAAAATCCACCTTAAAACTACTGATTTGAGAGAGATTGTGATAATTATCGATATCGAATGATATGAAATGTTTTTATCGTGATAACATTTTTGGCCATTATCGCCCTGCCCTAGTTCTACATTTGCCCAATTTAGAGGGCTATTCATGTCATCCCATTAAAAACCTTCAACTCATTCAAATCAGATGTCCCTTGGTTCTACATTTTTATAAAATATATATTTAAAGAACCAAAAAGTCAATTGTTACTATGTTTGTGTTTGCACCTCAGCTCAAAGCTTCAGGTGTCACACTAGACAACACTGGAACCAGATGAAACAGGCAACATTGCAGCATTGTCAGAGTATGACAGCTGTGATGTCAAGACTTGACACGACTTGATTTATCAACCTGAAAAGGTCGTTCCTCTTATATTTACTTCTAAAAGTGTTTCTATATTCAACTTCACTGAAGCTATATGAGATTCATACTGAGTAAAATATTAAACGGTGGGGATTTATTTTTTTTGCTGCATCAAAAAGAAATATGACGCATAACTCTTATACACATGTGCCAAAATTCCAGCCTTACATTAACATTTATTCATTTAGCTGACGCTTTTATCCAAAGCAACTTGCAATTGCTATACATGTCAGAGGTCGCACGTCTCTGGAGCAACGAGGGGTTAAGTGTCTTGCTCAGGGACATAATGGTGGATGTCTCACAGTGAGAATCGAACCCAGGTCTCCCACACCAAAGGCAAGCATCTTATCTATGCGCCATCACCACCCCCACATATTACATATTGGGTATGTTTTAAAAAGTAGCCTCATAACATTGTTTATCAAGATGGACCAGACAGTAGTTACTTCAGGATTAAAGGTTAATATAAACACACTGCAGTGTCGAAATCTCTCTCTCTGTGTTTTCCCACTTGCTGCTTGACACTTACGCAAGATACTAAGCAGTGATAGACCGATATCTGGCATTGGTCAATCCTCGCACTCACAAAGCCGATATATCATCCTAAATGACAGCAGATCTAATCTGAAACCATTAATGGCTAGCATAATATATTTTGTTGTACCGTCAAATTGTACCCCACCAGTCACGTTCTGAAATATATAGCATAACCCAATGTATGTTTCTATTTCATTTATTAATAAAACTAGATTAGATTGAACTCTGCTTGGAATAATGATGAATTATACAATTATACTGCATTGAGCACCTTTCTTTGTTTTGATACCGGCATTATCATCGGCCACCCTGCTCTCTAAATATCAGCCACTGAAAACCTGTATCGGTTGACCACTAATACTAAACCCTTACTAGCACTTCTGTGGGTGGCTGTCTTCTCTGACATGAATGTGCATGATGAGGGTTTGTTTAAAGAAATTAATTACCTCGTGGCTGACCAAATTAGCCTTCTAATATACTCACACTGTAGCAAAGTTTGTTAATTGCTCACCTGTAGGCATTTTTGGACGCAGGCCGGGGGTCAAACTTGAAGAAAATTATACACATGGATGTACTGGGAGGATCGATGACAAAGTTTCACTCAATCCACCTTCGAATCTTTGTCATATCTGACAGAGAGAAGAAAAGAGGACAAGAAACAAGTAAGTTCCTGTGTTTAGTGTTGGTGTTTGTGAGCATGGGTGTGCGGGAGCGTGGTGGCGATTGAATGTAGAAAATGACGACAGATGTTGTGAAACAAAATTATGACCTGGGGGGTGTGTTCAGATTGTACAATATTATACAGAGTGACATAGCTGCAGCTAAAGGTCTTCTTCACTGCCTGTGATTTTGGGGAGGCTTTAGGATGCACTCATCAGAATACATACATTTCACCCCACAGTGGTTATTCCAATAACATTACTTACATGGCGTACTTGGCTGTAGGACAAACAAATGGACCTTCCAGAGTGCATACTGTGTGTAACCCTGCGCACATGACCCATATTTAGAGACGTGTTAGGCTCAGTATCACAAAGCTGTGTTATCTTTATCATACTTTTAGCTGTAATGAGTACAAAGGTAGCAGAAGCTCCTCCATGATTCACAATGTCATTCAATGATGTGCTGCTAGGTAGGGTATCTTCTGATACTACCAAGCTAACTAGCAATCTTCAACCAAGTCCAGTTGCCTTGATTGGACAACTACTTAGTAACGTTAGACAGTTAACGTTAACATTAAATCCATATGTTACCGGTCTAATAAGTTAAACCAGTGAGTAACATTAGCACTGTGGCAAATTATTAATAGTTGCTAGAGTCCTGTTTCCACATAAGCTAGCCAAATAACATAGCCACTGTCTGTTATGTATCTAGCGTTATATATAATTAGCAAACAAACAAGTCTGTCTTTCGGACCAAACAATCGTTAATTAACATTATAACATGTGGCTAGTTCAAGGTAAACTAATTTCAGCGTGACTTGTTAGCCTAAGCAACAATAAAATCAGCTCCTAAACTAACGTTAGCAGCTTTAACGAAAAAGACGGCAGAGACAAACAAACTTTTATCCTACCTAACCTTAGTTATGCTCCTCACATTAGGCTGCAACTAACATCTGACCCAATAATTGCGTGTCCGCTGTAGTTACTGGATACTGCTGCTCACTGTCCCTTTACACTCGCAACAAAAAGGAAGTGTTCACGTTCAGTCACCTCGATTTCTGTCTGCGGTCGTCTGCGGTGGGGCGTGAGGGTTTAATCCTCCCTGTGTTGTCCTGTTTCCCGCCCGCCCAGGAGCTGGGAATACTTAAAACAAGTGCACTTTCCAACAGGCTCTGAAGTTCGCTGTGATTGGTCAACATGACAAGTAACGTTAACAACCACGAAGCTCACAGCAAACAGTTACAATTACGTTTCCGGTCAATTGCACACTAAACTTAAAATAAAAGCATTGACGTTAAAAAGATGTTTGTAAAATTATTTTATAATTGGACAGCATATCACTTAAACTTTATAAATAGCATATATATTTGTTTGTTTTCTTCTCTTTTCTTCATTTTATTGTTAATTTATGATTTACTTTCTGAAACATCAAGCCAATAAAGCCAATAGAATTGAATAGATTGATAGATGGATGGATAAATAGATTATTAATGCTTAAAAAATAGCATTGCCTACCACTCTGAAGATTATACACTATCTTAAAATGTAAAAACCAAACCAATGCACAGATCTACACTATATTCTGCTGTAGCTATATCTTTTTATTATCTTGTTGTCTTGTTTCTTTATCCTTTATTTCAGATAGGACGGAGAAGCAGGCAATGAGGGAATTAGAGAGGGGACAACATGCAGCAAAGCTATATGTTTTACTCTGGGGTTTGTGTGGCTTATATACATCGCTGTAGGCCTATATAATAGGCTATATGTGCTGACTTGACCATGCCACAGTGCCAGAACATTAGGGTATTAAAACAATGATGTATGTGCTGACTCTGAAGAACTGAAAGACAGAAGGGATAATAAAATAAAATATAATTGATACATGTGAGTGACTAACTGCTATTCAGTGTGATTATGGTCGACCTAATGGGCGAGTTTATTGAACAGTTTCTTTAGCCTATAAAAACTAGCATTAGCCCATAAATAGCCCTACCAACCAAATGAACACAATTTAAAGAACAATAAGAGCTAATTATTTAGCCTAATTATTAATTCTCCAGATAAATAACCAAAAATATCAATCACAGATTTTCTTCAACAGCATGTGATTGGTGATGGGGCGGAGACACTTGCTGTGACCGACAGCATCCAGCACTGTTGTGGATGAGAGGGATAAAGACTGCTCTGCCTTTCCTACAACACAACGTCACAGCCACTAATTAGTAAAATAACTACCGACAGTCGCTTTGAGCACAATAAATAACTTTTAAATCAGTTAGCATTAGAATAGGATACGTTTGGTGTTGTTGTTTTTTTTTGTACATGTGGCGCTTGACTGAAGGGACGCGCGAGCAAGCAACCTGACAACTACAGGCTCCAATTTGAGATTTGGGAGGTTGTACAACAGTAGTATGCTTTCCCCCGCAGCAGAATAACGTTATTATTCAGCGCAGACTCGGAGTACTGCACAGCGCGCACACCGGAGACTCTCTTCGCTTTTGAAGAACAATGATGAACAGGAGAAACTGAGGTAAATATCAACGCAGCTCTTTGCTTTCTCTCGCAACAAATCCATGTGGTGATTATCTCGCAACGCCAAGTTCCAGCTTCTGCCATTACAACTCAGGAGGAGGGTGTGACAATAATGCAATAGGAATAATGTAAGAGGAAATTAATGTAACAAGAATGTAAACTGTCATTGTGCAAGCTGAAAAATTAACCCTCGGCTTCCTTACAGAGGAGTAAGCCAGGTGGGCATGATGCATAATCTATTAATTAGCGTGCACGGACCGGTGTGGTAGAAAATATTTATCACGCTTTTATTAAATAGTCTGTGTTATTTTGTAATGTGGCACGGCAGTGGACACTCTAATTTATGCTGCTGAATGGCTCATTGTATCAAACACATTAATATAGGCCTAACGTGATTTATTCTGTGTGTGCGTGTGTTGTTGTTGTAGCTCTTCTCGGTAATGGATGCAGTATAAAGGCAGCGAGCGCGAGCCGCAACCAGCTGTCAATCATCTCATCCTTACTAGTCCATTGTTTTGCCCCTCCTGTTTGTGAGTTACCATGGAGAGTCTTCCGGGGTTTTCCTCCTCTAATTACCTTATTTGGAGAAAGGGGCGGCTGTTAGTGGCCGGACCGGTGCTGTTGTTGGGTTGATTGTGCTGTTCTCACGTCCCATGTGACTGAAGGCTTCAAAAACATGAGGAAGCCTCCCAATGAAGTTCTCAGTGGACTTTGACTGGACCGTCCTGGTCAGAACCCAGCTACCACAAATGGCTCCAGTAGGAGCTTCGATGTAATTTAAGCTATTAACTGTGAGCACTTTAGAGTTTTGAAAGTCCTCCATACAAAACCCTTAGAAAACTGAACACACACCCTGCTGTAAGAAGCTTCTGGTTACAGTCGGGTTTAATTTAGCACTGTCTGAATAAAATATACAGCCTCAGTGTCATTACTGAAATAATATATTATTTTGAATATATTCAAGATACATTTTTGAAAGAGATCTGGCATATCAATATATATGTGTTTACTTTGGCAGGTTTGCACACAGGGTGCTGTGCAGGGAAGATGGTTAACTATTAATGACAATTTAATATAGTGGTAATTCATATTAAGTAAGTAAGGAAGTAAGTAAACATTATTTGTAGCTACAGCGCTTTTCACACACTATGCTTGCACAAAATGCTTTACAATAACATTAACATATATGGGACAAATGCACAGATAAAGGAAATTAAAAAAGATTAAAGATAAAATGACCACCCGAGTCACCTGAAAAAGTGAGCTATAAAACAGTCCGTAATAAAAATTCCTAATTATTGCACAACGTGTAGTAAATACACAGTGAGCGGGAAAAGAATTCACAATAAATACACATTAATGGTAAAAGATTTCACAGTAATTACATAGTAGGTAATAAAAAACACAGTCAGATTCATAAAATGCAGAGCTGGTGCATGCAGGTCACCCAAACTCCTGTTTAAACAGATGTGTTTTTAGCTACTTTTTAAAGGAATATACACAATCAGCAGAGCAAAAGGGTGCTATGGCCTCAAAAGCTCGATCACCTTAAGGCAAGTGCGTGGGACAGACCGCAGGTTTTGCTTGTTAGACCTAAGAAAGCGAGCTGATGAGTAAAGATTAAATAGTTCAGGCACATATACAGGAGCCTGATCGTGCAGTGCTCTGAAAGTAATAGTGAGGATCTTGATCCTATATGCGACGGGGAGCCAGTCAGTGAAGAGATCTCAGTAAATGGGGTTTTGTGAGAGCGTCTGTTTGTCCGAGAGAGTAGCATTCTGGATTAACTGCAGACGATCAAGGGCAGACATGCTTATTAATGAGGATATTGTCTTAACCCTGTCCAGGTGTGTGTGTATGTGGACAGTGTTGTGTGGGGTGCAGTAGATGGGTTGCAGGTGAAGGAAAAGTGACAGATCCACACTGATCACTGGGGGGTACATGGTAGTAAGAGCCGGGTGCTCCATCAGAAGCTTAGAGAAGGATTAGATGTCGTTTGATGCATGTTTCTGTAAACGCAGCACACACTGTCTGCATGGACCAGTATATTCCAGCAGTTTGTAGGATCCTTCCCTCCTGAAAGACTTAATTCTTTGTATATGATAGGCCTTGAAGAGTAAATGAGTTCATACCAGTCAAATGTGCAAAGGTTTCTTCAGATGCCTCTATGCCAGCACATCTTCACTTCCACAGAATACATGTGGGCTTATTGGCAATCAGAAAGTAGCTTCTTTTGAAAACAAAATATTTGGAACTCTAAACACAGAGCAGACCGGATGAGAATTATTTCCACAACACCTGTGACTGTGCAGAAAACTGAAACATGCTCTATAACCGGGGGTAAACAACCAGACTTCTCATGAATGCTAATGTTATGAAAATTCTATTTTATGGGTTTCTGCTTACATTATCACACACTTTTCTGTATGCTGACAAAAAATAACAACTTTATCTTGTCCTCTATTACAAATTCTGTTTTTCCGGAGGCAAGAAAAGCACAGTTGTTAAAATTCACTACCAGTTAACGAACTAATTAATGACCAACAAAACATAACTGTATATTGTAGCAAGCCGATATATACAGTATATTCTGAAGGGAGAGAGAGAGAGAGAGAGAGAGAGAGAGAGAGAGAGATAGCTATATATGTGTTTTAAATATGTTTTTTATTCTGGGGAATTAAAAAATATAGCTTTTTTACCCAGCAGATCTGACCCCTGCTGTGGCCTTTCTCTTGACTTGCCTACGGAACAAATTCTTGTATAACCACTTCAAGATCTTAAAGGTTAAAATGTCATTTTTCTAATGGATTGACAAGACCAGAGGTCAGCTTTAATCTCAAGAGCAGTTCATGCTCTCATGCACAAATTTATTATTATAGTACAAAGCCTGAAGGAGATGTAGTATTCCTAACTGTCAGCCCTGCAGCATGTTGGCAATTTGGATATTATAAATGTAGAAGCAGGTTAGTGTCAGCTCCTGTCTTTGTGTAACGTCTGCAGGAACTGACTTGCCATGGCACTATCTAATATGATTCCCTGATTTGAAAGTCTGGCTTTCACTCCATCAATTGTCTATATTCCATATGTTGTTCAGGATTGTGGGGGGCTGGAACCAATCCCTGCATGCACTGGGCTGCGTGGTTACGCCTTGGACAGGTGGGTCACAAGTAGATCACAGATGAATAATCATGTCTTACCCCTCTCGCTGTCTTACCTCTTTCAGCAATGTATCAGCTAGAAATCAATGTCATGTGCTTTTACGTAGTCATAGCAAAAACATTTGTATTCATTTTAATATTGGGGATAATGAGGAACGTCTTTCACTAAGCCCTCCTTTAAAACGAATCATTCTGCAAGTGGGAGCGATGGAGGAGTTTCCTGCGCCTCGGGTGTTTAGTTCTGTGTGATGGCCTCATGAGGGAGACTGACTCTACTGTGCTCTTACACCTGTGTGAAATGTTTCCCTGGCTGTATCAGAGGGACATGTGCACCACGTTGGCAAGAAAACACCTTAGCAAGAAGGTTGTTTTATGTGATGAGGGGTATAAAGGTCTTGGATTTTTCATGGTCATGTGTTTCTGGAGGCTGATATCAATATTTCTGTGTCAAAAGAGCCAGCAGCCAATATTTTGTATTGCTATTTAAATCCTCTTGGCACTTGAAAAGGGAAAGTAGTAAACAGTATAAAAAGAAGTCACCATGCATTAATTGGTTCTGCAACACACTGCAATAACAGTTGCAGTGCATTGCAATAGACCAAGTGTATTTTAAGGCACACAAATCCACAGATTTAGTATCCAGACAATGATTATTCCTAACAGAGATTTAGTCTCTTCAGGATGGACCATATCGTGATATGTAAAATTGCAATCTTCAAGGGAGTGAGACCTATTGAGCATAAAATCAAGCACTTATTACTGCCTCTAAATGAAAACTAATATATTTAAACAAACATATTGTCTGAACACTAATGTTGGCTGATGTTGGGATCATTTCCAGGTGTTAATTTCCCATACCAGGCACATAATTACATAAACTACTATCCTCGTGACTCCTTTGGAGGTTTTCCTGTCCTTTTAATATTTGTTACTTGATGTAGCCTGCCATTTTAATCACACCACAAGGAGCCCTTTTAATTGCACATATCACATTTAGTCATTTTTGAAATTGGATGGAATATTTTTATTTATTTTTCCCCGCAGATTAAGGTTTTTAAACCCTCAATTGTATGGCCCCACCTTCTTGCATTATACAGTTATACAGGAACAGGGATTACGGGATGTCACTTGTAAAAACAATTATGCAAACAACAAAAAGTTGGTATTTGGAGATTCAGATTTACATTTACATAATGCAAGTAAATCACACCAAATCTGTTTCATGAATTTTTTCCCATCAATAAATTCAGATGAAAGAAAAAACATAGCAGGAAAGCACAGGTGTAATTAATACCATTAACGAACCCTCTGTCCTATTTAAGTGTATCAGTAGGCCATATTAGTGTGCATAGCAGTAGCACCCCGGAACAGGTAAAGTTAAACTGAGTGCAGCCCTTGTTAATACTACAAATTACAGCTGTGCTTTTCCTGTGTGCTGTGAAAAATGCCTGTTTCTAGAAGTCTTTATAATTCCTTTCCACACATTATCCAGAGAGACATCATGGATAGATCACTGTCATGTCTTTTCATATGAGACTTTTGTATATCAAGACCATGCAAATACACACAGGTGAAGCTCACTCTTCAACACAAATTCACAGGAGTGTCAGAGAGATGTCAATCAACCACAGCCTTTACACGCCCACACACAGCCCTCAGAAGAGGTCTATTCAGACACGATAAGAGAAAACAAAAGGTTGGGAGGATGACAGGTGTGTAGGGCCTTTAAGCTACAGCATACCACTCTGTTGCTGAAAACTTGGTTTTGACCATGTGCAGTTTGTGAGAAATAAATTTTAGGTTGCAGATTCTTAGGACTCATATTTAACTCAGAGATAAGTCTTGGTCTCAGTGATTTTCGGTTAAACAGTGATTACTAATCAAAGGGTCCTACAATAAACGTCTGCGAGCGTGTAGGTGAAATAGTAACGCAGACAAATGGATGATACGATGATGGTATGGGGACATCTTTGTGCTATGTACATTAGCATTTCCTTTTTTCAGCTCAGGAAGAGCCATTGAGTGTACGCTAATACTCCAGATGTGATTTGCCATTTGTTTTGCAGTTTACTGTTTGCTGTTGTGTCTTTGCACTTGAGTGTATTTAAGGAGAGGGAGACTGCATGTCGAGAGAGAACCGTGATCTTTCTCTCCATGGCCATGTAGTATTCACCACATCTTTGACTCCGTGATCTTAATTCTTTGGGAAGAATTTTTCCCTGACAAGTTTCAGCACTAACAATAGAGAAGAAATTGAAATGACCCTTTGCATTCACAAAAATATATTACCGCTCTATACTGAGAGCCAGTGTTATATGAATCACATTAGCCTTATACCTACCTCATTATAATTTCATGGCCAGTGTAGCATTTCATTACTGGGAATTATAGAGCAACAGCAGTATAACATATAAATGGTATTATGTGTTTGTCAGTTCAATTATAGCAGAAATGATATGCTTCACACCCTTGAGTGCTTAATGAAAGTGAAAGTCGTGTTCAAAATGTCTGCTGTATTTCTTGATTAAGTCACATAGGGTGGCAATTATCAGCAAAGCTATCATAGTGCACATTCACTATGATCAAGTGACACTCTCAGGCTTTTTACTGAGAGACTGAAATGATTGTGATTCAGGGTCCTTCTGCAGTGTTGGATCATGCATGTTTTGTGGCTGTTGTGAGCTGACTGAAGCGGTCTGTGATTGAGTGAGTGGTCAGGAGAAAGCCACTCCGGACCCAGAGTGAATGGTTCTTTGTGGGACAGGCACCTGCAGAGATCTGCCTCCTGCTCCTGAAGTGATTAACATGCACCTCCAACCTCCATGGCCTTCCCACTCCCCAGTCCTTCGGCCGCCCATCCTGGCACTGTTCTGTTGTCTTGGCACCTGTTCTACATCGTCCATCCTGCAAAGGCTATAACTCATGTCTTTGTCTGTGCAGGACAAACACAGCGTGACTGCAAAACTGTTGGAATTGCATCGATTTCCTTTGTCAATGAGTTAAGTTCGGATGTTCTGTAAAAGGTAGACTGTGTGGATTTGTTTTAGCAGGGGATGGATGTTTGGAAAATATGTTTAAAGAAAGTTTTAATAAGTAATTCCCAAGGCACGAGTTGCATCGCTTATTTTTCTGCTACAAAGTATAATAGCAAATAAGCCTGGTTTTAACTGAACTTTTTATATCAGAACGATAATGGTAAAAAAATTGTAAAATATATATAATCCAATCTGTAAGAAGTGAATTGTTTGAGTGGACAAATATAACTATCTTCAGTCTTTTAGATGTTATTTCTTTTGTTAACAATAGCATTTTAACATTAGCAAATTATAATATAACGGGGTCCAACTTTACGCTAACACTAAAGGTTAGGCAGCTAATATGCTGTTAAGGATTAGTTTGTTGTAAACAGTGATATTGTGTTTGACATTAAAGTTACAGAAGGCTTACCATTAGGTTCTTGTCCTGAGCAGAAAGAAGCCTAAAATACTGTAAAATATAAATATATTTTTATTTTTGTGTTTTATTTACATTATTTGCTAAACTCAAATACTGACATTGACAACAGGTTATGTTTTTTTATTTTGGAGGATACATTAGCATCTCTTTCACATGGTTTATAGGAATAAGATAAATGTTAGCTTCTACAACAGGCTAACATCACCTGCACTTTGGCTAATACCACCAGGTTGTTTTTGTTTAGGCAGGCTAATTTAGCGCAATATTTCTTTTCACATCAAACACACATTTGGCTAGTTTCGTAGACGACAAATAAAATGGAGAAGCTAATTAGAGACCATGCTAATTGCTAATGGTCGTGACAAACCTCACTTCTGGGGACTCAATTCTCTTCTCACTGGCTCACAGACATGGGGTCCCCCGACGTGAGCTTTGAGGTTGGACTGTCTTGAATGGATTTGGTTCCTTTTTAAGTAGCCATACATTTTTTTGGCCCTACCGTCTTTCCTAGCAGTGAATTAAGCCCTGTTCTTCTCAACTCCAGTTTATTCTGTAGCGCTCTGATCTTTTATGTTCTGTCTTCTGTTTTTCATTTGAACTATAAAACTAATATATTCATTTTCCTGCTGAGTGAGTTTGGGTACAGCTGGCAGATTTATTATTATAATATTTATATCAAAGTGTGAGACTATGATTAGAATTGTAATGTGCAATGTCAAGTGATATTGCCTACATGTATTTTCCTGGTCTTAAAAAGACTTCAGAACAGTTAACTGATTGACATTTGTCAGTTGCAGCTGAGTTTAATGAAGAGTGAATGCCTCTCCCTGCTCGGTCTATATGACCATTACCAATGATATTTCTAGGCACTCACCCAACCACAGATTAGATTATATATTATGAAAGCATTAACAACCTGCAGAATGTCATTACAGTATCATTATTGCATTATTGCATATTACAAACCACGGATTTATAATTCAAAATGCATGTCTAAGCAAGAATTCTTCATTACTTCAATCACAACTTTGTTTTTACCAGTGGGGTTATTTCAGTCTGCAGTCGTTTGCTATCATTATGAGTCATATTCTCAGTAGGTTTAATTTTTTTCTCAGCCTGCTGCTGTGTTGTGTCCTCAGATGCCGGGGTCAGTGCAGGCAGCTCTCTGCTGCCAGACACAAGATGACGCTTGTGTCAGAATTGGTTTTAAATCAGATTTTTGTGGCATCATCTCCCTACCCAATTGTTGGGACCTCTGGTGGCGATATTATTAGAATATCAGCTGGCCTGTGCTTTGAAACATGCTGACTCGCTGATAATCCACTTCCCTTTCTTTTGCCCTCCCTGTGTCATGGGCTCTGCATTAAAATAGAGCGCTGATTGAATTCCTCTCCTGAGTAGTCCTGAAACCCGTCCCTCCCCCCTCTCCGCTCTCTCCTCCTCCCTCAGTGGATTGATATAGCTGTTTAGCTTTATTTTCCCTCAGCAAAGGACACACACAATATTTTGACCCAGTGAATGGTAATGTGACGTTCATCTGATGGCTTCGACTTGAGGCAGTGTCCAAACAGAACTGTGGATGTCTGCCCGTGTGTGTCTGTCCATACCCTCCCGCCACCATCACCACCACCAACACGCCCTGCTCCTCCTCCACTCCCAGACTTGGGTCTTGAGGATTAACCCCACCCTCTACATGCTGGCCTGCCTTGATTATGTCCAGGGATAAGAGCTGCTTAATTGTAATCACTGGAGCTGTCCTGAGCAGCATAAACACAGGAACATGGACCAGGCCACACACTGCGGCTGGGCACACAGGGGAACAGTGATAAGCACTGCTTCTTATTGATTATCTCTGCAAAGGAGGTTATGCTTTCTATGTCATCTGCCAGTTAACAGGATACTAATTGTCATATTTATGAAACTCAACAAGCACTGTACACATTTAATTATGGAGCTATGATGTGAAAGAAACCCCACAAGTCATGTTAGCGTGAATCTGTCTATTTATACATAGCATGGCCTTAGTGCTAAAAGTGACATATTTTTAAAATGAATTTAGCAATTACAGCCAAAGTGGTTCTGCTAATTATTTTTGCATTTTATCAAGGTGATGTGACAACAACATGATCAATTTAATTAACGTTGTCGGTGATGAATATGACTCACTTGACATTTTGTAAAATTCACATTATTGTGTTAAAAAGCTCTAAACATCTAGATGACATCTGCTGCATGTGCTTTGGCCAAACTGAAATCTCAGTGACTTCAACTGTTTTGAATTTGCTGACATATTTTATAGTTGCAAATCATCACAATACTGATTAGCCTGCAGCCTTTCTCGCAGATAATTTGTAGCTTTGTTCCTATTTGACGTTTGCGCTGGAGTTTGAAATGAGGTTGGCACATCATTAGATTATTCATGTGGGGATAAGGCACTTTAACAATAACTGTAATTTGTTTGCTTAATTGCTTCACAAAGAAAGGTTGGGGATGTGATAGTACAAGACTTAACTATTTCTCTGCAGCGTCTGTTGTGAGAATTTCCGTGAACTGGGGTCAGCACGCCAAGCTCTTTGCTTTCCCTGCCATCTGGCAAACAGTGCCTTATGCCTTTCCTTTGGGTGCTGAGCCCAAATGGCGAGGATCCCACATATCTTTTCCCTATTCCCGTTGGTCTGAATCTTTCTGTTTACGGCTGATATAAAAAGTTTTGGATCACACGTTGAATCAAGTGGAGTCTTGATTCTTGAGTCTTGGACTTGGCGGAAGCTGTATTCTTGAGATTTTCACGCATTGAATCACGACGCTCAGCCATAGAGTGGAGAGCATCCATTTTAGTGACCTCAGGATTGCATGTTATTTTCTGCTGGCTTCATTGGACCCAGATAAGAAGCAAAAAATTGAATCATGGGTAGGTAGTCCGTAGTGAGATTCAGTGTGGGAAAAGTGTGTCCTCTCAACTTTCTACCTCTGGAGAGTACAGCTGGATGTCTGTTCCACAGAAAAGGACATCTTTATCTAAAAAAAAAAACTCCAATGAAGATTTTTAGGGGAACAAGTAAATTGAGAAAAATCTCTTGCTGAAGGCAGTCTAGCAGAACTGGTTGGCCATCTGCCATTTTAGTCATGTCAGTGCTGAGGTCAAATCTCAGGCGACCTGTCCTTGGTGCACTACACCATCAGAGCCAATTACTGCCCTCTTATATCCCCCTTGAATACACTTTGTCCTTATCTTTCCTACAGAGTTACGATGTTAATACCAGGAGGTGGTTACAATGAGGAGTTCAGTTGCTGCAATATGATATTTATCAATTGTGGTTTTGTTATGTGTGTTATCACTCCTTACAACATGTTTTTGACACTAAACAAATGAGATATACTGTAATTTCTTAATTAGTGCGCTTTAGAGGTGCTGGTAGGTATATTTTGTGATCTTTGGACCGAACCAGGCTAGCTGTCTCAGCTTGCTTCCTCCTCCTTCCTCCCAGTCCTCATGCTAAGCTAAGCTAAACGCCTCCTGACTCCAGCTTCACATTGGAGTGTGACACAGGAGTAGATTATCACTCCTGTCCCATCCCGCTCACACAAAAGGAATCCTGTCCCATCAAAATCCCACGACAGAGTAAAATCATGTTTCTGTCTCGTCCAAAGCCCAGAGGAAAGTCTTCCGTCCCATCCCACTCTCAATAAAAAAAAGCATCAGAAAATAGCATTTATTCATATTAAAACTGCATCAGAGATGCAAATCAAAAACTGTCTTAAAATTGCACAGCACAAAAACTGTTAAACTGTAAAACTGTTATTACTGCTGTTTTTGTGTCACACCTTATTTATGTATTTAATTATTTACTTGTTTTATTTATTTGCCACACCTTATTATTACTATGTTTTTTTACCAACATCAAAAGAAGCACACAAAATTTTATTATATCTGAGTATAATGACAATAATGATCATTCTTTCATAATTATATATTAAAAACAGACATCCCTGTACTGCCCACTCCCATTGACTTTTTTTCCTGTCCCATCCCAGTCCTGTGATGAATGGTGAAATTGGACAATGTTTCAGGTGTAGCCAGCGGTTATGTGTTGTCATATCACGGTCAGACAACAGCCCATGGGTTCTGAGATTGTATTTTGGTCAATGCATTCCCCCTCTGTTGCTCTCCAATTGAACTGTTTTCCTGCATGCAATTAAAGCCTGCGCGAACAGAAACCAGAACTTTTCTGATACCAAAATATTGTCCCTTGCCTACAGATTCCGCATTCATATGCATATATCTGTTTATAGAGATTACATTTTATTGAGCTTTAAAGATGAACATTATGAATACTGTTGTCACACGGCCCACTGACGCATGGGATTCCTGAAACAATACTTGAAAGGACACACAGAGAAGCAGCCAGCAACAGTTTTAATTTAGAGAGAGAGAGAAAAAAAGTATTCGGATATGTGTGAACCTCATTAGAGATTTAGATACAAAGGTTCTTTACTCTTGCTGCATTGATGTTTGCTCTCCTGCTGCGCTGAGCTAAACTATTTGGTTTCCTGAGCATTCATAGGAGGTGTGATTGAGGCTTGGAAGGTAAGAGAGAACACATTAACCAAATGAGGGGTTTAACTGAAAAATCATAGCACAAAAACTAAGAGGAATTACAGCTTTAAGGAGAAAATGAGATCAATGTTTTAGAAATTCTTTTTGAAATGAGAGTGAGCAATGCCTTCCTTTTAATGAGCTAGAAAGACAGCAAATGCCCTTATTTTCTCAGTGATAACTTAAATGTTACTGTTGACATGCAAAAGCACCTAACTTAGAGGAATAGTTTGACATTTTAAGAACTGATTTTGCTTTCTGACTGAGAGTTAGATGAGAAAAGGAATGCATTCTCATACCACTCTCAAATCTTGAACTTCAGCATGCAGCCCCTTAGCCTAGCTTAGCATACAGACTTGAAACGGGGGGGAAACAGCTAGCCTGGCTCTGTCAAAATTTAAATGTCGACTTACCAGCACCTCTGAAGCTCACTAAAAACATGTTAACATGTTTGTGTAATCTGTAAAAGGATGAAAAGGTGTAAAAATGACCAGTTGTTGGTGTTGATTTTATCAACAGCAAATAACAGTTCATATGAGGTAGATATTGGGAGTTTTAGTCTGCTCCTGCATGTTTCCAAGCTTGACACCAAGCAGAGCATCAGAAAATCGGTATTATGGCGAATGCTCTTCCTTCTTTTTCAGTTTTCTTGCAAGACTCCAGGAAGTCACTGCAACATTTTAAACCTTTGGATGGAGCCAGGTTAGCTGTTTCCCCCTAGCCAAGCGGACAGATATGAGAGTCAATTATTGTTATTTGTTTTTATAAGTTAAAGTAAACAAGGAAGGCTGAGGGAAAGGGCCAGGGTAGAACAAAAAAGTAAAATTACATTAGCAATTCCTTTTACTTTGCACAATTACAAAAATGATAATTTTTTATCCCTCCTTAAAATTAAATGAAAAATCAGTGATGAGTAATATTTTAATTAGAAGCTAGTAGAAAAAAAGAATGCACATTGTGTGTGTCAGTTTCTGTGATTGTTGCTTTGGCCAAGAACCAACATGACAGCTAATTTATGCGAAGGTCATGCGAGATGGCCTCATGAAGAGGCTGTCAAATAAAGACAGGAAAATGTTTTTCTCCCCTACTTAAGAGCTGGCAACAAATATAAAGGGACACTGTCAGAACATGAATGTGGTGGAGGAGATGCCAACGTATTCATCAATAGCGGGCTTTATGTGTGAGAGGGTTTTTGATGTGCAGGGCTCGCACTGCAGCGGTCTTCTGTGGATGGTGAAAGCCAGTAGCTTTGCCCAGCTGGGACTGACCGATGGTGGATGTAAGATGTCTTTCCTGCCTCCTACAGCAGAACATTCTTCTAGGACTAGAAGTATAATGACTAAAGCGTGGAAACAGTATACCATCCCATTATAAGTGGTTTTGGTGATTGGAAGGCACTTGTTTTGACTTTGTGACAACATAATTGGAAACCTCTCTCTTAAGTGCTTTTTTGGGTGGGGGCTCATTAACAAAACATGTTTTCCCTCTTCCTATCTCTTACCTCAGTTTGAAGTGTAGATTTCTCAGATGCAGAGCTCTGTGTACCATGGAGGAGCACTGCAAATGAGGGTCTCTTGTGCCACCCAATGTTGTGGTTGTGGTGAAATCAATTCTGGCTGCTGCGGAGCTTTGCAGCATGAAGGACAGTGCTGCAGTATGTGTGTATGAGGCTCCTTCAGCCATGGAACCAGATGTACTGCACTAACCTACATGCTACACACACTCACACACACACACACACACACACACACACACACACACACACACACACAAAGCAATTAAAATGTCCCAAGTAAACACATTATATGAGACTATAGGACAAATCAAGTATACACAAACAGTAATTAACCTAAATTCAGTGGTTGATGATAATAAACAAGAAAAGCTTGGCTAAGCTTTTTTTGTGCCCTACTTTGACAAGTGTGTTGAAAAAATGATGCCACTTCACATTTCCTTTGTTGTTGCTATGGTGTCTGCACTAACTTGTCATCATCATATTTGCGGGAAACATTGTAATCCTCTTATTCTGCTAGTACCCCCACTGCAAACTACAATACCGACGGGACCTGGCCGAGCTCCTGCTGTGTGGGCTTCTATTTGTGTTGAGGTGTTAGGCTTGCATTACCTCTGCTCTTCAGCAAGTTTACTGAAGTCATCCTGTGGCAACACTACCACAGAGCATCATGGGAGCCCACAGGCACCACCATGGCATGAAATGATGTTGATCGATCTGTGCAAGCCAAGTGTGTATCTCCTGCATGCCTGTGTGGAAATCAGAGCCCCAGCGATTGAGCTGTTCCCGCAGACGGCCTCTTCTTTCCATTTCTGCTGAGCTCTTTGATAGTGCTGGAGGCCCGCGGGTGGGTGCTGTTGGATGGGTGATGGGTGTTCACCCTGTAGCTCCAAGCCAGCCGCACAGACCCAGCAGGAGGCCTTAGCTACTGGAGGTCCATAGGGAAGATGGAAGTGAGGAGAGAAAGAAAAAGGAAGGGAGGGAGCGGGAATTGAGGGGAATAGAGAGAACTCTTGGCATTACTGGAGCTCAGATTGATTTAATCATTCAGAGCATTCATCGGGGGGTTATGCAGTGTGTCTGTGTGTGTGTGTTTGAGGGTTGCAGAGGTGGAAGAGCAAGCCCTGGGAAAAAAAAAGGTTCGCTAATAATGATGAGAGAGGCAGTCAGCAGTCTCAGCCTCCGTGGTAATCGAACCGCTAACCTTGGCTTGAGTTAGTGCTGCGATCTCTCTGCTCCAGTGCAATGCAGTGGCTGTAAGATTGAACTATGAAAGAACTCCAGTGTACACACTGATGCAATATCTTGATAAGCACCACCTCTTTATATTTGTGAGATTGAAGCAAGGAAATCCTATTACCTGTCATGAATTATTAAAGTCCAGTGAGGAGAAGGAATAGTTTAGGATTCAATTCCCATGTAGGCACTTAAAATATATGTATAATCTTATTTATTATTTGTAAAGCACTTTTCAATACAGGTAACAAAGTGCTTCACAGCAATCAATGTAGAACAAGGACAAGTTGAATATAAATAAAAATAGGATCACACACAGTGGTGCACAACGAGTAATATATGAAGCATTAAACAAGTCAAGGTAAAATCAAAGGTAAAATAAATAATGCATCACACAGTGGTTTATAATCAATTAATAAAACATAAACAATATGTAAGCTTAAAGCTGCATCAAGTAATTTCTTTTTGGCCACTTGGGGGCAGTGTTACAATGCCGGAAACACAACACTGACTTATTATAACCTGGCCAACAAACAATTACCTGTTTATACAGCAGACACAGTGACTGGAATAATGTACAGAAAACTCTAAAACTACACCAATTTATTTCTCTGACAGCTTTTAGGAACAATATCATGGGCATCTCCAAAGACACATGCAAGTGCGCCCTTCACAAGCAGGAATAATTTATTATTTATTAAGTGTTTCTAGGTCTGTTAAAAATGTTTTAACTATGTTTTCCGTAAAAATAACAATACAAGCTGGCTTTAAAAAGTTGCAATTTTAATTTTAAAGAATTTACTCTGTCTTTTGAACTATATTGTTTATACCCTCACTGCATTTTTACTTTTCTCTTGTTCTCTTTTTAAATCTTTTAACCTCAGTATGATATTGCTGTATGATTATTATTACAGTAAAGTTTGTCTGTTTAAACCTGTATCCCCTCCCACCTACCCTGAAGAGGCTACTCCCCTATTGCCAGGCCATCCTTGTAAATAGGAAGCTGTTCTTAAGTGTCCTGCTGGTTTAAATAAAGTTTTAATAAAAAATAAAAATAAAACACAGAGCAACATAAGCATTCATTTAGAGTTGTGTTTTTAATGAATGTAAAAAGACCAAAACAGCAAGTTCACTAGTTAACTGAAAGGTGGTAAAACACTTGGTTGTCTCTATATGTGGCCACTTTGACATGACACATAGTGTGATCCATTAATAATGCAAAAATATTGATTGATCCAGCTTTAAAAAGATGGTATAGTGCAAGAGCCCTACGCTCAATTTCTTTTTAGGCTGCATGAAAAAAATCCTAGCTTAAGAATAAGATTGATTCCACACCACCGACTTACTCATCCTCTACACTCTGACATCAATACAGTATGTCTCTCTGTCACAAACACCCCCCCCCCCTTCATCACTGAATCACTTCAAACAGATGCTGGCACCATGAATGATAGTACAGTATGAGGAAAGGAAGGAGTGTAGGCAAGGAAGCTGTGGGGGTGGAGGGTGCAGGGGCTGATGGGATTGAATGGTAAGTGATCCCTTGGTGTTTCTGGCATGGCATAGCAGAGGGCGAAGCCATCTCCCACAGGGACACAGTTAGCCTAAAACATTTGTCACGATAAACGATGTAACGAGGTTTGTTAAAGGATTGTGTGTGACGATTTATTTGCAAGTGTGCACTGACTGTACTGTATGGCATATGCCCATGCTCCCCTCCTTAGATAATGAGATCACGTCAGTGTGTGTGTGTGCTGGCTCCGGCTGAATACATTTAAATTTATAGCAGTATATCAAGTCTCTTTCTCCATCACTTCATGTTGCTTATCACATGAGCCACTAGCCAGATTTTTTTTATTTCCATAGCTGGTTTTATCAGTCTGTTCAGATCTGTTACTTAATGCAAATCATCATGGATTTGATGCTAAGAGTTGTGTGTACCCTTAGCTGTTACAACCTGTAAAGATTACACAACATAGTGAGGAAAATCCCCTTTCTCATATCCACTGGCTTTAATTAGATCTCTCTCACTCTGTGTTTGTGTGTTTTGAGATTCACTAAAGTAAGAACGAGTGTTTTTAGGGAGCCACAAAATTGGTGTGATGAGAGGCATCTGAAAAAACAGATGCACATGTACACTCATACTTTTAGGCTTCAAAACAAAACATGACCTATCAGAGAGTTACTCTCACCTCACCACCCATTAGTCAAACACAGTGAGGTGAGAGTCGTGTTGGTTATATTACAGCTGTACTTGTCAATATTCCTATTTTTACAATAGATCAAATGACTATGTTTAATGTGAAATGGGTCACTTGTAGTGACAAACCCACAGAGAATTATCACCTAAAGTTGGGCATACAGTACGAATTTAGAAATTTTGTTGTTTAATTTCAACTTGATGCAAAGCCAAAGCTCACTATATACATGCTCACACTGTACGGTCTGATGGCCAAGCCACGGCCTAAGTGCTCACACTGTATAATCTCAAATTATACAGTCTATGTACAGCCTAACATCATCCTAACTCTGGAGCTTCCCTCATCTTTATTAAGAGTTTTATTGTCTGTCAGCTCATTTTTCTGGCCACAGCAGATTGCTATGAAAAAGTCAGTGAAAAAAGCTCTGATAAACCAAATGTGTGCAACCTGCCTAGTATTTTGCAGCTAAATTTTGCAGCTGGATATTTCCCTCAGGAGTTGAGTTTTTAGACCACAACAGACTTAGAAAGAGCAGGAACATTGGAACATTCGCCAGGTGGCCAGGAACACAACTCCAAATAATTGCTAACGTTGCTCTGTGTATGCTGGATGTGTGAACAGGCAAATGTTTGCTAAAATATCAGCCATATCAACTTTATATGTTGTTTCCAGCTTGTTATGTTGGTAAGCTACAGTTGGCTTGTATTCTAAGACTGACATGAAATGTGATTTGAGGCTACGATAAGGCAACTTTCCCCACTTTTCCATTCCTTTCAATCACACTACTAAAAAAAAACTAACAACCCTTTAATGAATTGTGAAAGCTGCCTTATTTTCCCAATAATAGGATTTAAAAGTCTTTTAGGCTTCATAAGAACCATTTTCCTTCATGAATGGGACGACATTTACTTTTCAAATGAGCTGTCATAAAATTAATTACTGCTCTCCAGTAAGAGTTGATGATTAATATCAAAAGAAGCGTAAGCTGGTGTTATATCTTTGGAGTGAGTGAAAACTAGTTTGCACAGTCTATCCATCAAACTAATGTGTGCTATCGAGTATTCTCAGATGTCTCAAATAGTTTTGTTTTTTGAAGAGTAACCCATTATTTTCAATATGTTTCAGATATGCATGACACTTTCAAGTCAAGCTTTCTTTAATGAAGTAATTCTAAAAATATGGCGAATGAATGAATTTTTCCAGCTTTTGTCCTCTCTTCAATTTTTCTTCATAATGGAGCGTAATCTTAACTGTGATCTTCATGCCTGACCTTTTCAAAACTTTACCATGTCCAGAGATTAAAAGAAAGAGGAGAATTCGTGATTTTCATGCAAATGCGCTCCTGTTTGACCTTGGGAAGTCATTAATTTCAGTTCCACAGCCCCAATGTAATAATCCCACCCCATATGCTGGGACCTTACCCTTTTCTATAACAAACATACACTTCACCCCTTCACCATTGAACTTCCAGATGTTCCTCTGCCAACGCTGTTTAATATGTGTAATGAATTTGAAAATAATTAAACTCTACAACAAGTGATATGACCCCAATTACCCCATCCTAGCAGTGGTAACAGTGTAGACAAGAGCATTGCATTGCACTGTAAGGTTTGGGCACTACAAATGTTTCTCTAATCAGGACTATGCACACAAGGTGTAAACAGCTCATCCAAAAAAAGAGAAGAAGTTTGCTCTTTTGATGCACTGCTATGTCAGTTTTATTTGTCCATCTTTTATTACCCTGCAGAGATTATAGCTGGTGTACAAGATAGTGTAGATTAAGTTAGTAAGATTAAATTCTTTGAAATGACAGTGCAGTCAACTGTTTAAACAAGTTTCTAAATACAGAGTAATCCTTTAGACTGTGTCAGTATAAAATGTTTCAGGCAAGAATAGTCACTTGAAATGGCCTCAAATAATCTCCCGTCTCAATATAATGGTGTATGCTAATTTGTTGTTTTCTGTCTATACTACACTGCCCGCAAATAGGCAACACTGGTTCCACCAGGGGGATTTAGAATGTATATTACAGCACTGCAAATAAATTGGTTGCCTGCAAGCAACACAGATATCTGAGTGCAGTTTGACACCAATTCCAAATGCCATGCCATCTTCTTGCATGTCTCCCCCCTTTTGTAACTGCTCCCGCTGGGTCTGCAATCTGCGTTTAGCTGTTCAGGACAGGATATGAATATTCTGAGCAGTTCTCTTGCATACACAGTAAAGCAAAGCAAACCGCCCAAAAAGATTCTTGTTGATCGTGGCATCTGCTAAAAGATGCTGAGAGGCAGCCAGTTGTCAGAGAGCTCACTGTGTAAGGAGATGGCCCACATTGCACACCCAGGTCGCGCCTCCTCCCAGGGACCCGTCTCTCTATGTGAATGATTGACAGGGCTTCAGCACCGTAACAGCCAGGCCTTTACCATGTTCCATATTTGTGATGAAAAATTGTCCCCGTCGCCCTCCCCCTCATCTCCTCCCCCTTCTTGTTCCATCCTAATCTGCTCTTATGGGTCGCAGCCCATGGCGTCTTAAACCCCTCCGTCTCCAACAGCTGCTGAGGACAGGGAGGTATAGAGAGATTAAATGAGTCTTTGCAGCCCCCTGAAGGAATCACACATGCCTCTCTGCCTCCAGCCCCAGCTAGTGTCTTTGATCCGCTGTGTTTTCCAACCCAGTTGAGTCCCATTGGGTGAAAGAGGGTTCCTACACTAGCCAATCTACATACAGGCCTCTTTAGGCTTCACGTTGGCTGTTGAGCTCATGAGTGTTGTTTAGTTCATGGCAGCTTAAAGTCTCAGCTGCTTTATAACTCATGGTACTGGAAGAAACCAGTACACTGAGAGCTTTTTGCTTGTGCTGCAGATGCCAGTTGAGTTTTGTTACGCTTTTTCTCTGTACGTTAGTTATGGACCTACCTTATGGTCTCTCATACAAAGCCTTCTGTGCATCTTTGGATACCAGTGCAAGACACGGATAAAGCTGTGGAACCAGTGAGATCTGCTCTAGTCCAAGATGGATCAGACATCATGACCAACCTCTGGGGAATACCTGCCGCCTCATATTAGGCATTTGCAGTGAATGGCCTGCGATGCCCTTATTTCACTTTACCTTCTTGTAGTACATGGGAAACCCATACACCAACAGAGGTCAAAATGTTCTGTGTGAGACATTTGTAACATCTGTTGGTAACATATGATTGTGAGCAGGTGAAACAATACTGCAGTCTGCTGTGGAACAGATTTATCCTACATAGAAGCAGAGCAAAGCCACGCTAACTGGCACATGATGGAAATTTAAGCAGTGCATGTGAAATCTCAGGGCTGCTGTAACCCTGGTAACGTTCAGAGGGAATTTGGAGGATGGGTGAGCCACTAAGCTAATACAGTCTGTCCCTCAAGTGTGTGCAGTTTTCACATTTGGTCCCCGTACAAGCCTCCTGTGGCTTTTAATTTCAGTTTATCAGTACTGAAGTGAGCCTAGAATATTTGGCAGTTCAGTCTTCAGTGTCTCACTAAATGTTGCAGGGTGGGTTGTGCTGTAGTGTGCTAATAAACATACCAATATATAATATTTTTTCTTCCCTTTTCATATCTAGTTCATTTTAGCCTCCCTGACTACATTTCCTATGTTGGATATTTTGAATAATCCTCATAGTGATATAAGTTATATGTCAGTATTGACTTTGATACTGCTCTTATACAGCACAGCAAGTACCCCTGAATGTACCTGTGTGCTGGAAAATAGCACTCCTACACGTTGCGTGGGTTTACTACATGGTTATGCCTGGGGTAAGGAAGTTGGCAATGCTGCTGCTTTGGTTTCAGATCAGGTTCAGAACCTTTACTGCATGCCATTTGCCTCTTAAAATTTTCTTAACTGACAAAGAAGTGTTTTTATCATGAAAAGTGGAAAAAAATCATTTTGGTATTTTTAAACCTGCGCCCTATTTTCACATATATTGGTATTGAAATGACTATAAGGTACAAAAAGAGAGGCAAACTGGCAGCAGTTTTTAATAGTGTTCTCATTAAAATATAATCAAAGTAGTAGCAGGGCTTTGAATGCAGCTTTACAGACTCCCTACAGTACACTGTTGTGGTAATGAAATAAAAAATATCATAAAGACAATCATAAATGTAATGAGGTGCTAACAATGTGTCTACATTGACATGAGTCCAGGTTTATCCCACACAATGAGCCTGTCTCTTTTTTAATTAGCTGAGCGAAGTTATATTATAGCAGACGCCACATCTTTCTGCTTGCTAATAGCTTCACTGACAAAAACACTGGTCAAATGGGCTGTAACTGAAGAATGCTGTGTGAAATAAACCTGAACTGACTCTATTTAGGTAATGTATGAACTTGTGAAGTTATGTTAGTAAATTTAAGGAAATACTGAACTTTTAAACATTTAAAAAAATGAAAGTCATAATTTCTCTGGGCTCTGAGCATAACGGCAGTTTTCTCTCTCACCCTGTAACTTTTAATTGCTTTTACAGTATCCCTAACTGTCTGTGATGTTCATTAAAAAGACTGAAATAAAATGTAACTTTGGGTTTATTACCTCTTCTGTTCATGGATTTTTTAACCCAACATATGTATGGCATAGTGGAAATTTGCTTTGATAAGACTCATGGAACTAGCTACCTTAGTCATTATTAAATCATTTACATGCAGTACTGTGATAGCATTTCATCTGCCTGCCTGTATGGTGGCTGTTAGAGGTTGCAACTGCAGGATCTCACAATAGTTTGTACAAAATATTGGCTACCTGCAACAACAGCACATACATTTCAGTATTAGTACTGGGCTAAAACAATCAATAGTGATCTTTACACACTCTGGACAGTTTGAGAGCTCTTTTACAGCACTAAGAAGCATTTTTATAGGACACACTGCTTTGCAGTCCTAAGGTTTCACTGTCTAGATCATTACATGGAGGTAAGGCTTTCATTCGTCCGTCTGCACTCTCCTTGACACTATATCCTGTGAGTTAACAGGTCACAGAAAACTCTGACCTAGAGATCCTTTCCATTTTCTGCCTGGTCTCCCTTCGGTTACCCCTCAGACTTTGGAGCCCCATTCTCCTGCACCATCATGACCATCATTACACTGAGTGCAAAAACACATTATCTCTTCCCAGGAGCCACTAAGCTCAAACCCATCTGTTGCTGGCAAGGGATTAATTAAATGATTCTGACTGCCCTCTTACCTTGTTATGGCTTTTGTCATCGGTTTGGTGAGGATATAGAAATTTCAGCATGCGATGCATTTTGTTTACTGTTACTTTAGGTTCTATGTATCTGGGAAGATTCAGTTTGTAGCCCATTTTAGTTGGGCTTTAGTGGACAAATGAATACAAGGTACTTACAAAACCATTCCTGAAGGATAGGGAGTGTAATTCATAAGGGGCAGCCATTTATTATAGTTTGCTGTTATGACAGATACCATATGGAAGTCAGTAACAATCATGTTTTTATGTTTGAGTACATTACGAGCTCCATGTTGTCCCTGTGTGCTCTGTGCTTTGTACACCAGCCATGTTCTGACTCAGTGTATTATCCCAGCATGTTTACAACTTGATAGATGTTATGCAGGAGTTTAAATAGCACAGTACTCTGCTTAATGCAAATTACTTTAAGGCTATAGCTGTCACACCTATAATTTGTTTCCTTTGGTCAGTAGTTCTGTGTAATAGTAGTACTTTGATGTATTTTTGTGTTGTTTATGTTCACACAGCACAATTACAAGCAAAGCAGAGCTTGTAAAGAAAAGTCACACTACAAAGAAAACACTGGTAGGTAACTATAAATCTGGTAGAGTTTTGATAATTCATCATTTCACATTCACTTTAGAGTTTTCTTCTCTTGTTTCTGAACGTCTTGTGGCTTTCAGACATGTACATCTCACTCTATATGCCCATGAAACTTTATCATGGTATTATTATATATTTGTTTGTTGTTATTACATATATTATGGTATCATAATATAATTTGGTTTGGAGCACATTCTCACTTCTAATAAAAGGCTCCAAAATTCACTTGCAACAGGACTGATATTAGCATTTTCAGTCATTTAACTGTTTTCTTTGGTGGACCCTGCAATATTTCGGCATGTTTACACATGGACAAATAAAAGCAGAACTAAAGATGCTTCAAACAGTTTTTACCTGCAAAGTCGACCTTCTACCTGCCAGTAATATTAACAAGACATGAGGCTGGAGGGATGAAACAGGAAGGCTGACAATATTGCACACAGGAGAGAGGATTCTGGTGGATTAAATCTCAAAGCACCTGGGAAACATGGGCATTATTCAAATGACTTTTACAGGCTTGTGATAAGAGAACTTAAAGGGTTTCCAATTTGCACAGACCCTTTCATTTTGAAATCTTGTGATCAGATAAAGTTGCTCTTTCCGACTGCGGTTATTTGGTTAAAATTAAGATGGCGATTTCAGAGACGATGTCCATTTTGTATTTGTTGCAACTTCCGTGATTGTGGGAGTTCTTGAGGCAAAAGGAATGAAAAGCGGATTGGCACCAGTCCTCTAGAACATTATGGTTTTATTTGAAGCACATCATTTCTTTTACAATTAAATGACGGTCAGACCAAAGGGAAAGAAATACCCTTCCGGGGTCCTTTGAGGAGTGAAGAAACACGATTTTACAGTGATGGAGCTCAGTATTTAGATCCACTGCCTCAGAATGCAAGCGTGCAATTCTAATTTGGGCTTAATTTGATTTGCATTTGTTTGGAATTCCCACTGTTTCCCACTGACCGTGTTACTGAGCTGCCATAGAGGCAGAGGATGCCCCCAGACTGCTGGTGTAGACCTCATAAGAATCATTATCCTTTAAAGGAAAATAATTAAATTGTTGGCTGATCTATTCAGTGATTAATATTATTTTGGGTAAATAGATTCAATGTCCAGTGCATTTTCATCTGTTGCATCTGTTTTATACAGTTATGCATCTCATGATTTATGTCCAACGCATTTAGAGCCAAAGGAGCTTAACGTGGTGTATGGGCTTGTAACACTTTGTAGCGTGCAGGAAACTGGAGACCTGCATTCAAACTTGGCTTTTTTGTTAACCTAAACCACCCATCTCTCCCTAACCATAACCAGGTGTTTTAGTTGCCTAATTCTAACCATACGTTAACAATCGTTTGTTTTACACTTGGCTAGCCTAAAAGCTAGGGTAGGTAACATTGGAGAAACTAGCAAGAGGCAGCTAGATAAGTATCCAACCAATAAAATCCCTCCCCCTTCCTTCAGGCAAGAAATACTTGTGTAATAAACTTCCTATCCTAGCTTTAATCATATCGTAGTTTTCATGTGCAAAAACTGTTGCATTGTATATAAAAAAAAATGCATCGGCATTGAACGCAATCTTGTTTTTGCAGAATCGTCTCAAATCAACTTGTCTTGTGATAGGCTTGGAGCAGTGTGTGTGATATGCCATGGTCACTTTTTGGGTGCTTGTTCTTAATTCCTGTTGTTATTTATTTTTTGGTCACACCAATAAAACAGTTTCTTCCTAAAAAAAAATAGACTCCAAGTAGTTTGTTATTACTGCCTGATAAGATTTTTGTTCACGTCTCCCTTTTTGCATAATGGTGACCTACTGTCGACAGAATAGTTGATGTTGACTATGTCTGTCTAAACAAGACATTTGAGTTTAGAACATAAGACGAGATGGTATTTATCCCTTATATCTTTGAAGGCCCTCCTTTACACTAAAGGTAACCTTCAGCGTCCGTATGAAATGCCACCCTTTGCTACGTCCCAGCAACACAAAGGAGGCTAACCATACCTGCTAGCACATCGGCCTCAAGATGAGAACGGTCTGGCAGAAGATGGGAACACATATAGTTGTTTCATGATTTGTTTTATTAAATCCCTTTGTCATTTGCCTCAAAGTAAATGTGGCGCTCGAGTTGGTCATGTGCACACATGTGGACCATCATTCTGTGTTTATATGTGTCAGTGTGTGTGTGTGCGTGTAAGTGAGAGCTGCTGTCCAAGTGTTAGAGATTAATCGGTTTAGTGAAAAGAGAGCTAATTATAGCAGACTGGGACCTGCACTCGAGGCTCAGTTCACTGTCTCTCTCTCTCTCTCTCTGTCTCACACACACACACACACTGTGCATATAAACACAGAGTAATTAACTAATTGAGCCTGCTCTCGTGTACAAGTGGACCTACACTGGTGTCACATCACATCGAAACCAGTAAGATCCGCCACCTATGGAGCCCCTCTTTGATTGAATGGTAGTATGCACTGGGCGAGCCGTACAAACAGCATGGTTTGATTGATTATAGATTGAAGACACCTGTTTAATTTTACTTTAAAAGAGAGGCCATTTCTGTAAAAATGAAAACCAAAGCAACGTGCTAGATAACTCAGTATTGACTGGTAATTAGAGGATTTATTCCTTGACTGGACTGCCTGGGTAGATCACCTCAGTTTGAGGTTGTTTGCTCCATATGCTTCTTTAGTCTGTTATGATGGGAGTCTGGACTTTATACTCCCTAGAAGGCCCGGTGTTCATATGTGCTTCTTGTTCCAGCCTTCACAAGTGGACCACGTCCTCTTGAATTGGTGAACAACCACTCAAAAAAATATATCAAGCTCCTCAATAAAACATAGAGGAATGGTGTTTGGCACTACTTTTACCTGTTCTCTGCGGGGAAAGAAAGGTACTTCATAAAAAATTCATAAGTACAATAGAAATCCTTAAATCACAGGGGATGCATGTCTAAAAAATGTATTTAAGGGTACAGGAGCCAGATCCATTGTGTGCAAATACTACTTCCTTTTTTTTTCTCAGAATGGGACTACGTCTTCTGTGTGACCTCTGTAATCCTAAAGCTGTTGACCAATCCCCAGCGTGGCTCACAGCCCGCTCCTTCACCCCTGACTCCCGGTGACAACTCGTTTAACAACGCCAACTCCAGCCGGCGGTCCCCTGTTTGCCCAGCAGCCATCGATGTGGCCTGTTTGGAAATATCGAGGTCAGGCTAAGCCACTCTGCAGCGGTTTCTAGGGCACGACACATATCAGAACGGCAGTTGAAATCTAGTTCAAACAGCAGCTGGGGGAGGTAGGGGAGGTGCGTGATGTCAGCTAAGTCCCCCAAATACGAATGTCAAGCCCTCCCTCTTTCCCGCCCACTTCTTAACCAGAGTGTAGGCACAAATGGCTCACTCTGGTGGGGTCATTGTTTCTAACGTGCCTGTCAATTGGACCTGCAGGAGGCTGCGTGAAGTTAATGTGGATAAGTGGGTAAGCTGCACTATGGGATTGAACATTTCACAATGCTATTTGACAGCACCTACAAGAGTGTGGAAATGAAAGCGAGCACCCGGGCTGAACCCTCTCCAGATCCACGTATGGACTAGATGTGCCGTGCCTCTGTGTATTAGCCACTCAGATTGTTCGCCGATTAAAGCTCCTTATGTGCCTGCCCACATTTTGATCCTACACTAAGACTGCATTTTTTAAATAACACAGAATCTGCTTATTTTTTCATGAGAGGGAGTTCTTACGCTGTCAGCTTTTTTTATGGTAACAAAAAGTGTTATGTAAGGAACTTAACTACAAGAAAAAATGGTCTTCTCTCTCACTACTATTGCTGTTTTTATGAGAAAATAAAATGGCTTGACACTCGTAAAATGCCTAAATGTTCCTGCCAGTCGGAGGGGAAAATAGAGAACACACTCTGGCGTCCTCCCTCTTTTTTTCCCCCTTTCTGGCAGGCCTTAAGGGGCAGCAGCTCACAGGTTATTATCACCCTGTGAAAGGTTACAAATCAATACTTGTCATGACAGCAAATTCCTCTTTTTTCAAGTACAGCTCTGCTATAAAATGAGAATCTCTAATCTCTTCCCCCTCCCCTCCTCCTCCAATGCTTTGGACATAATAATCTGACAGAGAGTCAGGATTTCTTTTTGATACTGTATGTGGATTTTTGGATTTGTGATATAACTACAGTCTGGGTACAACATAACCAGGACACTGACAAAGCAGATCTGTGTAGATATCGGGTGTAGTGATTGTCTGACTGAGTGATTTGGGAGAGTGTGCCAACTGTAGTAAAACACAGGACTGGATACAATTTGGAAAGTGATCATTTACAGAAAATATTTGATAGGTTTTAATTAGTGAGGTTGGGTAGAATGATATATATATATAATATAATATTTATATTGAGTGGTTTTTCCCTTTGCATCTTTCTTTTGCACTGCACATCATTCTCTGCTGTGCAGAGCCCCGCTACCTTCAGTTTGGATTAGCGCTTCATTTTAATGATCATTTTCACTTCATCATTCTGTCAATCAACTAATTGATTATCTGACTTATTATTTCAGGACTGTAACTTATGCTGTGTTTATGTGACATGATGGGAATATTCACTAGATAATACGAGAGCTTACAGCAGGGACTTGGAAAGGTTCATTTTATTTCATTACTTTTTTTAAGTAGCACTACTTATCTCAAATGATCATTTCATTTCTGTTTTGTTCCAATAAAATGTTTATTATATATATATCTTGTTGGACCTTTTTATGTTCATACAAATATTAACACATGTTAAGTTTGCTGAAAAAAAGCAGTTGTAAGTGAGAGGACATTTCTTTTTTTGCTGAGTATATGTACAGTATGTAGTTAAATGCATCTTATATATTATATCATATTATTTTTTTCATATCTCATTGTATTATAAGTTAATATTAGTAGAGTTAATGTTAATATTGTTATATTGTGCCTTTGTAATGCACTTTTTACATTGCATTGCACCATTTCTCCGGCTGACATGTTGTACTGTATGTTACTCCGTTGTATAGTAATGTTTCTTATTGTATTATATTGTACTGTACCTCACCTGTCTTCTTTTCTGATTCTGTATTAGTGTCTCTTATTCATTTTTTGACATCGTTCCTTTACTCAATTCCAATTATGCTGAGATTGCCATACAGTTGTGCTAAGAATGGCAGTTTCACACCTCCATCATGCCTTTTATGTCTTCTGCGTCTGTCATCTCACCTTCATCTTCTCTGTCCTTTACCCCTTCTCCGCTCTCTTTATCTCAACCTTGATTGTTGCCATAGTCACACTATCAACTGTGGGGGAGCTTCCAGCATATGGCAGGTGATAGCGTTTAAAATGACATATTTCAATAAGATGAAATCTTGCTGCACAAGGATTTTCTTCTTAACACAGTGCAAGGATTTGCTCTCCTGTACTGCCTGCCTGTCTTCTCATTTCCTATTCCACACTATCATTCTTACTGTAGATTCTCTTAGATTCTTCTATCACGCTGCACTTTCTCCATCTCGTTTTTTCAGCCCTCTCTCAGCAAAGATTTTGATGTTTTGGAAGGTGTTACTTCCAGCTTCAACAGGTATTTTGTCAAAGGGTAGCGTCCTCATCGAGGTTAGGTGATATGACTTGATGTAAGGATTTATGATGAGCTTAGCTGGTCACAGCAAGCAGGATCAGATACGTCCAACACAAGGAAGAAACATTTTGAGGTGCGTGGGATATTTTGGACATCCTTTATTTTGGGCAGCATTTTCCAGTTTCTTTTAATAATCTTGAATTTCCTCTCCTATGGAGGTCTGATGATTAAAGCATTGCTGCTCAGCTGAGAGCCCAGGCGTGTTAAGAGAGCCTTGGTGGAGTTGATTTGGATTAACTGCCTTGGCACCGAATAGAAGACATTTTCACAGTGTGCTTTATCTTCAACCCAGTTCTTCATGCAGGATTCAGCTTTCTCTCCACAGACTTGATGACTGGGGTCTCTCTGCCTCTGCTGCTTTTTGCACTTCTGCCCTAGACTGACATGAGTCAAGGCTTGATGAAACGGGCAGAAACAGAGTCATCGATGTGGAGTAGTCACATCTGACTGGCACATTTTTACATACTTGGTGTGTGTACATTATCATTTATTTTGCATGCTTTCATGTATTTAAATATATAAACTTGCTTGCCAAGAAATCTACAACTCCCCACACTCAGATGTATCAGGACATAACTGAAGTTTTTTAATTTGTGCTTTTGCTTGCGTGGGAGCAAGTAAAGCCCCAACAGCTCCTTGGCCCTGAACCTCCATCCATCCATAGCTAATGAGGCAGACTGAGTGAGGCTTGCAGCAGCCACTGACTCACCTTGCCTGTATGCATTCCCATGAAATGCCCACAGTTACTTTCACCTGCATTACTGTCGGCTGTGTGCCTGTTTGAATTTGGTGATACATGGGACTGTTTTATGGGCTGCTTTTTTAGGAGGTGCCTCTCTGAATCCATCAACTAGACCAGTGCTGATACATGCAGAGATAATAACATGCAATCTAAAATACCACTTTAAAGTCCCGTTGAGCCTCCATTTATTTATATTTTTGACCTCTGAGGGGAAACAGAACAAGCTGAAAACACACTGACGTACTTTCCTTACAGAGTTGACATGTTGGATGTGTTACAGCAAACACAACATTATCATTCATTTGGAGTTGTCTATTTGGTTACACAATGAATGTAAGTCCAATATTGACTATTTGTTAGCTCTATTTTGGTCTCCACCAACTCCTGAGGTAATTATCTGGCCCTGTAGCAGATCCCTTTGCTATTCCATTCAAGGTTATTATTTACTGGCCTAAATATGTGTAGCCCTCTTATTGGAGGACAGTCTCTACTGCATTACCTAAGTCACATTGGGTTCTGGAGGTCACTTGTGTTGCATTGTAAGCGGAGACACTCATATCTTTTAGCCTTGGTCCTAGGTAACACCCACTGCTGTCAGCGCAGCTGTCTGCTTTACTGAAAGAGAGAAAACTATTGCTAGGGAGACAGAGTTTGCCTCTACCTCTGGATCTGACGCCGAGCGTGACCTGTATGTGACCTGTACCTGACCTGTTACCCACATTGAGCCCCCCCTAAGTAAAATTCCCTCACAGCAGGGAAAAGGAGAGAGGCTGTAGGAAAATAAGAGAAAGAACTGGATTTCCTGGTGAGTTCGGAGATCAACTGGAGTCTGAAATTCCACATGATAAAACAAAAAGAACCTGAACCTGCTTCATGGGTGAGGAACACATGTATCCATTGTTTACAAAGAGATATTGATTAGTGCAGCTTTATGGTTAAGGGCTTTTCATTGTCAAGTGTGACACTGATCAATTAGATTTCACAGTCAAATAAATCAAATGAAGAGGATTGTATCAGAGACGAGCTACTCTGACGGTTTTTTTAAAGGCCAATATCTACTGACACTTTGCCTTTCCAATCAGATTTTACATCTATGCCAAAGCTGCCTGTCCTATTAAATACTTAATTCAGATGGACACATGGTTTACCGGCTATTATGCGTGAAACCCAAAATGAGTGATTCACATGGCTTTGACTCTCCCATCATTGAAACTGAATGAGTTCTGCCCCTCAGATCTGCTCTTCCCACCTGCTCCTGTGTATGATCCCGCTTTACACGCTCCAGACATCTGGCAGCTCAACAGGTTCAAACTCATATATACTATGCATGCGAAGCTAAATTGTCTAAGCATTAGCAAAACCATGCTTTGTCACAAATGTTTTCTCATGCTGAATTTGCTCCGGTTTTATGGCGGGCCATGATGGGCTAACAGGTTGCAAATCATTCTCCCAGCATTAGTGTTAGAAAACCTTTCAAGATATCTGCCATCTGGAGGATCTTAGTCAGAACCAGAGTTCACCAGTTGCAGTTTTGATTGAACATTTGTATTTAAAGGAAAGGAAATATGTGCAGATATTGAAGGGTAATTGTTGTAATATATCTAATATTAAAATGTCGTTTTTGTAGCAGAGTTCTGGATTTATTAAAATATTTAAACATGTTGAATATTGGATGAAGCTTCTTTGTAAATGGATGATTTTAATATTACAGATGAGTGCCTAAAGTTACAGATTTGAGGGGTTGATGAAAATGTCAGCTAGCTTTCAAACCCAAATGTAGGTGTGTAATTCAAACACTCACACATACACAAGTTATGAAACGTGAAAACGCTGAAAGGTATGAAACGGTTTTAGCGGTTGAGAAGTGGTGAAATATTTGCAGGATGACTGTTCTGACCCTTTCAAACCAGATATTTTTCACTGTTGTTTTAGCCACTGGTTTCCTCTGAGGATGTGCTTTCGCTATTCGACTTGGATCAAGCCTCTGCATATTTCTTTAAGAAAAATACATATAAATTAGATGTATGTTTTTCTAGAAGTAATGTAGCGGAGGCTATTATACTGTACTCTGCCGTAGAATGTGGGGTTATGTGGTTTCTTCATTTAGGATACTGACTGTAAGATTAGGTATGTTTACATTTAGATGACATCTCAGTGATTTAAAAAAGCATAGTTTGTGGTTAAAATCTTTCTACATATGAAAGCATTTTTTTGTTGTTGCTGTATTTCATCCTGGATGATGGGAATGAAGACAAAGCAGCAGTAAACATGTCATGGCCCAGCACTGATGCGTTTACCCCCTGGGGTGTGTAGGGCAAGCTGGTTTTCAAGGAATTCAAAATTGTGGAAATCATGATGGCATACAGTGATAGTCCTACAAGTGAAATACCACTGAAACTCTGTTTGTGAGGGATATTTGACCTTTAAAAATAATGCACCCCCTCAAGTCCAATAAGTGTGTTGTTTTTGAAAAGCATAGTGGGGATTCATCACCATCCCCAGGTTGTAGCCTGAGTGACATATGGATGAACGGAAAAACAAGCAAAGCACTGACACCCATCCGTCGTCCCTGTCTGGATGTTAAAGTGTTGCTACTGCATTCCTACAATTCTCTGCCTGGATGCCTGTAATAAGAGATAATACAAAAACAAAGATGGCCTGATAACAGATAATAAAACTTAAATTATCCGAGCATGGAAAATGGGACATTCCAGCAACAGCAGCAGCAGTAGCATAATCCAGCAGAAAAGGGATATATTAAATGTGGGGTAGTTTTAAGAGTTGTTAAGTTTTTCCCCTCTGTGGGTCGTGTTACCATCCAAGTACATGTCACTTGTGTTGATGAGTTATGTATTGAAACAGCGTGCAGCCAAGAGATGATGCAACCTGGTTAAATAATAGACAATGAAGCCAGCACTGAAACCGCATTTCAAAAAAAAGAAATATTCTGTCTTTACTTTCACCACAGTTGATGCTATAGCTTACTTGTGCTGTGGCGATTAACTTCACCTTAGTCTGGTGAGTATTTTTCCATTGTCAACTATTCCCATGTATTGACTGTGTAGCCAAAGCCTGACATATCTTCTTCGTCTGTGCCATAGACAAAAACAGCTACACGATTTCACTGCTGCTCCTTCACTACAATGAATGCAGGCGCTGTAGTCTACTTTAAGTTGATCCTACTTACAATACAGTGTCACAGTACACCAAATGTGTATTAATCCACTACTTAAAATAGTCCCTAACAAATGCGCTGTTTACTCCCGTTTGAGTATCGCTTGCATTGAACACATTACACATTGTAAAAGTGTTCAACTCATCAGATATATTACTGTAAAATGTAATAAATATAATGTAGATATTAGAGTAAATGTCATTAACATAGAAGCTACTCAGAGCTTTAGATGCCCATGTTGTCTGGTGGTGACTAAACTGTTCATGTATCCAGTATATGTGACTTTGCTAAAAGGCACTGAATAAGTGCACTTCTACAGTATGTGGCTTCATAATGTTCAATGATGTGTTTGTAGCACTCATGCAATTACACATGCTGTGATGCTTTATCTGGGTGTTTAGTTATTTGTTTTTGTATCTGCACTCCTCTAAAGTTACTGTGGATATTGAGTGTATTTGTGTGGGCGTTTCTTTGTGAGTGAATGAGAGAATTGCTGAGCATGTGTATGATTGAGCGAGCTAGTGAATGAGCAAATGAGTGAGCGAGTAAGTGCCTGAGCAAGTGACTTTGTCGAGTGTGTGGGTGAGCGACTGAGCAAACTAGACAGTGTTTGAATGAGCGTGTGTGAGTGATTCATCATTATTGATGCAGCGTGTTTTCTCTCAGTGTTAACTGTAAGTGTTGCTGCAATGTGTTTAATGTTGTGTGGCAGCCAAAGGTCTACAATCCAGTATAATAGAGCATGTTGTTGCAGTAGCTGGTGAAACCGTCTGAGTAGCTGCTCTGCCCACAGCTCTTAGCCTCACTACATGCTGCACTGATCTCTGTTCACATTCCTCCTCTCTCTTGAGAGATACTTTTCGGCTTTTCTCCAGCTTTTCTCTTTTTCTCTGGTAGATCTTTGCCATGGATAACAGGGCAGGAGGAGCGGCAGCAAGGGCATTACCTGACTCCTGCAGCTCTAATGGGGAAGTTTATGCAGCTCTCCTGACACTGGCAGAGGGAATTTGCTTCATTTCTGCTCTGTTCGATATGCAAAGTGGTCTAGTGAAGTGCCAAACTGTATTTCAGCAGTGTCGGGTGGACACAGCATAACTTCAGTCTTCAGTATTTCTTTTTCTCACTTAAATCACTATTATTTTGACACAGCAATAGAGCTATAATTTATATTCTTATTGAGGGTTCATATATATTTTGATACATTAGCATTACGTGCATCATCTTCCTATGGCAAAGTATGGCTTTGTAATAGATAAATACAGTAGTAATGTAATAAATTTAAAGTCCTTATATGAATCAAATCAAGGGAGTATCTACTCAAGTTACAGTTTTTTTTAGTATAAAATGTCCTTTTTGTGTTACTATCCTTCCAGTGCAGGAACACAAAGGGAATTCCATACTCTAAAGACAGTCAATTTGGAAGATACCCACTTGGTTTGTCTATCTCTGACTGTTAAAGGCTTATTTTACCTTCATCTGAACTTTGAAAAAACATTCTGACAAAGATAAAGGACTGTGGAATTTGTTGCCCATTAATCGTATTAGAAACACATTATGGAGGGATCTCCTTATAGTCGGTTTGAACAGGAGACATAATAACAGTAGGGCTGTTCCCAACTAAGCATTTACATAGTTGCCCATAATTGACTGATTGTCATACGTGTGTCTGTGTGGTAACTCTGCTTTTATCTTGAGAAGCTGCAGAGCTGCAGTCTCTGTTCACTAGTCTCTGCTGTAACTTACACTGTGCATTTCCAGCTAATCTGAGTCTTATTGTTGACCCTCTTCTCTCTGCTCGCCTGCTATTCACCGGTCTTGTGCCAAGTTTTGCGTGCATGCCGTGCGGCTGACAGCAGCATGCATGTCGTGGTTATTTGCGGGACTATTCCAAGTAACTGTTTAATAACTATATAATATTCTTTGTGTGGTTCATTAATGGTGATAAATGATCCGAACGTCCCGAGAGGTGCGGACAACTCGGCACAACACCAGCACAGCTGGTGCGCTGTCTCTCTGCCTGACCACACACACATACACACATTACGCCCACACATGCGCACTGATGCCCCCTTTCTTTTCATTATTTTATTTACAGCATTATATGTTGATATTTATTTCATAACAGGCTGCATATTAAGTTGTTTGGGGGAAACCGGTAGTTCTGTGTAAAATCAGACATTGAGCACCCCCATTTCTTAAAAATGGTATGATCCTCACTGCAAAGATTCGACGTGAGATTGGCAGCTGAATCAGGTACCGCCCATCGAAGCATCAAATCTTCGACTATTCGGGGTCAGCCCTAGAAAACAGCAAGCAAAATCTGTTTCATTGCACTACTGGGCACCTTTCTATTGTTTTAAGACAGATTTGAAAATGTGTGAACCAATCCTTTAAATGTTTTTTAACCTTGTAGTAATGGTTTGCTCCCTTTCTTTCCCCTGTCTGCATTCCACTCAGCATCGAACTGTTCAGTGGTTTGCTGCACATGAAGTCTAGTGATTGAGCCACCCATGCATTGGTCCCTAACAAAGATTGTGGCCTGCTATGTTGCGCTGTGTCTAGTTTTAGTTCTCAGTTTTCAAATAAGGCTTTTTAGGTACAGTCAGTATTGTAGTAGTAGTAGTTAGATAGTATATCCATATTGCAGCTTTAGGCCTGCAATGCTTTATAGAACCTCAGGTCCCTGTCTTTCCTCTTCACTAGGACCTCGACTGACACAACCAGTGTTTTCCATGAAAAAAAACATCACCTTTGACATGGTAATTAACGTTTTCAGAGATGTAGATCTTCTATATTTCTTTCATCTTTGCAGGATCACTCATCATAGCGTGTTGGATGTGATCGGGGGGGGGAGGCCTCTGAGTGGCTGGGAGGATTCAAACACAGCCTCCCTCACGAGCTACATGCTTCCTTGATCTCCAGGGGGTCTCTGTGGTGCAGCGGAGACTTAGAAATATGAACTGCCGCCTTCTCTGGCTCTTTAAAGCTCAGTCAGTGTACACGCTGACCAATTTGATTTGTTTGGTCCTGCTCTATAAAATCTAGTACCAGACCAGTTCTGTGTGTTTTCACCTTGTTTTTTATGGTTTGTGTCCTCAGCATGGGGCAGCGAGGACAAAGCAAAGACAAACACTGCATTTCCTTGTGTTATATTGAACTTGGCATGCACATGGAATTTGAAACTGGAGATACTAGAGCTGTGTGTGTGTTGGGGGTTGAGAGTATATTCCACCAGCAGAAAAATGCTGCAACAGATACCTCACATTCCAAGCGAGCAGAATATGTTGTATTACACTGAGAAATCCTCCTTTTTTATTCCACGCTGCTGGAGCTACGTTTGATGACTCTGCAACATTAGCAAGATAAGCCGACTAATTAGTGCTAAACACCTGAGCTCCAACAATAGCACCTCTCTGTTTCTTCCAGCCATGATGCAGCAGCTGAAGAAGACGTCTCTGCAAGTGTGTTGTTTTCACACCCATAGAGGGCAGCTGCGCTCTCCACACTCTCTGCTCTGTGACTAATAGAGTAACAGACACACTGAGAGAGGGAGAGATATAACACAGGTTATCTGAAGAAGCGATGCGTTTTCCTTTGTGACTGGCCTGGCATGCTCACAGTGCTCAGAAAGAGTCGATTTCTTCTACGTTGATTATGGCTTTATCCTATTAGAGTGTGTGTGAAGCTGCATGCAAGTCCCTAATGAAGGCATCTGCCAGAGACAATACAAGGGCTTGTTTTGATGTTGAGTTCTCTTATACTTGCTTTAGATCTTCCTCTGTCCCCCTCTATGTGAATCTCTCACTTTAAAGCATTTTAAAGCCATCTACATGGCTGATCTCGCTAGTCAGAAGAGTAACCAATGATTACCGCTGCCTTAAATGACTGGGGGTAATGAATCATAACACAGTGAACGGTCAGATCCTGACACTGCGGCAATTCAAATGGCAGCTCCTCGCAGAGCGTGGCTACAGCTGAACTGTTGTTCTCTGGCAATACAGTTGGTTCAGGAAAAGACTCCTGTAGATGTAATCTGTTTTTGTCAAGCGGCGGAGGCTGAGAAAGAGAGCGAGAGAGAGAAAGAGAGAGAGAGGCGGAGCGAGAGCTGGCTTGTAATCAGCTCTCTGTAGCACGGGGCCTTGCAGACACTGGACTGTAATAAACCAAACAATATCACATTAACACTCAAGGTCCGCCAATAATGGGCCCAGCTTTGGCCAGCAGACGAGACTGAACATACACACACACTCGCATATGTGTCCACTGTCTCTCCACTAACTATTTAATTCCACAGCTGATAATTATAACTGTTATCTGTTGCCTCTGAAAAATTATTGAGCTTGTCAGCACCCATTAATTTACTCTGTATCATAAATTAAGTGGCACGGGCTGCGTTTTATCCCCTACTTGCTGGAGTAAATGGAGGCAGTTTTTCCAGAGGCTAAGTCTGCTTTACTGTACTGTACGTCACACTATTGTTCTGCATCCCCGTTGTTTAAAAGCCTGGAGAAAATGAGTCGGAGATAAATTAGCCACAGTAGAATGTGTGCAACTCCAAACTGAGAATGTGTCATCTAAGCTCAGCGTTGGAGCTGTGGGTTCAAATGCAAATGAAGAAACTATTCACTTCTTAATCATAAATATATAATAATATATTTTATTTATAGAGCACTTTTAACGGTACTCAAAGATGCTTCACATAAGTTAAAATACATGGGTTAACAATGTAATAGCAACACAAGTTATTTACACATTAAAAGTAGTTCTGAAAAGAAGGGTTTTGATCATTGATTTGAACATGGATGGGTCAGTACAGTCTCGGATGTGTTTGGGGAGAGTTCCAGAGGGAGGGGGCAGCTATGGGAAAGGCTGTATCGCCCCAGGTCTGACGCTTGGTCCTGAGTGGTGGAGACAGGAGGTTGGCTTCGGGAAGGTGTGGTGGTGGTGCGGGTCAGTGAGGTCGAAGGGGGCCTGGTTGTGGAGGGCTTTGTGAGTGAGTAGAAGTACTTTGAATTGGATCCGTTGTGGAACAGGAAGCCAGTGCAGATTCTGAAGGACAGTGGTGATGTGGTCACGCTTGTGGGTGAGCAGGTGAGCAGCAGAGTTGTGGATGTACTATAGTTTATTTAGGACTTTGGATGACGTGCCATATAAAAAGTTATTGCCGGAGTCATTTGTGGATGTAATGAAGGCATGAACGACAGTTTCAGCAGCAGTGAAGGACAGTGATGGATGGAGGCAAGCTATGTTTTTCAGGTGTAAAAAGGCTCCGAAACTGTCAATTTTATGATCTACGTCCTGGAAAATGTCAGTTTATGTTAACTATAGTAGCCTCAGTTGTTTTCTAAAACCTAAGCTGCAGTAAGCATTCATCAGCAACCAATTAAAAACTGCCTATATGTCCCACCTGTTGCTGCAACATGATTTGTATTCAAGCTCAAATCAGCCAGTGAACAACAGCTGAACCATGTGACTACCAGCACGGTAGAGAAAACATGATTTATAGGCTTCTATTGTCTATTGTGCTCAGGCCCCACATTGTGCATCCACATCCGTCTCGAAGAGTAGCTGTCAATGAAAATGCTAATGTTCACATCCTGTAAACGCTGAACGTCTCGGATAGGGAGGGGAGAGCAATAATGACCTTTCTGAACCATGTAACTCATCTCGTTCTCCCCTCCCCTCTGAGTGGGTCTCAGGTCATTGTACTACCGTATACAGAAGCTAGGCTGATATATTAGCTTATTGTAGATATATCTGTATCAGTGTACATGTACCCCAAGGTAACAAGAAATCACATAACAAAGATATATTTGACCTGTGTGTTTAATGCCCTCCTGCAAACCATATTTCCTTCGATACAATAATAAAGTGAAAGTTAAAACTGAAGATCATCTAGAAACAGTTTGTTTGAGATTACTAAGACATATGTTTTTGTTAACTGCAAAATATCTTGCTTAATACATATCTTAGCTGCATTTCTTTCAGTTTCATGCTAAAAATCCAGTATCAGTCAGGATGGTGATTCTATTGGAATGAATGGATTACCCTGCAAAATATGACAGTTTTAATTCCTGGTGCCTTAACTCTATAATTTGTGCAATGAACTAGTACAGTCCCTTCCAGCATCATTGTTGCTTAATATATAACAATACAACAGATTTCTATTGAATGTGCCTGGTTTGGGTTGACTGTGAGTGAACAGTCCTGCAGGATTTGGATGGGTAAACAACCACAACTCTTGTTTCCAGAGAGAAGGAGGGCGTTGATGCTGTTTGACAGCAGCACACACAGCCTGCCATAAAACTCCCTCATGAGGCAGAAATACAAGATGTAGAAGTCCTCCACTGCCCCCCAAATCCCTATGAACACTTCCTTTATCCCTCTATTTCATGTGCTTCTTGTCCCTATGTCCTTTTCTACTGGTTCCTTTCCATCTTTCTCTTCCACTATTCCTGTCTCCATCACTATACCCACTCCTCCCACCTCCTCTCATTTTGGATTCCCTCTTCTGGCAGCCTGCAGACACCATTTAAATTGGATGTAACTTGTGTGGCTGATACGACACCAACAAAAAGTGAAAGACGTGATATTTATTTTTCCGCCTGCAAACAGACAAGAGTGTCAAAATCCTGGCTGTGGTGTGGAGACACTGGGCTGTTAGTGAGCCATAATGAACGCAATAAACAGGTCTTAGTGTTTACGTGTGTGTGGTCCTTTATCCCAACTTGTGAGACTCATTATCTGAGCAATGTGCTATGATTTAAGAAGAATGTGCGACAGCCACTACGAGACATCATCTACTACATTACTTTGGCCTGCTCTGCTACACAGCACAGGAAGACTGAAACATCACAGCTCACTTCGAGCCGCTTGGCCTGTTTTCTGTCTACTTCTGCCATCTTTCTGTTCCTGTTCTCTTATTGTCCCCTCATCCTGCTTCCATTTCAGCAGATTTCGGGCCTGTGCTCTGCTGTAAAAACCAATAAAACCAAAAAACATGTTATTCTATCATTTAATGAGAAGAGCAGCCTTTGTCAGCATATCCACCTGCTGCAGCACAGAGTTGAAATGATTCAGCACAATGTGGTTTGTTTACCTTTATGTAATAGTTTGGGCTATTTATGCAGTTTCAACTTTGGAAGCTGCCACTCTGAATACCAATCTCCTCTGTAGCGTTGCAGTGCCGCTGCTTCTGCATGGGAATTTACCGCTCCTGGATGGGTCCCAGACTCAGATATATGGCTGAAGGCTTAAATAGATGTCAGAGAGGTCTGCATTTGTATTTTCTATTGGGAGAATTCAATATGGTGTAACTTTGTTGGAGGAGTGAGGTGAAAAGGGCCTGAGGATATAAATGGACCTAAATGCTCTGAGTGTGCAAAATATTTGGGACATGATATTGAGTTGCACCCTCTTTTGTGCAATTGAAAAATATAACTCATATGCTTCTCTTTTGTGACAAGTATAGATTTTGCAAGGGAAGTCAATAGAGAATTATTTCTTTACCTGAAATCACCTTATCTTTGTGCTGATATTTTGTATATTTATATATTTAACTCCAATTCCAATTATCAGGGGTGGATTGGCAATTAAATATTGAATCTTATATGCAGGAAGCCGGACAGACTGGGAGCAAAGGGAAGGGTGGGTGTGAGGGGTGCATGAGTGTGTTTAAAAACTTGGCGACCATTAGAACACAGTAGATTTTTGTTTGCATATTTGAGTGCCACAGATAGGGGGTCTGGGCGGAGAAGAGATTCAATGGAGCATTAAGTCCGTCTGAATGGGTTTTCTCTCTGTCATAGAACGCTGCGCTCCAGTTTTCATAACAGTGTTGAATCACCATTTCCATTTCTCTAATTCTTTCCATCTTTTGTTGCAGGCAGCAGACTTGGCAACTATTGTTTGACATATTGCTTGTGCCAGAAAAAGCTGTGTCTGTGTGTGTGTGTGTGTGTGTGTGTGTGGGAGAATTGCAAGCGGCTAATCCATAACCCATAATAGGAGACTGCTACTTTAATGCCATATCAAATGGAAGTGTCCACATTTCTCTTTGCCTGTATCCATTTTCCAGCCTATCAGACGTGAGATTGGAGGTTAAATTGAAACCCTGACATCACTTTTCATTTAGCTGCTGTTGGATTGATTCAAAAAGTAAAAACATTATTTTTCACATGGACAATCATGCATTTTGTATTTTTATAATGTGTTGGGATTTGTGAGGCCCTAGACTCAGGAACCTACGCATAAAGAACTATTTTAATTTAAGAACACAAAAATGAAATGAGTGTTTTGAGGATTTTCTGCAACAGCAGCAATAACCTTCTTATTAATCCGTGTGCCCACGATAAATGAATATTTTATGTCTGAAGATAGAGAGGAAGACAATAGGTCATAAAGTCAAACATAGACGTACCTGTATTCAATCTGTTCTATGGTTTGAAGATTGGATCCGAAGCCTGTAGAGAGTAATTTTTACACCAAAGGGAATCACGGCAGAAACTTTTTCACTTCAAAACCAGTGAATTCAGCCTTTGAGGCACTTTTACTAGTTTCCATTATGCCTCGGCTGAATTATTTTTGAGGAAAATCAATTCTATCAAGGTGAGCTTTGGAAGAGGTGCTTTAGTATTAACATTCATAAGAATATCAATCAGCCAGCCACTCTGAGTGAGTGAAAAGACGAAGGAACAAAAGTTCTGATGATTTTTTCTCTCTCCCCAGAGGGGCTTTAATTGCGGTTGTTTCTCCTCAATGAAATCCTGTAAGACCCCCTCCACCCCCACTCCTCCACCCTCAATATCCCTTGATCCCATTAGTAGTGAACTCATGGGACCTCTGATCAACCATGTAAGGTCACAGAGTCATTGACAAAAGACACTGGCTAAAGTGTTTGTTTCTTGGCAGCAGAGGTCCAGTAGCATTACATTAATGATGGTATAAAGTCCTGGAGCCTTATTTGAAGGCAAATAATGCAAACTTAAATGAATAGTTCAACATTTTGGGAAGTACACTTATTCTCTTTCTTGCATGCGAAGACTCTCATATATGTACACTAAATATGAAGCTAGATTCACCACGAGAGTGTTAGCATAGCTTAGCTAAAAGACTATAAACAACTAGCCCCTTGAAATCACAACATGTTGATTTTACACTGTTTTTGTATAAATTAAACAAAGAAGATATTATTTGTTAATTAGGGAGCTGGTAGGCAGATTTTTGTTTCTGTAGGAAAAACCCAGGCTAGCTGTTTCTCCCCGTTTGCTCTCTTAGCTAAGATAATCGGCTTCTGGCTGTAGCTTCATATTTACCGTGCCGCCAGCATCAATCTTCTCAATCTCACTTCTGGCAAGAACACAATTAAGCACATTTCCAAAAATGTTAAAAATGAAAGATAAGTATCACTGTAAAATGAACAATGTTCATTTACATCATTTACAACTCGGGCATGGATTTATTCTAACATTGTGCATGTTGGAACATGAGTCTTCTGGACAGAATCACATCTGTTAACTCCCTCCCTCCTGTCTGTATGTGCGAGGAGTACTGTCATTGATAAAGAAGCCAGATCTCCCTGCAAATGACTTACACATTATGTCATCTGTCAGTATCAATTAACCTCCAGCCACTAAGTCTAAAGAGGTCTGAAGCCAAGCTCTGCTGAAGCCAAGAGCTGCACACAGTGAGGACATTCAGAAGAAGTGTTGCTGAAAGGCCAGAAAAGTAGACAAGCTTCAGGTTTGAAACCTGTGTAGTATGGGAAAATCAATGCAGTGAAAGTGGAAGGCCTGTCTAGTTATAGATTTAAGTAAGGACATTTAGTGATGTCTTTTATTTCACAGAAATGCCTACTGACTATGTTTCAAGTGAAAAAAAACATGAATCCTTCCACTGTGCAGTGTGTTTTTAGCTGTAAACAGTCTCCACTATCACCACCAATTACTACTCCTATGGTAACAGAAAATGTACGCCTTGGCACTTCAAAATAGTGTTTATCTTTTAGCTCTGTCAGAGGTATGCTTGCAGTGGAACCCCTGTTGATGGATCTGGATGTGAAATTTCTACCATTAAACGATAAGAATTTCTTAGCCACAGCTATGAAACTAATAACAAACTGAAACTTCTCTTGCAGGATGTGCCGTAACTGCACTGTAGTGGGAAGAAATCAGTTGAAGTTAATTCTTAGGGATGATTTCTTTGGGTGTAAGAGCTGATTATCTGATTTTCTATAAGTTGTATCAACCTAGAATTTTTCAGTTTTTACTCAACCTGTCCACAATCCTGGGACACACAGATCATTTTGGTTATCATCAGTGACCGTGTAATCACTAATTTGCAAGTCTCACAAAAAGCCAACATGCAGCAAGCCCAACTGTACAGTCAGGGTCCATATGGTCCTGTGATAGTTCACTATCACACAATGATATAATCCCTGATGACGTATCCTCTTATCTAACTGTGTAAACCAGCAGAAGATGCCATTTTTCAAGAATATAAGCACCAGAGATGTCAATGCCAAGACAGTGCTGACAAACATATTTGAAATCCAGAATATATGGTTTTCCGTAACCAATGTTAGCATATTATAGTTGTGTCTGTGTATTTTGCTATTGTGGCAGTATAGGTGTGTGTTGGTCCAGTGCATCCTGACAGAGAATACTGAATCAAATCCGTGCCTTGTCTGAGTTTGTGCTGTGCGCCGTTATATTTCCTGTTTGCTTTAACATGCCCTCTCTTCTCTATGTCAGCTTTCTCAAATACACTGCATGTTAGAACAAAGTCTAGATTTTCAGTCAAACCAGCAGGGGCTGCCCTGATGTTTCTGCCTGATGGCTTTTCAGGTGCCTACCAGACTGTGACAGAGGCTTGGGTTTGGGAGTGGAGGCTTTGTGTGTGTGCATCTATGTGTGCGGACTGGGTCTGGCTGCTGGAGATGGAGGAGCGGGCGGGGCAGGCCAGCTTCTCCGACCCCTTAGAGCTCCATCTGGACCGTGGGGGGTTGTCATTTAGGAGTGCAGGGCCTGAGCGGAGGAGCAAATTGCTTTTTAATCGATCATATTCCCAGTAAAAGCCACTCCCAGCAGCCACTTGCCTACTTTCCATTCTATTTATGGAAGCTCTGTGCCTCTGACTGCTGTGTGTGGGTGTGGGAGGGAGAGACAGACAGAAAAAAGAGACAGTAGGGGTGAGTTTTGTTGACCACTTCAAGTCAGGAAAAAACAGAATCATGTTTCCTACTCTTCTCTTAAGTCTAAGGCTTGCGTGTGTGGATGTAGTTTTGCTCATTAAAATCAGAGTACTACGAGGACCTCATAATACTCATGTGATTTCAGATGATATGAAGGCTGATAGCAAGCTGTTTTGATAGCAAGCTGCTCCTTTGTATCTGCAGAAGGCAGTGATTCCAGGGTAATGAAACATGAGTATCAGACCCTTCTCCATTAACAACAAAAAGAAAACCCTCCCCACAATTAAACACCACAGTGCTACAGTCAAACGTGTCATGTCCTTTTATAGAAGCCAAACAATGCTGTAATGCGATCGTTTTCCCAACTCCGGTTTCTTGCATCTGAGTCTGATGCCCAGTGTGTCTCTCACAGAATAGCAGACACTACTGTGCAGCGTGCGCGGGTAATAAATTATGACTCAGCTCAATGCTGCCGCTGATTGTTGGATCCATTTTCTATGATGCCGTTGTTTCTAACTAATCTGCCCCTCGGGGCTCTTGAAAAGGAAGTTTAAGTCTGTATTTGCTTTCGCTGTAGAACTAATTTTTTTTTGTTCTTTTCATAAAGCATTGAATCACTCCTTTTGTAAAAAAACAAAAAAAAAAATAAAGAAAAAAGCTTCAGCTGTAATGGTGTCACATAAAAGATCCTGCAGAATGAGCAATACCAGTGAATGAGGCCGCCGCTTGCAAGCACTCCTGTCAGTTTTCCTTTGCAGGCCTCCCAGGAATTGTAAATGTCGTCACATTCTCAACAAGACAGGTTTTTGTTATTCGGTGAAAATTTGTTTTGGGGTATGCTTTTCTTTCTCTGCAGTGCACCAGAAAATGTATAACTATTTCATCTGACTTTGTAGAAGTTGTATAGACAGGACCTACATTGGAGAATAGTACAGAAATGTGCCTAAGATTCAGATAACACAAACAAATACAGAAATGTGCCCAAGATATAGATAACAGCACAAGTAAATAGAGTCAACAAAAACATTATTTTAAGCAATCTGTGTTTCTGTATTTGGCTGTGTTTTCTATACACAGCAGCCTGTTTTGTCATGCTTAACATGCGTTGTCAAATAGTTGAAGTTTGATGACGATTTCTTCTTTGGTTGTGTTCTATTTATTCACTTGTGTTTTGTTTAGTTGCAGTACATTGAGCTCTCGGAGCTACTGGAGTCTGTTTCGGAAAGCAGGTTTAACAAACTCTGAGCCTAACCCTGAACTCTTGAGTTGACTAACCCTGGGATGGGAAACTCTGAGTTTTCAGTCCCAGAGCAGCTAATCCATCAGTTCAATTAACTCTAAGTTTGTTCAGTTAAAGGCATGCATGGTGAATGAAAAAGCCATCGTCAACCGAGCTCTGATACTAAGATTTACCAAGGCAACAGGTAAATAAAAGGCTGAGCATCCATTTTAATCCAGTGGTAGTTTTATTCAGTGTTGTCCATCAAGTCATCATTTACCAGACTTTTATTTCCTTAAGGGATGATAATCTGTGTATTAAATTACATTTGAAGTATATTTGAATGAAATATATAGTTGTAGATTTAAATAATTTATAGATCAGAGACATAGAGACATTGTAAGCTCACAATCTGATCCAGAAAATGTGTTTGGTGATTTGCACATGAAAAAGTGTGGAGGTTAAAGTTAAGCAGATTTTAAATGTTTGACATTTATTTGGATCTTGGCTCGACAGCATTCATTGACTTTATTTCATGTTCTTTAACAAATATACATTTAAGTCACTGAAATGCTCAGAATATACACAGAAGGGCTGAACAATTATTCCTACTAACTAACTCTTGCAGTTAAGTATCTGTTAAAAAAATTGCTATGTGATTTTGTTTTTTGTATATGGTTCTGCTCTAATACATAAAAAAAAAAAAAACTCACTTTCTAACTACATTTCAGTCTGGACAACTTTCAACAAAGACTGATATGCGGCTTTGTAGTTATGTTTGCCAAATTCATTTCCCGATATGCTTCCAATAATGAGATACGCCCGATCGGCCAATGCTTATCGGATCGATAATTATCGTGCATCCCTATCAGATACGTCCTGAAAGGAGGAGCTGGGGTGGTGGTGGGTTATGAGCTGTTTGCATAGGAAGCAGCGAGGGCAGGCAGGTAGGCTACGGCAGCTTAAACAGGCGTATTGTGTGGAATTTGCCAATGAATGCTAGGATCAGCTGATCTGTCATCTGATGTGCTGCTTAAGCTGATATGCTGGAATGAGCTGAGCTTGATTTTGTTGCCTGCCTGAACTAATGCTATGCTTGATTCTGCACCTGCACCACGATCCTGTTCTCTCAGAAATACTGGCATATGATGTCTATAATAATAATGTAAATGTAAATGCTCCGTATTTGTATAGCGCCTTTCTAGTCTGCGACCACTCAAAGCGCTTTTACACTATATCACATTCATTTACACACATTTATACACTGGTGAAGAAGCCACCAAGGGCAATTTGGGGTCGGGTATCTTGCCCATGGACACTTTACTTTGAACCGCTGATCAGTTGCCCCTGAATAATTATCTGAATAATTATCTCCAATATGAGAGGAATTACGTTTCATAGGTGCCACCAATGACTTCATGAGTGATAGAGAGAATTATTCAGTGAGCCTACGTGTGTTGAGCTGATTTTTACAATTTAAACTTAGATCTCACATTATGTACAATAAACAGTGTTTAGTGGAACTAAACACTGTGGTTCTCAAGGCGTCCTTGAGGGGGTTCCCAGGGAACTGTTTATTTTCACAATAATTCTATCCATACATACACCATGACAGGATGTCATGACTATTTTGGTCATATGTTTCACATATTTTCTACAATAAAACATCTAAAATCCTATCAGATGGGGGAACCCGGGGACATTATTTTATCAAGTGGGGGTTCTTTTTCTAATATGTGTCAGTTTAGGGGTCCTTGACGTAAAAATGCTTGAGAACCACTGCTCTAACAAACGGACAGTTTTCTTGTGAGTCACAGTCACAGGTTTTTATTCTAAGCTGAGGGTGACTTGATGCTTCGTTATACACTGCTCAAACAAATGAAGGGAACACTTGTCACACTGTTCTAGGATTCTACCCATCACATGTTAGTTGTTATGGTCAGGTAACACATTTATAGTAGTGCGAAACATTATATTGAAGAGCTCAGAATGGGTAGAGGGAGAGGAATGTCAGGTACTCAGCAGGATGTCCTGTATTCTCTCTGTCAGTATCTTGTTGCGGTCTCGCTCCCTGACCAAATAGGACATATTAGGACCACCCCATGCTGCTGTCTGGCTCTGTTGCTGTCCCCATGTACCATTGCTTTTATTCAGGTACTTCTCTGTTGTTTACCACTCCTACTCTCCATGCTGGGTGTCTATTTTACCACAAAGGTTCTCCAACATATTTCTTATTCAGGCTAGTGGCAGACTGATACTGTTAAATTATACAATTTATAGCTGCCAGTCAATACTGTCAACCTCTGATATGCTGGAGCTTCTTGTGTAACCACAGCTTGTCAATATGTTTTTATTAATGTAATATGTCTGGCAAGAGAAACTGCCTTGAAGGGTTTACCTCAGCAGCTTTCAGTTTGTAAAATGTGCAGTGAAACCTGCTTTTAGCCAATCGGAAAAAATGATCGGGCTTCATTGCATTAAAGTGATAGCTTCCATTCAGTTCACTGCAAAAGTAATCCTGTTGTGACAAGTTTTCACAGTAAAAACAACCTCTCAAACCACACCTGCAGCTCAATCCAATTCCCCACTGGCATTCTTTATGCTCAGTATATTCCATACACACAGATTTAAATGCACTGTTCTGTCCAAATTCACTCCCTGGCTAGTATAAACCCGCCTCCAGCTTGATTGCTGGATTGAATTCCTATTGTAGTTTTCTAGCCTGGCTTAGTCCAAAGGTAACATAATCCACATACAAGCACCTCTAAAGCTCACTAATTAACACGTTATATGTTGTTTGTTTAATCCGTACAAAACCCCCTGTCAATTTGCCATATTACAGGGGGGTTATATACATGACTTTTTTATGACCCGGACCATCAGAGACTCCAAGAAGTTACTGGTCCTGCTTCTTTTTGGATAGAGCCAGGCTAGCTGTTTCCAGTCTTCGTGCAGCATTTTCAGCTTTTACTAACTCTGAATGTCTTTCACTCTGTTTTTTTCAGGTTTAGCATCTCAAGTGGGGCTCTGGTATGATAAATGTCAACCTGTCCTGATATTTGTATGGGTCTTTCTCCTCAACCAAAGGTGAGTTCATCCTCTTTTCAAACAGGTGTATTGTGGTTGACTGTTACCAGGGGATTTATATAACAGGTGCAGCACTGACAACTACACAGTGGTCCTACCTTATCCGTAATCATATGCTAATATGCTGGAGGACCCCAGAAAGCTGTAAAAAATGTCAAGCAGGAGTCAAAGTAATGGGTTACAGACACAACATGTGGTTTAATGACAGGCTCAAGTCCTACAATGTGGTAGGACTTGAGCAATGTGAATTTCAAAACCCTTCAAATGTAGTTGATTTCTAGCTTGGATTATCTAAGTAGCAGATTCCTCATTTGGCATGATGGATCCCAGTCTGCCAATGAGAATAAAGTGAATATATTAGTTCTTTGTGCTGCTAAGTTATGGAATGCAGATTAAACTAATTTGACGTCTGCATTAATATGTCACATTTGTTTGTCTTAAGACAACAGAAAATACAGTTAACACATCTATTTTTAATGTCTTATGACGTTTGGACCATTCATTCTTCAATGCTAAGCTGCGTCAAGCACTACAGAGCAGATAAACCGGGCAGGAAGTCAGACACAGAATGGCATAGGAATCCTGGTCGATTTTCAAAATAAAACACCCTGTGCAGACTGATAAACAATAAACACAGTTTGTCACATCATGATAGAAGCACAAAAATTAAGGACAGCTGAACAAATTAACAAAATCTATCAACAAGTCAGCAAAATCCGGCAGGCAAAACACCCCATGGAGTTTTTAACAACTTCCTCGGGTTGCCCTTGCATTCACTCTTCTTCCAAAGTACTGATGTTCTTGTTTCAAAGTTTTGTTGCCACCTGACAAACAATTCAGGCCGTGATACTGGTTGCCTGGGAGTTGTAAACTGAAGTTGAACCTATTTGTGAAAGCCGTGTTGCCAAAAAAAAGAAAATAAACCTTTGGTGACTTTGTCTCTTTAGCCATTGATTTACAAGAACGCTGAGTCGCTACAGTATGTTGTTCTTTTTTGCTACTGAGGTTAATCTTATTTCTGGCAGCTAAAACCGGTCAGTTGAGTAGTTTGGCTGACGAAAAAGTGGGTCCCAACTCCAAGTCCTGTTTTGTTTCTGTCTTGGTCTTGTACTTTTTGTTAAATGGGACTGAGCTACTGCGCTGGCTGTTCTTGGGGGAGCAGTACATCACCAGAGCTGCATCTGTGCACGTCAACCAGGACTTACAGCCTGGCCTCTGATGATATATCAGCTTTAAGACTTGACATGAGGGGAAGATTTAAAGACGTGCAAAAAATTCACACATAATGGTGAAGACAGCCAGCTCTGACTTGCAGTTATTGAAAGCACTGGGACGGGAGATTAACCCACCTCCACCACCTCCCTTGGGCTTCTCCCCCCGTGGGTGCCTTCCCTACCATCCCCCTGAGACACAGGGCCTCTGAGTGATTCCTCACTATCATTTGCTGCTTCACTGACCGATCACTGACCATTTGACAGTGTACAGCTAAAAGCACAAATGCTTTTAGTTTGTGTTTTATGATTTCATATAAATGTTCTACCTCTTCAAAGCCCTAAAAATCCTTCGTTTTTGATTCATCAGTGTGGGAATAAGTGGCCATCTGTGGCCTGACTGTTTACAGCAGATTGGCTTTAGGAGAGGTCAAATCACGGACACACACTCACACTGCTCCTTAAGCACCGTACATTTCAACCAGGAGTCAGTGGATGATGTTAGAGAACTTGAATTAAAGCCTGTGTAAATTATTTATCAAACTATTTTTATTCCTTTCTGGAGACCTGTTGAGAGTTTTCCTTACATAATATTACATAATCAACTTGAACAAGGTCTTATCTTATGCATCTTTCTGATGAGTAATTTTGATTTTAGCAACGTCTTTAGTTATTTATTTACAGTAGCATAGTGACCGTTAACCTCTTGTTCTCTCTGTTACTAACAAACAACACACTGCTGCTGTTTGCATTTCAGTGTTGAATGTGTGATCACAGCTGAATGAAAATGTTACCCGGGGTGATTTTTCTCTTTAAATACCATATTCAGTGTGACCTTTCTCTGCAGCTGCCCATTCATTTATTTATAATGTTCACATCCACTATCACTACACCTGCAGAACATTTCAGGGTTCAGGTTCAACTTGTAAACCTTACTGGGTAAATGCTGGTCAGAGAGGGTTAATTTCATTGATGAAAGGACAGTGCAGTTATCCATCCACAAGCGCCCCCTCTCATAAGGTAGTTTTATCCTTGAATCCCTGGCACTCCAAAATGGCATCGGTTTAATTAACTCTCTGGAGCCTCTCTAAGAAAGGCCATTTTTATAGAGTGGGAATGCATATTAATCTACTCGCAAGGGACCAATTATGGTTGACTGTCACTGCGCATGCATTAGTTGCGTGGACTAATGTGACCTCTCCAAACCTAAGCTTAGCGATTAAACTCTCATGTTCTCAGGTTTTTATATAGTTTAACTTCAAAAAAATAGAAGAGCAACTTGTTATATCAATGTTTACAACACAGGGTTGTATAAAAAGATGACGTTTGTAGTTCAATTTTGCTTCACAAAAAGCAAACATTATATACAAAATTATAAAAATTTTATACAGAAACAAAGCAATTTAACATGGTGGAGTGCTGAGGATGAATTAAAAGAGTCTCACAGCGTTAGGAAAGAAGCTGCTCTGGAGTCTGGTGGTATGACAGCAGATACTACTGTTTCTCTTCCCAGAAGGCAGCAGGGTGAACAGGCTTTTGCTGGGTGGGTACTGTCCTTTAGTATCCTTTGGGCTCTGCGTAGGCACCTCACCTCACCGATATCACTGATGCTCGGGAGTTGGGTACCAATGATCTTCTGAGTAGTTTTATTCACCCGCTGCGGAGCCCTCCTGTCCTGGGCTGTGCACATCCCATGCCAGTTTGTGAGTTTCTATTGCTCTTCTGTAAAAGTTGGCACTGGAATTTAACCTTCTTAATTTTCCTTAACAAATACAGCCGTTTCTGAGCTTTCTTCACCAGTGTGGAGGTTCTCTGTGATATTGAATCCCAGGAACCCCAAACTGGTCACCTGCTCCACTGATGTAGACTGGAGTGTGTTTTCACCTTCTTTTCCCTAAAATCAATGATCATCTCTTTGGTTTTGCTGACCTTGAGCAGTAGGTTGTTGTCTGCGCATCACCTCTCGATATGAAGTCTCATCGTAGTTTGAAATCTGTCCGATGATGGTGGTGTCGTCCGCAAACTTCACAACAGGGTTCTCTCCATTTAGGGGGATGCAGTCGTGGGTGGACAGCGAGAGGAACTCCAGTGTTCAGCTGCAGAGGTGGTGGTACTCAAGCCGAGTGCTAAGTGTGCCGATCAGTTTCATGGGGGAGATTGTGTTGAATGCTAAGCTGAAATAATGACAGAATAATGATGTAAGGCAAGGAAAGTTTCAACAACAAGGTAATTCAAAGGACCAATATAAACATAAAAGCAACATAGGGAAACACAAAAAAGACATAAAAATAACATCTTTAAAAGAGTCAAATAGAAAATAATAACATAAAACATAAAACAGGACAGTAAACACTACAGTGCAGTGCAGGCTATTAATCTGATTTAATTAGAGGCTGTGTGGTAAAAAGAAATGTCTTCAGTCTGGATATAAAACAATTGACAGTTTCAGCAGACCTTCAGTTTTCTGGGAGTTTGTTCCAGGTTTACAGAGCATAAAAACTGAACGCTGCTTCTCTATGTTTAGTTTTGACTCTGGAGACAGAAAGCAGACCTTTTCCCAGACGACCTGAGAGGTCTGGATGGTTCACAATGTAACAGAAGATCAGAAATGTATATTGGTCCTAGACCATTCAATGCTTAAACAGTATATTTTGAAATCAATTCTTTGACAGACAGGAAACCTGTAATGTAGGTGCTGTTTTTCTCAAGGTGTGTGAAGACTGAGTGGAGATCTTTCATGTTGTAAACACACTGTAGATTTAATATAACATGTAACATGACAGCATAGTTTAAAACTAGCATATCACAATATTATAATTCATTCTTCTGACATATTACATTGTTTTAACCCATGAATGTTTTCTTTGAGGAAATAATAGGACTGTAGCATGACTATGTGGGATTTACTTAATGGAGATTCAGTGACTGTAAATTCCCAAGCAACATTTACAGCATTTATAGTGATGTGTCATACCACCCTACATCCAGTGTTGGTGTAGTGTTGGTACTCTCTCAGTAGGTAAATGCAGCCGGTAGCTGTGTAACTTTGCCAGTTCATGAGAGCCAAGCTGAGGTGGGTTGTTGAGCTCAACTTCCTCTCATCCATTATTCCTTCACCCAGCAGAACACATCACATAGTCAAACAGTTGCTCAGTCAGTTTCCCTGGTGTCTGGCTAAGCTCAGTTACATCAAGTTATACCTGTAGACATGTTGAGCAGAAAAACTGTGACGCTAACAGTAGCTAGCCAGTAAGCTAGTTAGACTTGGAAATGGTCTACATTATAAGTTGGCTTGGCTTTGCCCTGCTGTTCAGCTGAATGGAAATGGAAATTGTTCCAGAAAGTTTGAAGTTACTTTTCCTGAGAGTGGTGTTGAATGTGCAGAGCAAGACTTTTAATAAGGCAGCCACAGCCGGGAGTCACACAGCCTGTCTCTAAGGGCCAACAGGCCCATAGCCATGAACTCCCAGCCTTAATGCACTACTTTACTCTCTTGCGCTCTCTGTTTCCCTCTCTCTCTCTGACACCTTTTGAGAAACAGTGTTTTGTTTTCATTTGAAGGAAGAGGCACCGCTGGCCCACAGCCCAGTGATCCGCAGTGGCCTGTTTTCCAAATAATTAAGATAGAAGAGAAGTTATTAAAGTTAATCATACTTTTTTTTACAGTGCAGATACACACTCATTTAATTATATTTTGGTCCCCTTCCTGCCTCTTTCACATTACATTTTATTCACATGATTAATAAGAACAATTCCACCAGAGAATTGCTACCTCAAGTGACATTTAGGTGATGTCGCCTTTGAAATGATTTCTTGTCATCCAGTCCCCCAGCTTCAGGAAGTGTTCAAATATTGTTTATTACTCATTTTGATTCATTCAATGTCAGCATGAGCCTGTGGCCGCTGTTTATCATTTATGCACTGAGGGCATATTAATAGGGCAGGGAAAACGACTTTAATAAGTAAATGTACACCAAGTGAGAAGAGCTTTTTTATGACTAGATCTGGCACCATGAATTGGTTGAGACAGAGGGTGAAATGAGTTTGCAGCCGTGCAGTCCACAGGCGAATTTGCAATCTTCTAAGGAAATTACAGGTTGTAATGATGAAGCCTTCAAGTTCTTCCTGTCTGCATTTACTACAGTAATGGGTCTAACCGTGCTTAACGTAACGTGCCATTTCCAACATTCCTTCTGCGGAAAAGCGCTCACCGTGAAAAAAGAGCTTTTCAGCCTCCTTAGAAGATTGTATGTTTGACTTTAGAGAAAATGAGAGTGAAGCTGGAGGTGTGGCTGGTGTAAAGCTGATATTTGCAGAGGCTCCAGACACGAATGTGGTCAGGTTCAGTTGTAACTCTGAACCCGCGGTTCCTGTGTATTTGCTGCACAGTCAACCTGCCGCAACGACTATATTTCCGTTTTTTCACTGGTACTACATCATGATCATGATTATAGAAGTGCTTTGGGACCAATAGCATAACACTGAGGTATATGTTTACACCTTCTCTGAGTAGTAATTTTATCCTCCAGAGTAGTGGGGAGAGAATGTGCACTTGGCTCCAGTAGGCCTTGCTTCATGGGGGACAATTATGGGGTTTTTATCAAATGCTTTGTGACACTGCCACATGTTCTTTTACTGTGTTGCAATGTGAGTGTCAGTATTTCCCCTGAGCTTTAACTTTGGCATGGAGAGTTTGAATTCAGAAAAGGTCACTGTCCACCCTGTCTGTGTTCCTAATTTCTTCTTGATGCTTGTTGCATTTCCACAGTCACTGTTTTAAGGTAAGCCAGTACTGTTACTCCATGTTTATGGCTGTTTAATGAGTATTTCAACCTTTGTCAGACTGGGATCAATTGGTGATTAATTTGATGTGTGTGGGACTTGACTATACCTGATCGAGGTGGCAGACTGTTGGCTTTGGATGGAAAATGTATCACTTTGTGCTTTTAAATCACCCACAAGTGTGTGGAATCTCTTTAAAAGTCTAGTATGGCTGATTAATAATACCTTTTAAATCCTGGATTGACACAGTTTAGGCTGTATACACTGGGCATATATATATATATCTGGCACATATCTAGTTTTTCATATATTTAGATGGTAAACAGCAGTAAAATTCTTACATGCTAACACGACTAATCCAAACGAACGTGCTTCTCTCCACTTAACCTTTGCTCACAGAAATACACTTCCAAAAACAATTAACATGAAGAAAAAAAGGACTACAAAGCTGAACAAACAACGGTACAAATAAATATTTAACTATTATGTACATACAAGTAAGTGAAATAAAATGTTGTCTAAATGTTTATATATAAAAAGCAACAATGACAAACAACATTGACTGTCTATAACCAAGTTAAGTGTTTTTGTTCATTACAAACATTGCAAAGAAATAAATACTAAATGGAAATACTGGCTAGAACATGCATGAATACATGTCCATAAACCATATGTACAGCGTCCTTTGTAGTCTGTCCCTGTGCAGTTTGGTGGTTGATCCAAACCAGACTGTGAGGGATGTAGAGAGATCAGACTGGATGACTGCAGTACTGGATCAGCAGCTCCTGAGGCAGGTTGAACTTCCTGAGCTGGTGCAGGAAGTACATCCTCGCTGGGCCTTTTTGATGATGGCAGGGAGTGTGGCGTTGAAATTGCTGTGGGTTTTGAGACTGTATTTGGATGCGTGGCGGCGATGCAGCAGAGGGTAGCAGCGGAGAACCGATGAGCATGACTAATCCGGGGATCTCTTGTGAGGTGTGTACGGCTGGCCGTCCTTCACGCTACACAAGCCTCCCTGATGGGGACCGCATAGCTTCGGCCTCACACACAGGTGGGGGCGGAAACAATTTGCAGGTAGCGTGGCATAAATCACAGTCTATTATCACCACATATAGTGTAGTATAGACTTTCATTAAGGGGCCCAGCAGGTAACCTTCAAAGTATACAAAAGTGTACAGTTTTAGTTACCAGTAACTTCACTTTGTATTTTTCATGATGGCTGTGGCTTAAGAGGTAGAGCGGGTTGCCCTTTAATTGAAGGATGGCAGTTCAATCCCCGTCTCTTCCATTCTGCATGTCAAAGTGTCCTTGGGCAAGATATTGAACTCTGAATTGCCCCTGATGGCTGTTCCATTGGTGTGTGAATGGGTGAATGTGACGTAGTGCAAAAGCGCTTTGAGTGGTCCCAAAGATGCTATACAAATACAGAGCATTTTTTAAATTTCATCTAATAGTTAGTAGTAAGGGGCTCAAAATAATGAAAGTAAAAGTTTTTAGAAGGGTACTATACACTTGAAGCAGTACATGTACATATACTCAAATTCATCTCTCAGGTGCTATTGTGGACCTGTTTGTGTGTTATGCACTCTAGGAAAATTTTTTTACTAAGAAGTATGAACCTGCATTATCAACACGATTAAATTTTATAACTGGTGTTTTAATGTGTTATCCTTTGGATTCATAATACAAAGACTGCACAGCCGTCACTTTATATGAATTCACTGTTATAGCTACAGCCCTTCAGAGACCTGCTCATTCTGTTCAGCTTTCATTACAAAAATTATATATGAGAACACTGAACAAAGCCTCGTCTTCTCATTTGCCAAAGGAGAGAAATTGGTAATGTACAGTTCCTCTATTATTGCTTTATTCTTACTCAGCTATTAAAAACTCAAGTTGCCTTCTTCTGACTGCCTCCCAACTGGCCCCTCTGCGTTATACCCCAGTGAACTGGTTTGTGTTGGTTTGTGTTCAATTTGTGTGTGTGTGTGTGTATATATATATATATATATATATATATAGTCCCCTCCAAACGTATTAGAACAGTAAGGCAAATTCCTTTGTTTTTGTTGAAGACATTTGGGTTCAAGATCAAAAGATATGTAGAGTATGAGACAAGAGTTCAGAATTTCAGCTCTCATTTCGTGGTATTCACATCTAGATGTGTTAACAACTCATAACATACCACCGTTTGTTTGAACCCACATTTTTCAAGTGAGCAAAAATATTGGAACATGTGACTGACAGATGATTCTTGTTGTCCCAGTGTTGCCTTTTAGGTTGATGGTCCAAACATGAAATAGCTCTGCATGACTGACTTTTAGAGCAATCGTGCAGGGCTATGTTGCCGTCAATGGTATTGAGTAAAGATTACTACCGTAATTCCCTTCCCCCACCACTCCGCCACCTGCCCCGCACCGCCGCTATCTGTTCAAAACATAGACTTGCCACTAGCAAGATTGCCCAGCAACATTGCTAAAAAAGTTGTCCCGTGTATCATCAGCTTTAGTTTTCATCCTTGGTTCAAAGCTATAAAGACTGCATTTCCTGTTAAAGAGGATAAACCAACATGAAGACCAGAGAGCTGTCTATGGGAGAAAAACAAGCCATTGTCAAGCTGAGAAAAGAAGGAAAATTGACCAGAGCCATTGGACAAACATTGGGCAGAGCAAGCACAACAAGTTGGAACGTCTTGAAAAAGAAAGAAACTACTGGTGTACTGAGCAACAGACGTCGAACAGGTCGGCCAAGGAAAACACCAGTAGGTGATGACAGAAATATCGTGAGAGCTGTGAAGAAAACCCCCAAAACATCAGTAAGTGACATCAGCAACGACCTCCACAATTCAGGGGTGAAGATTTATTCCATTACTTGTGGTCTAATACAAAGGGTGATATGTCCTAAGTTGTTTAACACATCTAGATGTGAATACCAGGAAATGAGAGCTGAACACGATTACTCATTGACTTAGGAAACATCATACATTTATTGAACTGTTAAAATTGCTATTTTAATTAATTATTTAACTTTAAACAGTATCTTAGGATGACAGCAACGCACTGTTTCCCCAGGTTGACTGCTTTGCAACTTGTTCGTTACATAACACTGAAATTCAACCGTGGTGTTCTGTCAGGTATTGCAGTGACTACAACCAATTCACAACCAATGCACAATTGCTGTAGCTCCTCTTTTCACCCTTGCGTGTTGAACGCTTCATTTTAGCTATGGAGTGATACATCTCACCTCTACAGATGCACATGTGCAGTTCCTAGTTAAGGACTGCCAGCCAATCAGAATCAGAGAAGGGCGGGTTGTGAGAAGCCGGTAAACCAGGCTTCGGTTCAGCTGTATATGTTCCCCTTACCACCTTAGCGACATGGACTAGAGCAACAGTTTCAGAGTGGTGAGTTATTAATTTGTAACAAACGTATCTTTCATCCATGAAGTTTTAACTGAGCTCTGTCTGTACATCACAGTAACAACTTCATGTCCATTGACTGCTATGAGGGTAGCTAGTGTTTGGAAGGGAGAGGGGAGGCAGCACGCGTACGTCTTGTTACGGTGTGCTGCAGCTCTGTGTGTTTTTCCACCGTGTTTTTTGAACTAGCCGCTTGGCGAGCATTATGATGTGCATTTTGCTGTGACATCACAGAAAAGACTGGACTACAAAGGAGCTATTTTCATTCAGTTCAGAGCAGAGTTTTCTGTGAGAGATGGGAACTCCCTTTTTGGTGGACTTTGGGCTTTTTCACTTTGCAAACCTATTACATGTACAAAAAACCTATATAACTTATTAAAGGAGAGAGAAAACACCAAAAAGCATAATATGATCTCGTTAAGCAAATAATGGTGACTAGCAGGTTATAGCAGTTATAACCCCGGTCATCTTGGCTCGAACTTGAACTGAACATGCCACAGCCTGGCTGAGAGTGAGTTTGGGCTTTTAGGGAGGGGTGGCATCCGCAGTTGCAAAGGAAAGGGGTGCATTTGATTTATGACACAAGACCTCCACCAACTCCTGAGAGGAAATATCTGTCTCTTTAGCAGCTATATGCCCCACCTTGTTCACCGGCTAGTTGCTAACTTTGGTCGACTGCCTGCCTGAACAGCTGCCTGCTGCATCTGAAAACAACACTGATTAGAACAGTGTTTTGAGTAAAACCAAAACATGAGCAAGAAAGATGCTTAAATGCTCCGTAGAGCTGAGGGGAACTGTAAAATTGAGGGATCATTTTCTGAGTTTGTCACCCTTCACATACAAGTAGACATTTAAGCCATTGTTAACATGAAGATATATACAACTTTAACTGTGAAAGTATACAAAGGACATTCATCCATCATATCAGAGGTGGATCAAACTGACAGACTAAATTATTTTATGAATTATTTGATGAAATGCTAATATATTTTACGGTGCAATCAATCAATCACTTGACTGAATGGGGTGTAGAAATTCAAGGTAAATACACGTGTCTGTAGAGAAACAGTGTGAGTCGGTTGCTCTTCTAAAACTTAGACTTAAACTTAACTACCAGTTGGCCTAGCTCCGTCTGTTTCTCTTTTTCACTGTTTCTTTGTAGACACAATGACCCAGTGAAGTCAGGCCAGAATAAATGTATGTGATCCAGATACAGCCTGCTTCCTTCATGGTTCTTTTTATTGTATATTTGAAACTCAAGTATCGCTTCTTTCCCCCAGCTGAACACTGTGTGCTTTCATCTCTCAGCCCTGGTTTTTTGTGTATGTGTGGGTTACAAATTTACTTTTATCATGGTATTTTGGTATAATATAATTACTAGCTCTGTGTATTTGTGTGTGCTTGAGAAGACATACACCGTGTATGTGTGTGCAGTGTGAGTTCGGTATCACTGGCTACTTTCTTTGTGTGTGTTTGTGTGTGCTTGTGAGAGGAAGGAAGGGAGTTTAGCCTCCTGATCTCAGGCTGCAGAAACACTGTACTGGAATGTTAATTGGTATGACTGGTCTGCCTCACAGATAACACACAAGGCCGCTTTTAATAAACCAAAGATCAGGATGTCCCACCATCTCATCCCACTGAGAGGAAGAGGGTGTGTGTGTACGAGGAGGCGTGGGGAGGGGTGTTTGCTGGAATCTCTCCTTTTCCTTTCCTGCTCTCTCCCACGCATCTTCTTGCCTCATAACAAATAGAAAACCAGAAATATTACAGAGCGTGAGGTGATTTCGTGTCGAGACTCAAAGCGCATGTATTATTAAGGCTGGAGCGCCAAGGTTTTGAAGTTATGCTAATGAGGAGTCTTTTGGTGGTACAAATCTAACCATCATTTGAATAATTTTTCTGCCCATCCCTCCTCTTCTCATCTGTTCTTTTTTTTTTTTTCCACACGTTCTATCTATTCTACGGAGTCACACATTAAAGGACGCAGCGTTGGTGTGAAGTCGTGCACATGCTGTTAAAGAGAGCTGATGGTAAATTAGGAATCAGCTACGGAAAAGCTCAAGACAGACTTCTGACCGGAGGCTTCTCCTCCCACGTGCAACCTATGATAAAGAGCTCATTTTCTGTTTGCCTCCTCCTCCCTTACATAGAACACCCATACAATATAGAGATCTGCATGGATGGATTGTATGTACAGATGTGCACATACGTAATACATAGCAGCCTTGTGATGTTGCATGTGTGTTCATGTGTATTAATATATAACAGATGAACCCAGTAGACGCTCCGATATTGTGAATTCAAGCTATTTGAACAATCTAGCGGCATTTTCACACACTGAAAATTGCGAAACACTATTCAGTGTATATACGGCAGACATTTATTCTTGACATTTCAGGAATGTTGCTGAAACAGAAATTAGACCACAGGGCACTACAGTGCTTCAGGATGATACAACTACTAATATGAATTATTCATGCATACTAGTGGAGTCTGATTAAAACATTTTGTTAGAATCAATTCAAATTAAGTGTGTCAAACAAACTGCATCATGTACAGTATATAGAAAAAGTTGATGATGATCGGCTATTTTTAAAACAGAACTTAGAAATGTTGTGATAATTTTAAAAGCCAACAAGTAGCCACTGCAAGGATACCAGGATTTGTGAATGTATGTATGGGCTTGTCTCTTTGTTTTAGTTAAAACCTTAGTGGTTTGAGTTTTGACAGGATAGAGATTTTTCACAAATGCCGGAGAGCAGGGAAAAAATGTTGAGCTGTTTCTAAGATTCAGAAAACAGGATTGAACCATAGATTTGATGTGTTCATCTAGGGTGAAGCAGCATTCAGAAATAACTCCAAGATTCTTGCATTTTGGGGTTACAGACAGAGACAGTAGCCAAGTTTCAATCCAAATGAAGTGCAAATATACCAGCATTTGCAGAAAATCTGCTAAAGACATGATTTTACACACATTTTCATCTCCTACTGTTATGTCTCCTACTGCTATGCTATTATTAGTGGTTGGTTCATCTATCTAGATAAAGCAGTAGGTGGTGCTGATTATCTAGTCAGGTGCCATTATACCATTGCAGAGGAAGAGGCAGCAACAATGATATTTTGAGACATCTACCTGTGGATGTAATGAAGGCAGTTTCAGACAATGTTTTGCAAGATTAACTGCGCAAACTGGAAACATATCATGTTTACATTTAAGAAGATCTGAAATGTAAGAAGAAAGTGTCATCTTCGTAAAAGTGGTTACAAATATTATGCCACCTAAAGGAAACATGTAAATCTAAATAGAAAAAAGAATTGGTCCAAGCTCAGAGCCTTGTGGCACCCCACAGTACATACAGAAAGGTAGGACCTAAAAGCAGTGGCTCCAATGCTTACCCAGATTTCTCGACTGTCAGTTAAGATGTCATGATCAATGGTATCACATGTTGCACTTGATCCAGAAGAACAAGGATGGAGTATATAATGAAGAAAGAACAGGCAGACTGAAAGAAGTGGCAGCAAGGAAAGGTGCTGCAATGTGTCCTATCATATCTCCTTTAGCATAAACTGGATAGTCCACTACAAAGGGAAAGGAGGTTGTGGCCCAATTCCAGTGTCCACTCACAGACTCAGACTTTGAGGTGCGTTCCCGGTAAGCTTAGTGCTGTCCCCACTGTCAAATCATCAAGTGCGTGAGGGCTGTCTCGCAGACATTTTGAGCCCTTTTGTAAGTCCGCATTTCTGCAGACTTTGCCTGAGGGAATTGACCACAGTTTGTAGAGGTATGACGTCAAACACTGGGGTTACCAGGGTTACCAGGGGACACCCGAAAGCGAGAGAAATATCACAGCAAATCTGCCTTATAAGAGAAGAAGAATAAGAACGGTAAACAAACAAGCATGGAAACCAACGCTGATGTTAAAATTGTTAGAATTTTTCTTTACATAGATTTAAGATTTAAGACTATTTATTTTAGTTTTTGCTCAATGATGATGTTTTGACCAACAATAGTGCATTAATTATTGACAAATGTATATTGACATTTACCTCTCCTCCACTCTGTAAGGCAGGAGCCTGCAAGTTTTAAAAATCAGAAACGTGTTTCAATGTCGTCAAGGTAACGTGATAATGTGGCAAAGTGCTCCAGGTGACGTCAGTAAAGTCTCTGAGGGTTCAGGGCTTAGGGGTATATTGGGATTGGGCCTATGACATCTCAAGTATAGTCCTTTTTTAAAAATGTCTGCATGAAACAACACGTTAAGAACTTACAGGGCAAAGTACGAAAATAGCAAAACGTTTTCTCTCAGTCCATCTTCATAACTTTGTAGTTTCAACATGGCTGACCCACGTCAATAGATCTGCTGTTGCTCAGTTGCATAATTACATCGCTTGTGAGTGCAGTCGGATTCTCTGAGCTTCTCTTATACTCTTAAATCCTTGTGAATTCTCCTTCACGTCTCCTCAGTGGAAAATGTCATGAGGTCAAGGAAAAGTGTTTAGGAAAAGACATGTGACGTAATTTTTTTGACCAAGGTACAACAGCGTAGTGATGTAAGAGACGCAACTAAGGCCCAATCCCAATGTCCCCACTAAGCCCTAAGCCCTGAACCCTCACAGATTTTACTAATGTCACTTGGAAAGTTGAAAGTCAAAATACTGTAAACAGGAATGGGACAGCACTTATCACGTTACCTTGACAAAGCTGAAAAATGTTGCACACTTTTTATATTTTTGCCTGATTTTTAGGTATTTTAGGCTCTTGCCCTACAGAGTGGACGAGAGGTAAATGTCAATCTACAATTGTCAATAATCAATGCTTTTTTTGTTCGTCAAAACAGTGTAATTAAGCAAAAACTCAGGTCACAAATCCATCACAGGGCCACACATAGACAAACAACCAGTCACGCTCACACCCGCGACCTTCTTGCTGTGAGGCCACAGTGCTATCCACCGGACCACCGTGACGCCCTCTAAAATAAATAATTAAATAATTAAGTGTGTAATAAGGTGATTACATTCCTCTGACTTCATGTGTTCTGTGTACCATCTTAAATCTATAAAGATAACAATTCTAACATCAGCGTTGGTTTCCATGCTTGTTTGTTTACCATTCTTCTTCTCTTTTAAGGCAGATTTACTTGCTTCTGGGTGTCCCCTGGTAACCCTGGTAACCCCCTTGTTTCACCTCATACGGCTATGAACTGTGGGCAATTCCCTCAGGTGAAGTCAGGACTTACGAAAAGGGTTTATGAAGGGCTCAAAATGTCCGTGAGAAAGCACTCGCACACTTTGAGACAGGCCTAAGCTCTCATGGACTTCCCGGGAACGCGCCTCAAAGTCTATGAGTGTGGATATTGGGATTGGGCCTAAGAATGAACTGGCAAGGAACAAAGGAAGTTAACTGGTCTATAGGTGAGTGGCTGATGAGGGAATGAGTTGCAGGCGGAGTAGGCCAGGTAACTGCAGGGCTGATGACATAAGTAGGAACAGGTGTGTAGTTGGGTGGGGCAGTCAGGTGATGGGGAAAGGAGGGAAAGTCTGAAGGCATCTGATGGACAGCTTGAGGATGGCAGGTCTGGTGAGTTGAAGGATAGAACATGGCCTGAGAGATGAGAGAAAAGGCAAATGGTGACAAAGCTGTGTCTGTATGATGATTTTTTCTAAAACCAGTTAGAAGTTTTTCAAAAATATTGTTGTTTTTTTTCAACAAAAGCCACTACTTGATCTGCTACTATTTTCTTTAACCTCCCCACATTAAAGAATATGTGCAGGTGGATGTGTGTCACATAGATGTTTTGATTGAAAAGCACCAGCCACAGAAAAAAGTCAAAGTTAAAATTAAGGAAATGTAACCAGCACAATAAAAGTGTGACAATATCAAAACTGGTATTTCATAGGGGAGAATAGCAGAAAAATGAGAAAGATGTTTGGGAACAAACATTCACACTGTGTAACTCTCTCTACACCCAGAGGCAGAATGCAATGAGTTGATTTAACAAAAAAAGTTACTGTGTTTGGACGCTGCAGCCTTCCAGTGCTTCCAGTGTCAATAAGCTCTCTCATATATTTGGTGAGCTCCACAAGTTATTTTGAAGCTCTGGCACACTGACTGCTGTTACTGATTTATGTGAAAGATGGCCAGGGATTATTATACTGGCGGTGGATGATGTGTGCCTTGATTGTAAGTAATAACTAATAATTCCAGGAGTTTGTTCATAGATGCTGAGATGAATTCTGTGTGTTTGTGTGTGTGTGTGTGTGTGTGTATTTATTTGTTTAGTCAGTGTTATTTTAACCATTGTCTTTGTTTATGTGTTTATTTCTGAGCCACTGTATTTATGAATGTGTTTTATCTTTGTGAGATTTGATATATCCAATATTTGTTGTCCCTTCATGTGTCAGCTGAATCCAGTTTCAGATGCTTTCCCACAAAGATTCATAAAATTCATTCGAAAGCTGATTTGAATATTGAGGACAAAGTATACAATTTCAGTTTGTAGGTATCTACTTTAAAAATCCTCTGTAAAATGATGATATTCATAGAACATCAGATGTCTATAAAACAGAGGATATAAAAAGAAAGATTTTGTTTCTTTGTCATCTATTTTAGGGGTAGTATTTCATGTCAGGTTAAAGGAATAATTTGACAGTTTGGGAAATGTACTTTTTTTGAAGGTGAGATGAGAAGATCAATGCCATGCTCCCAGAGCCAGTTAGCTTAGCTTAGCATAAAGACTGGAAACAGGGGGAAACAGCTAGCATGCCTCTGTCCAAAGTTTAAAAAAGCCACTCTAAGCAGAACCTCCAAAAATCCAAGTGTCAAAACAACAATTTGTAGTTTTACAGGTGTGTGAGTGTGTGTTAGCGTGTGCATATGTGCAATGTCAAAATGGCAGGTCTTTGTAATAATTGTAGAGAACAGAGAGGGAGCCCCTCTCAAGTACATAAGCCCTAATTTTAACAAGTTCAGCGATAAAATGTCCCCTATTATCTCCTGTGGGAACAACAGAACAATGAAGAGCACTTTGTGTGTGAAGGGCTCACATATGGGTCAAAAAGGACTGCAACACTGTCATGAAGATCATCATGAGGCAACCCACCGGAAGATGTCAGATGGAAATGTAATGTTTATATTAATGTATTTACAGTTGTGCATTTACATGTATTTACGCTGAGGAGACGGGCCACAACAGGCATAGTCTTCCGCCAAGCAGCTCCACTGTTGATGAGGGATATCTTGTTAACAGGTACAGAGGGAAGTACTGATTTATTCTCTCCCATGATAAATTCTTCAGTTATTATCTACTGTCTGACTTGTTGTCTTGATACTTTTATTTAACAGACAAGGGAGGATCAAAATGTAACCCCATGACGTTTTCCAGGCAGGAGCTGTTTCTATTTGATTGCTGACGGGTGACAATTTCTCCCTTCACTGATTCCCAGTATGGGCCCACAGTGAGACCTCCGGGCTTCAGAGAGACCACACATGGAGGTGGTTAGGGGAGGTGGAGGTCGGCGGTCTGTCTCAGAGTCATAGATCTCTGTCATCCTTTTCAGGTGGCTTGTAGGCTGTCTGTTGGTTTGACTCCGGCTAAAGACTTTTGCATAATATACATTGTATAAATTCGAGCTGTTCATGACCAATTGGGGGAGTTGTGTTAAAATTGAATCAAGATTGTGAGACAGTCTCTTTAAAGCTTTTGGCATAAAGGACAATGCCTGCCAGGAAGCCAAGACATACATTGTAGATAATCCAACAAGGGCTGACAGTCATTTCTAAGTCAATGCACATCCTTGCATTTAAGGTTATAGCTTTAAAGAAGTGATCGAGTGTTGTACTCATTATGTGCAGTTGCTGCAGAACATTCCCTCGTATGGGTCAAGCTCGAAAACCTTTGACTGTAGCACAGTCAAACAAACCCTTAACTGAGATTACGATGACGACATTCTCAGGGATATTTTTTCAGATTAGACAAAGCTCCTTCAACTTTATTCATAGGCTGAGTTGTTCTGCCAATGACGAGTAAACCGACCATTATGTGCTCCTTTAACATTACCTTTAGCAACAAAAAAAGTGTTTTCCCGTAAACAACCAGTGTAGTGATGCATCATATCAATTTCACAGGTGGTGATATCCAATAAAAGGGCCAGCTGAAATATATATTGCTCTAATCTACACCTGTTCTCCACAGCCAGATGATACAGAACAGTGAGAGAGCAGGAATGGCTGCTCCGAGTGAAATAGGGTAAAATGACACTGAGCTTCTCCGACTAAACGACCCCTCTCACATTCTCTCTCCTTCTCTCTTTCTCTGAATGAGAGAAGGAGAGTTGGGCCAGGGTTGACCGCTCCCTCTGATCCCCCTCACCTTCATTGTCCTGCTTTTATTCTCTCGCTAAACGCCTCTGACGGCATCACCGCTCACATAGATCGCCTCTCTGTTCTCCCCCGTCCCCAAAGACCCAGAGTGGCCACTGAATGACCGGGGTGTCAAAAGAAGAGGAAAACAAAGTTCGGAAGTATTAGTGTTACTTCCCCTCGTCTCCTGGGATACAGAGGGAGAATCAATAGTTTTTCATTAACCTGTCTTTCTCCCTGTGAACTAGTAGGTATAGCCTCGGGTGCCAGTAAATGCTACAGTGATAGTGTTTGGGGATGACATCTCTCTCTCTCTTTCACACTCACACACTTACACGTTTTCCAGACATACAAGCGCTCTCTCTCTCTCGCTCTCGCAAATCAACTCACTTTTATTGACATGTTGCTTGGAAAAAGTAGTGTCACACCGAGCCAGGATAGAAGAATTATGTGAATATTTAATAAATACAATAAGAAATGCATAACAATTTTTTCTTGACTTTAAAGCCCTTCCCTTACCACATATGCAATTTGTTATGGAAGTAGAATCAAGTCTATAAATGTATTCAATACCTGAACACATTTCCTTTCATAATTTCTCTTATCAACCTGTGGACTGATTTCTCTAAAGCCATTATTTTTCTGAAGTTAACCAATGAAATAAGGGAAAAAAGCCTCGAGTGACCTCGACAGAATGTAGATCTCTGTGTTGCTTTCTCATTTAGTACATTTCTCCTTCTCTCCCTGACAGATTTGCATTATCTCACATCTCTGTCCCTAAACACAATGTAGCCACTGTTTGGGAATGACCTTGCTCCTTGTACAGTGCCAGCCTCCCCTCTGTAATATATTAATCTCTCTTTTGCCATGTGGTTTCGCCCCATGTGTTGCAAGCACAAAGTGATAATGTGCAGCTGTATATTCTCCGTTAATATTGTTTGTTTCGCTCACATCTCTCCGAGGATTGGAGCTAGCGGCACGTGTTTGAGATCAGCATCTGTCACATCTGAGTGTGGGGTAGTGGTATCTTTTGCACATGTACACCTGCCACAGTTGTTGCAGCCAGCCATAGTCAACAAGTGCTGTGGTGATTGAGACGCAGCAGAACAGGTTTTATCTGGGTATGCATGATCTCTACTGCTTTTCCTGTCATACCCCTTGTAAGCTTATCTCGACTTTGGCCATACACATTGGGAGTGCTGAGCAGGAAGGCCGGCCAGATCCCATGTCTGTTCCTTAAAACCAAGGGGAAAAAACTCACATGGAAGTGATGCAGAGGCTGAATCATTTCTCACAGAGAACAACTGGTGAAATAATGAGTTCAATTTATCCAAGATGGAAAGCTGATTCAGAGGAGAGGATTACCACAGCCAATGAAGGCTGAAATGGAGCAAATTATTAGGAATGAATACATTATATGGTGCTTGAATAACGTTAGTGTTACAACAGAGTGGCAACCTCAGCAACATGGGATCAGTAAACCTGCTTTGACATGGAGCCCATAACTTGATTGAGTAAAGAAGCTACACTGCCACAGCCTTCAACATCTACCCAAGATGTTCAATATTTTGCCAACCAAGTAGATTTTTCAGAATAGAAGAACCTCTGAATGAGGTTGGTGACCTGCCAAAGTGTCTAGTAGAGCAGATAGATTTACTGGCCCAATCCAAAATTTATCAGCATTTGGCTGGTGGTAATTTGCTGCCCTGAAGGGGAGATGAAGGCAGGATGACTGCCATGGCATGCCTGGATCCAGATGGCCCAAGACAGAAGGGGATGGATGCAAGCACTTTATCAGCAGCCTATGTTCCACAAGCCACGCAAAGGCTCAAGTACAAACAAAGGCAACTGTATGTAGGTTCGCCAAAGTTTTGCCATTCATTTAACTTTATGCTCTGCTGCCTGTATGACAACAGAGTACTGCCTGTTGAATGCTTGCACGTAGTGTTACATGCTCTGTCTGCTGTCATCTTGTGCAGGGGAAGAAATTAACTTTAATTCAGAGGTACATAGCACCCTTGATCCAATTTTAGGGGAATTTGGGGATATTTTTGATAGAACAATACAATAATACATTGGCTTAAAACTAATTTGTACCACTGATTTGTTCAATGTTGTTTAATTTAATCACATGCTTGACTTATTTCTCACTGGTGGAAGCTGGTTTCCAACCACATGTATTGTTCTGTGGTCTATCACTCATCCACAATACGGGTCATTTTTTCGTGTTGATACTGTTGTTTGTGTCTGGCTGGCATGATTTTCTTCTGCTACTTGCATGGTGCCAAGATTTCCTCCAGCCCCAGGCTGTGATTTCTGATCAAGAATTGCTTTGTTTGCTCACCAATGACACTGAAAAGAATTTCACAGTCATACGCTTCAATGATTACCCTACAGTGAGCCACAGGGGTCAGCAGTCAAATGTCTTTATCCATATTTGACATCTCAACATGTACATTGAAAGTTCAATGCAAAAAAGACTCCACAATTATCTATGAGTTGTTTTTAACTTCACAAGCATTATATGAACTAAGCATTAAAGGGGAGTTTGTTTATGTAGCACATTTCATACAAATGGCTATTCAAAGTGCTTTACATAACACGTACAAGAAATTAAAGAGCACAGAAGAAACATAGGCCAAAGTGCAACAAGTTGGTTGAAATTGCCATAAAATACAGTGAAAAACAGAAAGATTTTCAATAATGCATTTAAAAGTTTTTAGATTTGAGGTCAGATTTGGGGCAAGTGCGTTCCCATTATTTGAAGCACAGACTGAATACACGGAGGACAAAGAGGAGTTCAATACAAAAAGAGTGAATTTTTACTCACTTCAGTGAACACAAAAAGCTTGATCATGTTTATCAAGTTATATGAAAGCCTGTGGTCTAGTGTGATCCTTTGAATTATTAAACAAAACAAATTCATTGCACTTATTATCCAAAACCTTGAAAGCCTGTTCATTTTTGACATCTTGTTATCAGTGGTGGAAGAAGTATTCGGATTCTCTACTTAAGCAACAGCCAGATGATAAAAGCAACATTACCATTAGGCATGCACTGAATTAGTCGAGCGGAAATAGCAAAAAAAGCACTTTCGATGTTCAGCCTGATAGGTTAAAACACCAAATAAATTTTTACTGAACAATTACGTTGACATGTCGGCTGTGTGGAAGCATTTTAAAGTGTCAGAGAAAGACTCATAAATCGCCGTTTGCTGACACTGTTCTGCTGAATTGTATCTGTGGCTGACTTCTTAGAAAAGGCAACAAACGGTCTGACCCGCTTTGAGTGTTTCTGTCACTCATTTATGAGAAGGTGATTAAGCTAGCCGCACCTAAATTTGCAGTGCACACGTATTCAAGCCTTTATGGTAACTGAAACGGCCCAGAGCGAGCTGCCAGGCAGGTTAGAGACTTTATCCTGTCAGTTTCTCAAGTGTTGCAGTATGAGAGTCCTACCTGAAGAGAGGCTGTGAAGTCTTCATGTTACACAATACGAGAACCACATACAACATTATTTATCAAATTGGGTCGGACTTGATGAATTTATCGCGAGGATACACATGTGACGTCCATTTTTCAAAATAAAGTGTCTATACAGGGTGGAAATAACGTGTACATTAAAAGTAAATGGACACATGTCATTTACTTTATACTTTACCACATTTTGACTATTTAATTTATTCAATTATAAAGAAAATTGGCAAAATAAATGGAAAAAATATGAATTTACTTGTTCGGTATATGTCAAAGTTTTTCATTATATTTGGTTTCGGCTTTGGACAAGAATTTTCATTTCGCTGCATCCCTAATTACCATATTAGTAACCTTACCACATACAAAAATATTCCATGAAAAGTTACGTCTTGCAGTGATTACTTGTTACAAGATAAGTATACAGAGGTATTCAGTGTTTATTATTATACATTGCTTAATTAGATTACTGATTCATTTGTAGCTATTCCAGGTTGAGTTCATTTATAGCCACTTTAAACTGTTGTGTAGTTTATTCTATAAAAATAATGTATTTTATAAATTGATCATATGTCTTGATTGTAACATCTTAAAATGCAAAGTAACTAGTAACGATAGCTGCTAAAGGAACAGTTTGACATTTTGGGAAATACACACGAGGTTGATACCACTCACTGATGTTTGTCTGTTAATTAGCTTAGCTTAGCATGCAGACCGGTAGCAGGGGGGAAACAGCTAGCCATGGTCTGTCCAATGATAACTGCCTGATTTCAGGCTTTATGATATGATATGCTAACCGATTTCTTGCTCACAGTTAGCTTCACTCCTGGCTGTATCTAGGCTAACTTGCATAGATATGGGGGTGGTATTATCACTCTCACCCTCACCCCCAACCAATGGAGGCAGATTGCAGTCAAAGTTCTGTTCAAGGTTTCTCTCCTAAAAGAGAGTTTTTCCTTGCCTGTGTCACCAAGTGCTTGCTCATGGTGGGAGTTGTTGGGTCTGGAAATAATATTACAAAGAGGACTGTCTAGTCCTGCTCTCTATGAAAAGTGCAATGAGACTTTTGTTATGAAGTATCGCTATATAAAATTGAATTGAATTGACAAACCATTGCTTTGAATATATTATTATATACCTAATATTATTTTGGAGTGGAAGCATAATGTAACAGAAAATGCAAATACTCAATACTCTTACAAATTGTCCTTACTTCAGTAAATATACTTTCCACTGCTGCAGATAAAGAACTCTTCCATTGAATCAACTGCTGTTGTCTGTATGTCAGGATTAGCTGTAGCTGCAATGTTCCTGAGACTAATTTGTATGTTTACAGTGCTTGGTGGTTAAAGTGACTCATGCCTCTATTTTAAATTTGTGATTTAATGCATTGTGGAGACCCAAGGAGTCTCCTCGTTTTAAGGTATTTTGGCAGTAAATGGGGCGGAGCAATCTGACTCAGTGGGACATCTTCAGGGATCACATGCAGCATGAACTCACCTCGCAGCTCCCTGAGAGTTGACGCCTGTGTGAACTAGACTACACATCAGTATCTCGAGTCATGCACCACACCGCTCCATGCGGTGCTGTGCCCTGGAGGACGCCCCAAAATATGATGCCTGAGAGTGGAAAACAAGCGAGGGCGTTTTCATAACTGGGACTTATGAATGCCAGATTCAACCTTGCGTGACTGATGCTGAGAAGCTGAAGGGGAAGTGCAACCTCCGTCACTTCACATGGCCTCTGTGATCTTGATGCTAATTAGGAGTTCTTTGTTTGTATCAACTTACATTTGGGATTTACACTGTCGGAGTTGTCTGTTGCAGATTTAACTGTCAGCACTTTGATCAAAGTGATTAGAATGAGGCCTCCTGTCTAAGCAAACATGCTCTCACTCCTTCCCAGCTAGGATACGAGCCTAATTTGTGTTGTTGTTTTGGTGAAATCCTACAGCTGCTGACTCGGAACCAGCTGAAGAACCTCACATTAGTGAATTGATAAGGATGCTGTACATGCATCATTTTGAAATTGATGGCCATGTCCTTAGTTTGCCTTTATTTCCCCAGACACTTTGTATTGTCATTCCCAAAATGCTCCTTTGATTCTTGTTACCGTGTCGGGCAGCTATGTGTTATTGACTCCATGTCAGGAATGATTTGGCTCATTTATTCTGCAAAACAATGCAATCCCATATTCCACAGTATATTGTCTGCCTGTTGTTTTTGAAAGCGTGAAGCATATCCATCTTTGTTCTGATTTGATTGTGGAAATATGATACAGCGATGAAAGCTGATTTCCATTTTTAAATCTGTGTTTGAACTTTATCTTCATTATCAGAAGCGTCAGTCAGCTCCTGTGATTGGATTTGTCGTCTCTGTTAGTCTTGAAAGACGTTATCTTTGCTCTGTTAGACGTATTTAAATGCCATTTGCAGACAAAGAAGCCCCTTTTTACTAATCAATACTGTACATTGTATGTGTAATCCATTTCTTGTAAAACATTGCCAACGCCAAAAAAAGCTTTCCAAATCCAAATGTGGCAAATGGCCTTCTTAAGATTTTGTCAATACTCACTATGTACTTGCCAAGTGTACATTTTTGATTTTTAGCTTTGTTCCCACTGTTTTGTTTTCTGTTTTGTGGGATTAGACCCCTATTAAAGAGTTTCTCACAGGTGTTGCTGGGATGCTTGCCAGCCTTGCTCTTTGTCATCGAGATACAATGTCCGCAAGCGCATAGCAGGTTATCCTGGTTTATGAATGAGGGCGGACATGCACTAGTTCAATCAATGCCACTTATGTCTCGGCTCATTTCCTCCTCCTCCTCTTACTCCTCCTGCGGGTTTCCCACCTCTTCCTCTTCTTGCATGTGCAGGATAACAGTAGCTTTACACACACACACACAGACACACACACACACACACACACACACACACACACACACACACACACACACACACACACACACACACACACACACACACACACACAGAGAGAGAGAGAGTAATCCAGCTATTGGCCATACTTCGGTGAAGAGCTTATTTGGATTATGTTGTTTACATGTATCATTGATACTGTGTGATTGAGTCTCACTGGTACCATGAATAAACCAATTATTGGTGTGTTGCTGTCCACCCTTCCTCCTGTTACTGTGTTGTGGTTACCTGTAATACATAGAAAATAAGTAATCAGCTTTATCCTCTATGAGACATGCACTGTAAACTGTAAACGTTCTTGCAATATTTGCTTTTTTCATGTTAGAGTAATTTCTCATAAAAGTTGCTTTAGCAATCTGCCTACTTGAGACTGATTCCACCACATTTTCGAAGTGCCTTAAGTGTGTCTAAACACAGTGACATTGTCAGTAAAAGCACGCACAAGACTGCAACTTTCTTAATTAGCTGTGTGTGTGAAGCTCCACCTTGATTAAGGTCATTTTGAAGCCGCAGATCTAATTCTGAAGGTATACTTTTGCAAATGACACGATACACAAGCTAAGCACGTTTTCTGCTGTAATTAGCATCCCGGTTTATTTTTTATTAAAGGGATAGTTTGGGATTTTTGCAGTTGTGCTGTATCAGTTACTTATCAGCAGGGAGTGTATTGCCTGCAGTAGATGGTGGTCGGTGTGTCCCCAGTTTAGAGAAGCAGATATTTGTACCAGCATGGAAACTAAGCAATGTACTGCTGTGGACAGGCTCAGCAGCAAAGTGTATTTTAGCCACCTAAAAGAAGGACCACTGAAAAAAATCAATATCATTTCAAGTGTACAATATATTCAGAATATTTATAGCGCTTACTTCGCAACAGTCACTTCCTTTATACAGTGTAGTGTGTAAGAATATGGAAGTACTACCACTGAGTAAATGGAGTTCCAAACAAAGTGACTGACATAATGTCATAAAGTCATAATGTCTGCTTAATTTACAGGTTGCTAATTAAAAACAATGAGATCTTGATAACTCCTGTTTCCGAGTTCATTTGCTCACTCTAACAGTTGAGGTGTTAAGTGTTGAGTGTAAGATTTAGCCTTTTGCAACGTGACTCTATTAACTCTTCTGCCGTGGAGTGTATTTGTTGCACAGTCCAGTAAATTTATTCCAGGAGGAGGCAAGGCTTTGACCCCAGAGGGGAACTGAGGCAGGACAGGGTCAATCAAGATGTACCGCCTCAGCTGTGCAATCTGACAGACCTAATGAAGCTATTTGTAATGGGAATCTCTCCCTTCAGCTGCAGCCCTGTTATCGGTGGCCAAGCAAGCTTTCTGCAGCAGGGCTGAGGCCAGCTCATCAGTGCACCGATCTCCCTGTGTCTTCTGCGTGGTGAAAAAATGATCATGTTAGGCTGAGTGACTTGTAGCTGTGACATTAAGACTGCTTGTTACAATACTAGATTGAGTATTTGTAAACAACATAGCTGTCTGTGTTATGATCAACACATCTGTTATTCTAGTCTGGGACTCGATTCATTTGGGGTACTTCTTTACTTTAAAATACATCTGGACATAAATAACACCATATGGTGCATTCAGGTAGGTTTCTGTGATGTCCGTGCCCACCTTCATGAGGCTTGGCTCATCTCTGAAATATTAATTGCAGCTCCCAAATCGTCAGCTTGCTCTGCTCCATTGTAACCAAGGAAGCGCTGCTTAATCACCCAGATAGTGCTGAGAGATTCTTCTGGGCTTTGCACAGATTAAGAGGACATTACCTAGAAATGAGGGAGAGAAAATGGTCTGTGGGTTTTTAAATACTCACTGGAGAACCTTAGTCTTATGGTCTTTTATTTTGGCAATTCCCTTAACCTATTTTTATCCATGGACAGGCTTTGCATACTGTATTTTTTTTTTCTGCACCACCTTACTTTATATTCATGCTTATACACACAGACACCTGCGAGCTGCTCCACAGAAGGTGCACTTTTAATTTTGAGGTTAGGTGCCTTGCTCAAAGGAGTTGCTGAGTGTTGCATTAAAAAGCCTGCACTCTCTAGGCCTTCATCTCACACGGTTGAGAACTCCTATGTCAAAGCTCGAGTACAGTAAGATGTTTTTGATCTTCCACCCTGACAGATTTCCTGAAACACATTTTCTCGTTTTTGTGACATTTCTTCCCTTTGTTTTTTGTTGACGACTGTTAAATTTAGGATGAATTTCTGTCATGCGCTCATGCTGAAGTTTTTTTTCGTAGTGCTTGAGGTAACTTCAGGTCTCTCCCATCAATGTCAGTGAGTGCTGGCAGCAGAAATTATGCCTGCCTGCCTTTCTTTCTCACTCTTATTGACTTCTCTTTGCCTCTCGATCTCTCCTCTCTTTAATGGGTACTTGTTTGTCAGCGCTGATGCATGTTTGTCACATGATGCCTAGCAGCGGCCAGGTCTGGCCCCGATGAAACTGCAAACACCAGCCAGAGAGCACAACAAAGGAAGGATGTGCATCTTTACAAAAGGCATTTTTTTGGATTCTGGTAAACACTATCAACAATAGCCTTTTTGTAAACTAAATGGCCTGTAGTAGCTCTTCACCAGACAGGAGTGTGTTTTCTTTTTTCCAGAATACTTAATGATTCATTTGGGTAAAAAAGGATTTAATTGTCTCTTAGTGTGCAAAGCCTTGACATTTGATGTTAAATTCTAGCTATAAAACTCTGGGAACACTGAGGTGCAAGCTGGTATAGACTGTGGGACCTGTTCAATTCAAACTGGACAGAGGTAAGGCAAAATGGTCACATTGATTGCAGACATCTCAGAAGAGTGCAGAGAAGAGTATATCACTAAAATTGGTTTCGTAACCAGAAGATTATGATTTTATCTAAAGAACATGTAGCATAATACTCAATAAAGAATCAATCATTTCATTCTTAGAAAACCCCCATCACCTTTGTTTGACAGCAGTGACATTTAGAACCAGCTGAATCTAGGTTAGATGGATTTGTGGTATGACTCACTCAAGGGTAAAAAGGGAGCAGATACAGGGTTTTGGTCTGAGACTTTTTCATCAATAGTGAAGGAGCCAAGCCGAGCAGGGCAGGCACGACCGTGCTGAAGAGAGAGGAGTGATGGATTGAGGCTCCCTGTCTTTCAGATTGACGGCTAAGAAACAGTGTGTGTTACCCTTCCATCAACCCCGCTCTTTCTCATTGGCCTTTCTACTTCCTGCCACTGTCCCAGTCTGCATATTGGGGACGAATACCAATACAATATGAATGAGAACGTCTTTACCATTCTCCACAGTTTCCATCTTTCCCTCCATCACCTTCCACCTCTCCAATCTGAGTGCAGTCTCCTCCATTGTTGTAGCATAGAAGCTCGGGGGTAAAGGAGTGCACAGATAACAATATTTTACCTTTAAAAAATCTGATGATAAGCTTATGAAATACTATAACTTGTTAAAGGTTGAACCAGTGGCGCCCAACCCTTTTGGCTGGTTTCATCATAATTGTTTTTATTTTTTCTCTTTTGTAATTATCCTTATGAAAGGCGTCTTTTATTAAGCTAACTATTAGCCCCTGTTTTCTGTCTTTATGTTAAGCTAAGCTAACCAGCTGCCGGTGCTAGCTTCATAGGTCATGTATAGACATGACTGGTACAAATGCTGTCATCCAACTCTTAGCAGTAAGGAGATTATTTGTATTTCCCAAAATGTAGAATAATGCCTTATTTCAGGATTTTGAATGCAGGACTGGCTTGTAATGGAATATTTTGTACATTGTTGCATTGATACTTTTACATAAGTAAAGGAAGTAGAGGTTTTCTTCAGCTGGTTTCTAAGCAGACATGCTCTGCTCACGTGGGCAAGACACAACATATGGTAATCATGTTCCCAACTATATGAAAATAATGCAAAATGAAATCTGTTATAGCGCCCATTTCTTTTGGAAAATTTTCCTTGGATGAGAATTTCCATTATTGCAGTGAATTACTCCCAGGAAATGGAAATATGCAGCAGTCAAATAAATGACTATGTGGATGTACATCTGGAAGTCTCATGAATGGGTTTTTCTTTCAGCAAGAATGAAAGGTGGCTGTGGGTTAGCGATGTAATCATACGTGACTAAAAAAGAGACAAGGGCCCCTTGTGAGATGCTGTAGCTGTTACTTTGGTATGTTCTAGTCTCCAGTGGCCAGTTTCACTTCAGTTGAGCTGCCTTTCCGTGCCCAGTTCAGGAAATTGGGCCTTATACTCGTGTTTCTAAAAATAGCTGCTTTATTTTACCAGAAATGTGGTGGTGGCCAATTACATTTGGCTGAATTCCCTTCCTGCCCTGGGGGAAAGTCGTTTCAAGAGCCAAACCGTCACTCAGTCGACTCAAGAGACTTTGACTGATTAGCAATTGCCTTCTTAGTCCAGAGCTTTCTAAAGTTTGTTAGATGTAGATGTATATGTTTTGAGACGTAATTACCACTTGCTTTTTTGGGGACAGAAGTTAATTCTGAGGCACCAGTGATGACCTTCATGCTGGGAATCCACTCCTCACACACATGCAGTGTCAAGCCTCACTTCCCACGAATGGTCGTGCTTTTGTTTTGTTTTTTCACCAGTTAACTGCAAGATTGTCAACAATTAATCAGTTGTTCTCCCCTGGAGTTTTCATCCGCTCTCTACTGCTAACAATATGTCCTTCTTAATTACACAGTAATCGGCATAAACAAAGTGTTTATTGTTGTGTAATGAACTGTGGCTCATAGTGGAAAAACAAGAAAGGGAAGCATCTCGGTCAGCTTTAATTCAGTGATGTTAGTAGGGATGTAGTGAGTCCCTTGAGGACACCTAGAGTTAATTTCCAGTCTTTTTCATTTGCAGAATACTATCAAACAGTTTAGACTGACATAAACGTTAATAGCTTAAAGCCTTTGTATATATGGTTTTACATCCTATCTGTCAGGGTACATTAAGGAAAACGTCCGTAAAAAGAATGCTTTTCTGACAGTGTAATCCACTTTTTTTTCATATCAGTGTTTGCATTATGATGACTTCAGTTCATAGTTTCACCATCCTTTTTATTTCAGTTATAAGAGTGTGACTTGCTCAGTGTGGCGGTACCTGTCCTCGCCGGCACTGCAAAAAGCTGATAACATCCCGGAACAATGTTTGATCTCTTCACGGCTTTGACACACACACACACACACACACGCGCGCCTCCTTCTTTACACCATCTCACCGTCCCTCTCTCCCACCTCTCATTCTCTGATACCCCTGATAAAGCCTTCGGCTTTCTGTGCGGATACCGATGAGAGGTGAGTGTTTCGCCGGGCTGCGCCGGTATACATTACATAATTGACGAGTGCAGGGTTGGGGCTGCCCGTCATGTGCAAATCCCAGCACGGATCTTTATTCAAAGCGGCAGTGCTTAAAAGAAGTCCTCCTCGCCAGGTTCTGTTGTTCCATCAGGGATACTGATCCTCTGTAATGTTTCATACAATGCAGAGGGTTATGGGGTTGAATTCACAATCACACTCCCTGCAGTGGACGCGCACACACACACACACACACACACACACGTACTTCTATACCTATGAGGATCCTCACTGATGTAATTAATTCCATAGCAACCTTACCCTAACTTTAACCATCACAACTAAATGGCTAACCTAAACCTATACCCTAACCCCTAAAACCAGCCACCTGAAGTTGTGAGGACTGGCCAAAATGTCCTCACTCTATTCGTGTTGCAGTCCTCACTATGTAACACACACACTCTCTCTCTCTCTCTCACACACACACACACACACACACACACACACACACACACACACACACACACACACACACACACACACACACACACACACACCTCATTTAACAGTTACAAAAATCTATACTCTGTGCTTTAATCAATCACCACCTGAGTCTTATCATTCAATCTTACTAAAACCGAGATTATCTGATATGTCAAAGTATTGTCGTTCAAGGGCTTTATGTTACTTTCATTCATCAGACTGTGACAGGATTGGTTTTAGGTTGGTGCTATTAATCATTTTGAAGGAAAAGGTGTCAGCTTTTTTTCACCAAGGTTGGATGACTTCATTTGTACTCCACTTTCAACTGCAGAATATTATATTCTTTATGCGGAAAATTATGATGACTGACTTCCTGACTTTGCCGACAGTAAACAGCAGAAAAGCAGACTCTTAGAGTTACAGATATTACCAATGTCGTTTTATTGTTACTTCCAGTACCTCAAATAATTATATATCAATGTAAACCTACAGTAGATAAAAAGTTACAGGTCCCTACTAACTTCACCCGGCAAGTCTAATTCTGAAGTTTTGTCCCTCAGCTGACAGAGCTATAACTCTGTGTCAGAGGAGAAATGAGTGGACTCGAGCAGCAAACTGACATGGTTCAGGTAGTAACAGATTTCTCACTGTGTCAGAGGTCGTATTAACCCCTCTGCTCTGACCAGGGCATCAGCACCTGCTGAGACGAGAGGCAGAGAGGCAGAAAGGTAACTCTGGATATGGCGGGTTATTGCTTTTTACTGCTCTCTTAGAGCACAACCAGACAGAATGGAGATGGGCGGGAATGAATTAAACAAAATCACTGCAAAGTTACTTCTGTCTTTGGAAATGAGTATATGGAATACCAATATATGAAATGCAGAACTAAAATATTAAAATAATAAACCCCTAACCCCCAAGAAACTCTTTAGTATAGTAATCAGGTATGGATTCTGATGCACCACATAGCAATATAATATAATAATAATACCTACATTTGGTAATTGTCTTGTTCTACAACTGATTATCAGCATTGTGGATTATCAATACTATTCAGTGGGCTATAAGACTATAAAGCTGTGTTTAAAACAACATTAGCAGCTAATACAAAATCAAATCAAGTCAAGTTTATTGTCACCTACACAATCGTATCCAATACAACATCTTGGGAAATTCAATCTTTGCATTTAATCCATCCTAAGTACAACCACCCAGCAACGCAATTATCACAACATCATGTAAGACAGACTGAGGCACTGGGTGGGGATCTCTGGTACTGCCCTAGAATGGTTTTAATCCTACCTGTCAAATAGGAAGTTTTGTGTGTCTGTAAACAACTATGTCTCTTCGTTCTGTCCAGTTAAATATGGTGTGCGTCAGGGGTCGGTCTTAGGACCCATTTTGTTTTCCTTGTATCTGCTTCCCCTTGGACATATTATCCATAAACATGGCATTTCTTTTCATATTTATGCTGATGACACACAAATGTACTTGCCCGTCAGATCCACAGACCCTGGAATGGTGAGTTCACTTAACAACTGCCTTTGTGAAGTTAGAAAATGGATGTCAAATAATTTCCATCAGCTGAACTCAGACAAAACAGAAATCCTGGTCATGGAGTCCCAGCCAGATGGCAAATCAAATACTGCCATCTGCTGGTTCCCTAGTAAATCACATTAAGCCTGTGGCAAAGAACCTTGGTGTTTGGTTTGATATTAATTTAAATTTTGAACAGCACACCACAAAACTTGTTCAATCATGTTTTTATCAACTTAGAAATATAGCAAAAATTCGATCTATGTTAACTTTTAAGGACAGCGAGACCATTTCACACGCCTTCATCTCATCACGCCTGGATTATTGCAACAGCCTTTTTACTTGTTTAACCCAAAAATCTAATGATCGACTCCAGACTGTCCAGAACTCAGCTGCCAGGCTTTTAACCAGAACAAAGAAATACGACCACATTACTCCTATTTTAGCTTCATTACACTGGCTCCCAGTATGTTTTAGAATTGACTTTAAAATTCTATTGATCACTTTTAAAGCTCTTCATGGCCTCTCGCCTTGTTATATTTCGACCTTTTAGTCCCATACGCACCAGCACGTACCTTGAGATCCTCGGGCAGAGGTCTGTTGTCTGTTCCAGAGTCTCGACTGAAAACTAAAGGGGACAGAGCGTTTGCTGTCAGGGCCCCGAGGCTCTGGAACAGCCTGCCCGAGGAAATCAGGTCGGCTGAGTCAACCCTTCTTAAAACATACTTTTATAGGAGAGCCTTTCCCGATCTTATTTGACTTTATTTTATCCCTTTTATTTAATTCTATTTTACTTATATTATATTTATCTTAAACGTGTATTTTAGTTTTTTCAATGTTTTCTTGCTTTTATCTTGTATTGTTTTTGTATTATTGTCTTTTGGGTATTATTGTCGTTACGCTTGTTAAAGCACTTTGTAAACTTGTTTTTGAAAAGTGCTCTACAAATAAAGATTATTATTATTATTATTATATGATTCTGCTTTCAACAGAGAAAAAGGTGTCTGTTGTTTGACTGTTTTTTTATCAAAAACTATTGGTTTGAGTAATATCAGTATGTTTTTCTCTGGAGGATCTATTATCAACTAGTTACTAGGTCAAGGAGTGCAGTGGGTAGCTCGAACACTGATGTGCCACTGGATTGTTTGTCGTGTTGGATTTACCAAGGTCGATACCAAGAATTGCATTATTTATCACAGTCTGCCCGTAATGAATCTGTAACAAATTCTACTTTCAAACTAACCCACTGAAATCCTACAACAGACCAAAAAACAAACTCAATTCCTCCTCCTTCCTCTTATATACCCTTTCAAACATCTCAGTGATCTCTGATACTTTGTTCTGGTCTGCCAGGACATCATTTTCGATCAGTCTTTCTTTATTTACATCTTGAGAGGCGGTAAGTTCTGATGGGGTGGGGTCATTTCTTCCTGCCTTAAATTAAAGGAGCTATAGCCAAGGTCAGCTCTCGAGGATGAGTGCGTGAGTGAGTTCTAAAACCTGAACCACTCTTCTACTACTTCTTTTTTTTATGACGCAAGCCTGCCTGTTTGTCTGGACTAATGATGATGGACTGTAATTTTCTTGTGGTATATACCATTAGCTTCTGCTCTCTGCAAACACATCCTGCAGACACAGGATGCACATTTGCAGTACAACATGTCTTAGCTCTGCTTTCAACTGAGCAATTAGCTGGAAATACAGGGTTGCCAGGGGATTCTGTCGGAGCACAGATTGCTCCAAACCAGCTACAATAAGTTTCATGAGACTGGGGAGAAGTCGGAGAGAAGACCAAAGCAAAAAAGGTGATAGGTGGAATATGAGTCATGTATAAACCTGATGGACAACAATACTCCATCCACTGGCTTTAACTGCTGTCAACATACCAAAATGCGTAGATTTGTGTGATTCCCTATGGCTCAGTAGGCTAATATACATACTATGACGTGCAGAGGCCATGATCCCCTCTGTTGAGTTGAGCAGCTCTGATTCCCTACCGCCTCTTGTTTTTTGTAGCTTAACATTGTGACACAGGTCTGAAAATGAGGAAACCTACGAGGTCACTTTCTTTTGGTGTTTTTTCACTGTACGCTACTACAAAATACAGTAAGTTAGTGTAAAATAGTGATATAGATAATAGTGTGGTGATTACATGACTTGTACAGTATTTGTCAGATTTACATTTTCACTGCGAGATGAACAGCCCACAGTAAAGAAATAACAGCACTGGCCATTTGGTCAAGAGACAACCAACGTATATGTTGTACTAAAATGTGCCCTGTTGTAGTTGCATCTTGAATGTTTGGTTTCTTTTATAGGAATAGTTTGACATTTTGGAAAACATTTATTTGTGTCCCTATCGAGAGTTCAGAAGATTGGTACCACTTTTGTGAGTCAGTGAAATTTGACCAGAACCCAAAACAGTAAGTTTTTACAGTTCATTTACAGTTCAGATGATAGTGAATTGGATTGCGTGGCAGGCAGAATGAGTGAGCAGAGTCCAGTAGCTGGGAGTCTTGGCCGGCAGGCAGGGATGAAGTCCAGGTGTTTGTTGTTCTGCAGACAGAGAAGACAGAGTGGGTTAAGCAGGTAAAACAGATTAACTAGTTTAACCAAGATAACTGTCAGGTATGTCTTTTTACACATGCTATGTGTGACACAACCCAGCTGAGTGTGGATGTGAGGCATTGGTATTTATGGACCTGGTAAGTGGTTTATGGCAATCAGGTGTGGTGATTGCCGATGGCAGACAGGTGCAGGAAAGTTCCAAACCACGAGCCCGGGTTCACGCCTACTTCCACAACTGGAGAGATATAGAGAGACACACATAGACAGACAAAACCAAAACAGACCAAGCATACCACACTCAACGGAAAGTAGGAAATAAACAAAATCACACTCATGCACATACCAGTTGTCACTGGGCAGGGAGTCATGGCATAGGGGTTGTGATATCGTGTCTCTGCATATTTTGTGGCTTTTGGAGAGAACCAGGCTAGCTGTTTCCCCCTGTTTCTACTATGCTAGGCTTAATGCCTCCTTGATATATCTTCATACTTACTGCACAAAAATATGCGTGATATAGATCTTCTCATCTAACTCTCAGATAGAGAGCTAATACAAATAGTTCCCAAAATGTCAAACTATTCCTTGGAAGCGGTTTGAGTATCCAGGATAAAGCACCATATAAATGTAATGCATTATTATTATTATTATTATTATTATTATTATTAACAATTACCACAATCTTCCCCTAACCTTAACCATGTTGTTTTAGGTTCCTTACTTTTACCCACATCATTAAATCAGAATATGCTCATGTGAATCATATGTGTTATGGAAGGCATTGACAAATGGTGGCATACTGGGATACTAATTCGTAGAACACTGCATGGGTAATTTTGGGCCATGTCAAACAACTTCACAACATCATCAATATTATTTTGGTTGAAGGACTTAACCCACATGCGCAAGTTTTCAAATAATGCTTCCACTTACATTTTAATACTCACATTCATATTTAGTATTTCATTTACGTAGTTGTCCAAACATTTAGTCAGGTTTCGCACTGCATTCACAAGAAGCCTGTATTCACAGAGGATGCATGAAATGGCACACCTTTATGCATACACAGACACACACAAGCAGTGTCTGCTTATCCAGTCAGCCCTTCAGTCAGTCAGCTAGCTAACCCTCACTCTGCGTTCATTATTAATCACAGAACTACACTGGGGCACTCTCCAAACGATGTGGGTTGACGGGGAACAAGTCATGATAGAATATGCAATTGTCTGCATAATGCACAGCAGGTGAGGTATGAGGCGCTGATATGCAACACAAATATTGCATGAGGGTTCTGCAGTTATTACTGTCAAGTGCTGGTGGCGGCATCAGCAGCAATGGTGAAGATAATCTACATGTTCCACAGAACCAAGAGCAGAGAAATGTATCTGACTGGGTGCTGTGTAAATACATCTGATTCGATGTGGCTATTGGGAGTATGAAACTCTATCTGCTTGAAGCACGGCCACTGATTTAAATCTACATTTACCCATAGAAGTGCTTTGTTGAATAATACAAACTTCTATACAGCATTGCATTGTTAACCACATTTGCTCCTTAGAGCTGCCAAACACAGGTCTCCAATTATTGAGCAATGTGTCAGCATTGTGTCAGAATTGGTAATTTATCAACACCTCTTTAGCCACAGGAACCCTCGACCACCACCCAGAATAGTAACAGTTACTTACTATTGACCTCTGATCAGCTCCACAGGATCAGCTGGGAGGTTAAGTGCCATTAGCCAAGGGTGGCCGAGCATCATTCATTCTTTTATCATCTTCACTCACCATCAATTTTCCTATTCTCAAACCTGCCAAACCACAGTAAAAACTCACTTACAAGAGCATTGCATCGTGTTAAGCAGAATAAAATGTGTATTAATCACAGTACTACTGTGAGCTGTGACTGTGTGTCGAGATAATTAGTGATGTAAGGGCTCGTCCAGAGCCGGAGAGAGAGACCGAGAGAGACGAGGTGATAACTAATGCGGCTGGGCTTAGCTTCACCTTTGATGTTTGTACCAGAAATCCAAGGTGCTCAGAGCCTATCTGTCCTTGAAGTGAACACACCCTGGAGAGGGAGAGATATTCTAATCCCAGAGCCAGCTAAAACCTGGAGAGGAAAGTTGACTTTGTATCAATTTTTTTCTAACTCACTGTGGGAATCTTCTGATCACAGTTACTGAAACATCGCATTGCTTCACTATTCAGTGATGCATGTTTGGCATGCAGCCAGAGCTGCATCTGGAGATACTTATCATGTGGAGAGCTGTCTATACGTTAAAGCTTATGTAAGTCCATATTTATTTGAATTCATGCAGTTTAAACACATGAAAGTTCAGTTGGCAATTTTTGCTGCTTCAGGTTTTCTCAGGGCTAATGTCTCAGTTTCAGTAAGGAAAAAACCATGAATGTCCAAAATACCGAAGTATAGGACAGCTAACTTTTGCTCTTCAACATTTTTATCAAGAATCTGAACCCCAGTTGCATCTGTGCATAACAGCTAATGATTTGAAATGAACTACTGATGAACTCATTTTGGGAATTGTAGTTTTTTAAATAAATATTGTTGCTTGAAGGATGAGGCAATTTTTAAGGAACCATTACATCCTATTAAACCCATTGTCTTGAAATGAAAGTTGGCCTGCGAGGACGCGTGCATAAAGGAGCGTTTGATTTCATCATCAGTGACATCTTCAAGGGTTCAGTTGATCCAGCGGTTTTGCTGCCAGGCTTTTGTTTTCTCAACCATCAAAGGCACCAGAGCCTCCGGACAGGTTGGCGTGTATGACAGAATGACTCATCCCATGGTATGAAACACTAATTTGTGATACAGTATTGGACACTGGACTTGTTCTTTCTGTGTGTCTGTGATGTCTATTTCTGAGGTGGTGCAGTGTGAATACTAAGCTGACATATTTGTTTGTTAGAGGTATCAAGTAGGTGTTGCCTCATTATTAACAATCAGCAAATAATAACAAAATACTTAGCCTAAAATTATTGTAGCATATAGCAATAGCTGACATATTACTTGGTTTTCCTTGGAGAAATATTACATCTGAGAAATATTGACTAAATGTTTTGTTTTTGGACATCTGCACAACTTGTATCTACACACAGAAGCAGCAAGCTAAGTTCCTCCGGCAAAGACCAAACCATGAGCATTGCCTGGAGCATTCACAGTGAAGGCGTGTCTGGTTCATAAAGGGTCAGGAGTTCACAAATGTATTTTGGGTATAGACCTTATTAAGCTTCGAATGTAATCAGTAAAAATTTGAAATTAATTCTGAAATTTAACTGGTAGCCAGTGAAGGGAGGATAAAATAGGCATGATGTGATCACACTTCCTTGAATCGTTTAGTTCCCTGCTGCCACATTTTGGACCAACTGCAATGGAGGGAGATCTCTAGCTTAAACATGAATAAATGTCCAGTAGTCCAATCAGGATGTAAATAAAAGCATGGATAACTTTCTTCAGATCTGAGCATAGAAAATGTCCAATTCTGTATATGTTTTTTTTGAGTAAAGAAAGCAGGACTACAGCTTTCTTGACTGGAGAATAAAAACTGAGGTCAGGATTTGTAGTCACATGTTTAACATTTATCATGAATCAGCTGCCGATACAGCTGAATATGAGGATCTCAGATTTACTGAGATTTACTGGGCTGGTGATGGTGTAGTGGACGAGAGACTCGGGTTCAATTCCCCACAGTAACATCCACCAATGTCCCCGAGTAAGACACTTAACCCCTAGTTGCTCCAGAGGCGTGCGACCTCTGACATATATAGCAATTGTAAGTCGCTAATAAATGTAAAATGTAAATGTAGAAAATGGTTGGATAGCCAGCAGTTAATGAGATGGACATCACGGCCAAAATTGCCAGGTTTTATGGGTATGGGTCATCGGCATAGAAATTAAATTGCGAACAAAGTCCATAAACAGACAAACAGAAAGCAGAAGCGGGCCTATAAGTGAGCCTTGTGGCACACCACGAGTGATGGACAGTGTCAAGCATTACCAATAGCTACTGTGAGTGTACTATGGTTGAGAGTAGATTATAGTTGTATACCTACTATAATTGTTCAATAAATGTGTCTCTACATTACATAAGAGCCATATTAACAATGCACTGTCAGTGGGTTGGCTAAATACTTATATTCCATGTCCTTGTTTTTTTGTCCACAGATCTCCCCAGGCGGACTGAACAAACGAGTCAACTCTAACAGAGCTGCGCCTATCCTCAGTCTACTTGTGGTCTGACGGCACTCACCGACATCAAAGGTACTCCCACCTCTCTCTCTTATACCTCCAGCCTTCTTTAATCACTTTGTTCAGCTCATCATTGCAGTAATTACATTTCCTGACAGTTTTTTTTTTGGTTTGCAAATCCAAGACTTCACTTTGTCTGTTATCTTTCCTTGAGGGAGCTTCACTTCACTTCACTTCACTTCCCTTCACTTTGTCGCTGAGGTGCCTTGTATGATTTTTATTTCAATACATTCAGGAACTTTTTCCTCTAGGAAATGCGCTCTCATTTCAATAATTCACACAGTTGAATCAGCTCAGGTAAGTGTCAGTTGAAAAGCGGTTTTAGTTCTCTTCACAGTTTTTAGTGTATTTTAGAGCTGAACAGGAGACGATGTTTGTTCTGGTCCAGTTTCTAAAGACAGACTCAACTGTGTAATTGAGTGTTTGAAGTTTGTCGCCTGTTGTGAGATACAACTTGAGACACCTAACTGCAATTTGGATGTCTTGTGTGCTGCAAAAGACTTGCTCTTTTTTGCATGCCTTTGCCTAACAAACAAGACCCAATTTTTTGACATTTCTCTCTTTAAGAAGTAGGGCACAGAGTTTATAATTTATTAATTTAAATACTGACTGATGTTCATGTCTATCAAAGCTTTGTGTATTGCTTTTAGTGTTCAAAATAACCTCTTTGTTGTGTCAGTAATCATTTTGATTGACCTCACAATTAAGAACAGCCTTTTATCTTACATATACCTAGATGCCACTCCACTCTGAACCATGACATTATTACTGTTGGCTGTTTATAATGTAGGAACCGAAACTTATTCTATAGTGTCTGTTCAAGACTTTTTATTCATTTAGCTCACGATTTTATCCAAAGCGACTTACACTGCTATACATGTCAGCGGTCGCACGCCTCTGGAGCAACTAGGGGTTAAGTGTCGTGCTCACAGACACGTGGATATGTCACAGTGGGGAATTGAACCCGTGTCTCTCACACCAAAGGCATGTGTCTTATCCATTGTTCCATCACCACCCGGAAAACCTCAGAATGTAATGCAGTGTTAAAATTTAAAATGGAAGAGAAGGCACCTAAAACCAGATTGCTGATACAGTATTATGTAGCATGTTACCTTTGTGATAAAGATCATATCTTTAAGTCTTAATGAACTGTTCTGTTTCTTCAAAGAGATTAACAAAGACATGTATTTGCATGTAAAAGTATGTGAATGTAGTTGTAGTGTATGTGTGTGTGTTTGCCAGCCTGAAATCCTCCGCATAGCGAGGCGGTTCAAAGAAAAAGGATGAAATAAAATATGGATGGTAAACAACAGCTGCATTTCTTTTCTTCTAGCTGTGAAAGTGATCAGCTATGGACTCCACACACCTCGCTAAGCTTTGCTTATCCTGGCATCACTCAGCAATACCCCTTTGGGCATTAACACTCACTTTAATGTTCCTCAAAGCAACAACGACTGGAATCCTAAATAGAAGGAGGTTCATTTCTGATGACAGTGTATTTCTTTTTTTCCTGTTGAATCGTTTTAAGTCACTTACTGTGTAAGTCCAGTGCTACTTAGAACATTAGATATTTTTTGGAATTGACAATCATTTTTCAGTAACCATTCGTTACATGGTAGCCTGCTGAAAATGGTGAATTTCAGTTAATTCTCTTTGGCAAAGCTTCCACTTATATCCATCGTGCATTGTTTATTTTTTGTAAAGTGAACTGATTAATGGAACACATTTTTTCAAATACAGTTGAAGACTTGATACGGCTTTGCTACACTTACGCTCTTAAAAGGTTTTACCTTTTGGCGACACGTCTTAACGTGCAATTGTCATGTCTGTTATCCAGAGATGAATCAAAGCTTTGTTGTAGGACTAAACTGACTTTTATGTTCATGAGTTGCGCTTTTAAATTGTCGCAAAACTCATAAAAACCATTCCAACATATCAGATTGCCATTATGATGAATCACTTAACTGTCAGTCACTCTCTGTGAGAGCTTTGACAAATTGGACATCTTAACAAAGGAGAGAAATTCTCTTAAGAGCCTGAAACTAGAGGCTCTGAATTGACAGTTGAAGGCAGAACAATATCACCAATTTGCCTTCTAATATGAATCAACAGCAAACACAGGTAGATTGAAGACTGCTTGCACCACCACATCCATGCAAACACAGTAGGGGGAGGAGGAGCAGGTGTTTTTAAGTACCAAACTGTGCCACTGAGAGCTGCGTCCTCAGATGGGCATCAGATGGGTTTAGACAAGGAATTAATTTGAGCTGCAATTACAGCCTCTGGAAAAGGGGCAAATTGGCGGTGAGGCTGGTGCAAGAACCCCACCACCCACCTAGTCCCTAATCAGGTGAATGTTTCTAACTCAATACCGGGCACTGATGGTCACACTCAATTATCCTCATCCTTTACCTACCAATCTGTTCCTCCATCCCCCTAATGACCCCCTACTCAATCTCCTCAAGAAACACGCCACACAGTCTGAGTATCTATAGTCCTTCTTCCTCTCTGCTTAGAGTTCTGATATAGCCTAAGACAAAAGTTAAAGCAATGGTTTACATTTGTGGAAATATGCTAATTTGCTTTAGATGAGAAGCTTGATACTGCTTTTATTTGTGTTCTCTAAATATGAAGCTACAGTCAGCAGCCGGTTAGCTTAGCTTAGCACAAAGACTGGAAATGGGGAAACAGCGAATATTGCTCTGTTCAAAGGTAATGAATTCCACCTGCCAGCTCTCTAAACATGTCATATCTTGTTTGTTTGATCCGTAGTTACTGCGTCCAGCGAAGTCGTTTTTACAATTGTTTTTGTGCGGATTAAACAAACACTATATAGCATGTTAATTAGTAAGCTTTAGGCCTAGAGGTGCAATTTGTTTTTCTTTTGGACAGATCCAGGCTAGTCATTTAAGCTAGGTTAGCAAAACTAGTCGACTAGTCGACTAATCATTGCAGCTCTACAAGACACATAAACTGCAAAGCATGAAGGGTTTAACACTAAGTCCTTAGGTTCTCTTTACAGATGTAGGGTGGCCTTGTGGTTAAAGCTGCACTTGGGATCTTTCCACATTGGTGGTTTCAAATGGAAGTGAGAGGTAACAAACATATATTTATTTATATAATATACATATCAACCAGCCCAGTTTGTGATTCTTTTCACCAGAGGATACCAAAGGAGACAAAAGATCAAATGTTGGTCATTCCAGCTAGCTCTGGTCAGAGTGCTTGTGTGTTGCTCATGGCAGAAAAGTTTCCATATAAACATTACAAAAATAGGACATTCTTCTCTGTTGCAGCCCTATTTTTGTGATTTAGTTGTGGTGTCATATTGTAAGATAACTAGACCTAGCTGTTTTCTTATTTAAAGCTATTCTAGAGAATAACATCACTTAAATGCTTGCCAGTTTACTATAAGAGGGGTATGATAGAAGAGGGTCTTGTCATTGGAAGATTTGTTTTAGGGGAGTCCAAGGAACCTGATGAATAAGGTGCCGTGGATTTATTACTGGATTTTCCATCAAGCCTTTGAAGTGAGCAAACGCTGTATCTCATCTGCAGATCCACTCTCAAAATTGTGGCCGTGTGTGGATATATTTATTACTGGTCTATTTTTAGAGCTGGGGCTTTGTAGTGAAGAGCATTTATACTTGAGGAAAAGCCTTGCAGCAGCACCAGTGAAGCTGGTAGTGAGGTGCTGCATTAACTCCACACGTGGAGTATGAGCCTGATTTTCCTTTTAATTAAAGATGTTTATGCCTAGAGTAGTCCAATCTAACACACTTCCCTTTGTGGAATTAATTAAACATTTTCCTTTTTTAAATCTCATCTCTTTGATTAGTGATCATCCTCCACTCATAAACCTTCAGTAGTGGCATACACCAATGACACTGCTGCCCTTGGAGTTGTACTTTGATATGTTTTCATCATATAAAGTTTGGACTATCTAGGACTATCTGTGTAATTGATGCTGGGTTGTGACTCAGGCCATTAGCAAACATATGGAAGATTTTATGGACAACAATCCACAAATGTGTACTATGATGCACCAATATTTCACTATCTACAAATATTTTTACATTTGTGATGTGTAAAATCATATCCACAAAAACACAGCGTTACTTCTACACACAAAACAGTTTTTGCACATTTGCAGATTGCTTTCTGTCAATTTGCGGGTCATGTTACATTTGTAACTTCCTTTTTACACATTTGTGGAATTTTGTCCAATGTGTACTGCGGAGATCTATCTCACTACCCAAAACATGTATTTTTACATTTGTGTTGTGCAAAATTATGTCCACAAAAATACAGAACAAAAAGCTGAACAAAAGCTTTAAAAAACAGGGCTGGGATCATTTCCAGCCTGTTCTCACTCAAGTCGTCACATGTGGACACTTGGTTAAGACCCCTTGGTGTCACTTTCTAAGGCATTGAGTACCCGTTTACTGTAATTTTTTAATGCTAAAAGCATTATATGTCATGTCAATGTTGGGATATATATATATATATATATATAGAAAAAGTGATGAAGTCTGCGTAGGGAAGTGGTTGGGGTGGATGGAAGGGTCAAAAAAACACTGGACTTTCATGCCACGTGAAACCAATAGTCACAGTTAACTTCTAGTTAACTTAAGCTACAGATTCGTCATTTATGTAACTGACTTAACTTAACTAACTAATTAACTTAACTTATATAACTAGCATACTTATATCACTATCATACTTATTTTAACCCAAACTATTTTCCTAAATCTAACCAAGTAGGTGCCTAAACCTGACCAAACCTTTCACAATGTTAACCATGTGTTTTAGTTTGAAAGTCTAACCGGATGTTGCACATTCATTAATACTAACTTGACTGCACATAGCATTTTGTTGTAAACTTGACTGTGGAGCCCTGCACAGCCAATTGATGCTAAAGGGTACCAGGTGTGTTAAAAAGTAATGCCAAGTGGTCTTGACCAAGCGTGCATATGTGACGACTTGGGGAGAGAGAACGTGTTGGCATTTCAATACTTACTTCATTACTGCCATCTCACCACAGTTTTATTTATATATATATATATATATATATATATATATATAAATTTGCATCAGTGCAGACAAAAAACACACACACATAAGTAGATAAAGCACTTGTGCCAGCACCGTCTTTTTGGCAAGGGGAATTCTTCAGATGCCCCTCCCTGTGCTATTTTAAGTAGGCCCAGAAGTTGGTGTTTAATGATAAGCTGTGGGGCGTAGCTGACATGCCTGCCATATTATTCCCTTTATGACTCAGGAAGCAATGGTTACGTTACCCCCCAACCCTCTAGGGTTGTGACTCATTATAGTCCGTCACTAAGTATGTCCAATCAACATGGCTTATGGCACCCTATTGCTGTCGGTTATCTCAAGTAGTGGATAACTTTGAAAATAGACATGGATTCTATTTTTGCAAGTAGTCATTACCCAGTGCTGTTTCCATGTTGAAACTAAATCACCAGCTGATCACTATAAACTCCTGCCAGTCAGGAATATTTAAGTGAGAACAACGTTTCAAAATGGTAGATTCCTGATTTGAGAGTGAAAACACAGACTAAGTAATGAGAGATCATTTCCCACATATGGCTAAAGAAACCAAAATGAACATGGATGTGGAGTACAAGTTTGAAAACACAGGCTTGTCAGCATGTATTGCTCTGTGAGGAAGAGTGAAGGAAGAGTCGTGTCAGATGAGACTCCGCTCCAGATAAATAAATGATCAGCGTGCAACAAACATCAAAGAGGGATTGTGTGCTTCAAAGGGAATAAGGGCCTCACACTCACCAGGTCCTATAGTGAAGAATGAATCCTGTGTATGCACACACATACACACACTTAGACACACACACTGTTTCTGTAATCCGACCTGTTTGAGATTCTAATGGTTGCATCTGCATTGATCATACCCCGCTGAGCCAAACCACCTCTCCTCAATCTTTGTCTGTTTTGGCGGCAAGATCAGCTTTTTGTTTTGATATAAAGAATTCCTCCTGACTCAGCGTCCTTTCTTGGTTTTTGTTCCTTCTCGTTTAACCTTCTGGTGTCTAAATAACCACTCACCTTACATTTTGTTTTAAAGCCCTAATTCCTAATCACAATATCTGAGACAGATTGGACACAAAGATTCATCTCACCACAGTCTTTCTTTGTTTCTAAAATGATGCTCACTGACCTAAGTTGACTACGGGATGGCTGCTGCCTTGTGTTGTGACTGATTTTTCGGCTGATTGCTTGACAAATGTGTCTCTGACTGAGCAGTCCGGTCCAAGGCCAGAACACATGTCACATCCAAATACAAAAGGACACATCACTTGCGCTGTGTCTGTGAGATCTGTTAGTGTACAGTGTTTTGTAAAATAGACATGGCCTGAATTAAGCCAAAGATCTCTGCTCAGTATGTATCCTATCTTCTGCATGTAAACATGTAAATTAAACGAAAGTGTAATTTTTACTCTGCACCATGAAAAATTAGATTCGACAGGTGCTCTCTCATCAAGACAGGATTAAAATGTTCATTTGCATTTGATAACTCCAAAACTTCAGATTTACTTGATATAGGAAGTATCGTGCCCTTTGTGTGTAGAGGCAATAAGTTAGTGTGGAGGTCAGCTTGCTGGATAAGCATGCAGTGGAACTGACTCTTGGGGTCCGGGTCCCTGGGTAGCTGCCCACTTTGCCAGGTTGATAATATGTACAATGAAAACAGTGAAGAGCATTCACATTTTCTAAAGAGATATATGGTGAGAAAACTATGGATGTTTATTTTGAAATGTGTATAGAGGATACTGTGCTAATTTTCAAATACTTTTTTGCACCTGTTTCATCATCATTATATAGTCAAATACAACCCAGTCAGAAGAACCGTATGCTGTTTCATTTCTGTTTTAACCTCTGGCTGTTTCTCTTTTGTCTTCTCTTTGTTTTTCTTTCCCCTCTCTCCCAGCTCTCCGTTCTTCTTGCTGTCTCATCCATCTGCTTCTGTTAGAGTGGGGGATGTCTGTTTTCTAACACCTCTCAGCCTGCTTATCTACTAGGTCTGTATTGCTGTGGATTGGTATTTCCAACCCCATTTGTTATTGTGCCGTCAACCCCCTTGATATCACACCACCATCAGTTATGGATATCAGGGTGCGTGTGACAGTGATACGCACTGTGGCTTGCAACTGTTATCTAGAAATCATGATTGTTTATGATATACTCTCTGTGTGTGTGTGTGAGATACCAGGCCTGGGTGTCTGTATGGCTGGCTGTGGAAAGCTTGCATGTGTTGGATTTGTGCCTGCAACAGTGCTTGTGTGTCAGAATGCATTATGGCTATGTGCATGACTATATCCAATGACAAGGCCATTCCTCCACACTGGCTGTGATTGTCCATTTGTAGGGGTGAGATCATTCCTTTCCACCTTTTGGTGGTCCAGAAACAAGAATCGTTGTTTTTGTGTGTGCACTTTGCTCTTTCATTCCCTCTGTTGTACTTGCAATTGGTGGCTCATATTTCTATTTTGCTGCACTAATGTTCCTGCAAATCTGTATTGATTTTGTTCCTATGGTGCCAGGATGGTGTTAATTACAAGAAATGCTCAAACCTTCTGCAAGAAAAAACACAATTGGCACTCAGAGGAGAGGTCCTCCTAATGTCTTTGCTATGCTGGACTTGGGGTGTCAGAGATGTGCCCTTGTACTCACTCTTTGTGGGGAGAATTTAAGCTTGTCCCTTAAGGATGTTGTCTCACAAATCCACAGTCTAACTTAAACAGACATGACTGTAACAGATAGACTTTCTGTAGTATGACCTTACCGCCCCAGTTATCTAGCCAACCATCCTAATTGTTCCATTTTGATGTGTCATGTTGGTCTTTTGTTCGTGATGGCATTCATCAGCCTGTTGATGCCACTTACCCAGCCTGCTGGGTCAGGGTGTGTTTAATGACCTGGTGCCCCCTTCCCCCCCTTGTCTTCCCTCCCTTCCCGACTTGGAAGATCTGTACAACTGTGACCAGCACTGGACATGGAGGACTATGATGTTCGCTCTGCCGCCAGCATCCTGGCCTCAGTGAAAGAGCAGGAGGCGCGTTTTGAGCAGCTGACCCGAGCCCTTGAGGAGGAGCGTCGCAACGTTACCCTGCAGCTAGAGCGTGCCAACCTTCCTCCCAACCCCCCTACCAGCCAACCGCTAGCATGGCAGCAGGTGGTGATGCAGGTAAATGATGCCCCAACTCCCCGTCATTTTCAACCATCAACACGAGCTACCTCATGTCTGCATCCCTGCCGACCTCTCTAAAGCAACATTCTACTGCTCCCTCCCATCTGAACAAGCTCAGTCCATCGTAATGTTTGATTTAGTCATTGCTTTTCATCATTGGTGGGGCTCAATAATCTCTCTGTTCAAGATGTTTGTTATTTGGGACCCTTCGTGTGTACCCTCTGTGCTGGATGTTGTACAATAATCTACCTTGTGGTGACTCATCTTTAAAAGTGAGCTGATTCATCCTCTCATTCTATCTTCGTTCGCCTCCTCCTTCTAAGCCACTGCTTGCCATCCAATCCCATCTCCTTTCGCACACTGGCCTTTGATATTGTCTGGTGGTGCTGCTGATTGAATGTGGCCTTTCGCCCAGCTCTGTCCAGCATCTGGGGGACATTAGCGTCCTGGCCAGGGCTCCTGTCAATGCTGGCTGACTCTGCAGGAACAGGAAATGTAAGATGTAGAAACGAGACAGCTGTAATCCCCTAAAAATGTCAACAGTCACAACAGCCCGTTGATTTACACACTTCAAACTGTGACTGACACATGTGTTGCTATATTCTCAGAGCTTACTTCACTTTTTAGTCTTGGGTATGATCACTTCTTTGAAGAAATCCTTTCAGACTGTACACATGTTTTACTAACTAGAATTTGAAAGCACAATTTGGCGATGCAGCACCTGTAGCACTTAGATACATCACCTTTAATCACGGTAAAGGAGGCAGTCTCATGTATTATTGATATAGCAAGACTTGCAGAGATGAAACTGTTTTGCCTGCATTTGCCTGCAGTTGTATTTGCCTGCAGTCACATTTTGGAAGTCGGTGTCAGTGTTCATTTTTAAAGGACTAGCTGCCAATTTGGCCTCATCAAGGGATAATGGAGAGGACGCAGGGAAGGTAGAGCAAAGTAAAGTAAACTTGTCGTCCCCTCACCCATCACAGGGGTAATCTACTGCTTTTATATGTTTATGTGTATGTGTGTGAAGAGAGAGTGAACCATACCCTCCCCTTCTCATAAACTGGTCCATGATTTACTGGACAGTGCTTAACATGACAGGCAGTGAATTAACCTGCTCTCTCACGCTCTCAATCACAGATCAGACTCACAGAACCCCCCACCCCAACCCTGGCTCTTTGCACACTGGGAGATCAATTGGACGTAACAGGGTGCCGCTCACGTAACCATGCCCCATTTTGCATCACTTTGAAACATCAGGCATTGTCACCTATAAATGCCAAAGCAAATTGGATGTGGGGTGAGGGGGTTGGGGCGGTTGATCAGTGTCTGCTCTAGGGCAAACAGTACCTGAGTATGTGGCAGCATGTGTGCTCAGTCTTCAGCCAGAAGTTGCTGTGTGAGTGTGCTGCACGGTGAGACCCACTCCATTCACATAATGAGGTGATATGAGCAATGAGGAATGCATCTGGTTGTTCTCTCTCTCTCCCTCTCTCTTTCTGTCCTTTCCTTGCTTAGTTTCCCTCACACACCATCCCCAGGCTGCATGATGGATTAAAATAGACCATGGAGCTGTAACTAAAGGTTCAGAGTCTCAGCCCCAGGACCAGACTCACTGTGGCCTGCCATTATTTAAAGTCAGGGTCAGAAAAAGATAATTGAACAAAATCTGATTAATGAAATCAGATGCAAGTAGACATCTAATGAGGGTGATAAGCCATTGATCTAGATAGCGCTCTGCTACACAGTGCTCACCTTGGTAAAGACTGGGCATCGGAACACCAGCAGGCAGCTAACACTTTATCTGCCTTCATCATTAAGACCAGTGTTTTAACACTGGCGAGCTAGAGAGAGCAGGCCCAGTGGGTAGCAAATAAACATGAGAGCAATTATCTTCAGTTCACAGCGATGTGTGCAGATTAATTCACACACACACATCAGCACAGCACTGTTCGATTGGTCAATTCAAACAGTGAAACTCTCAACAGTACTTGCTTTTTTCATCAAGCCCCCAACCTTTAAAACAGCAGGTTGTCCTGTCCGGTACGGCCTGGATGTGGAGTGAGGCATGGCCCTGGACATCAGCCAAATGACTCAAATTAATTATACAGTGATGGTTTGACAGTGTTATGTGGAAATATAGCAATGATTTCCTCTTCAAATTTGAAGTCAAGAAGATTTGCTGCCTTTCGAGATGTAGAGTTTGGTGATAAATCTTGTGGCTAATATGCATGTGAACGGAACATTTATGTATAATACTGTAGGGGATAGTTTTTAGCTGATCTACAGGCTCTAGAGATGTCGATTTGCTTGGCTGGTTGGTCGTTCCTACATTTTGGTCTGGACTGAAATATGAAATACAATGAAATCTCAGCAACTGTTGGATGCATTGCTGTACAATTTGTAATACATATTTATGGCCCCCAAGTCAATGGAATGAACTGACTTTGGTTTTCCCCTGATTTTTCCCATAGCACCACCATGAGGTTGACATTGTTGTTTTTCTGTGAAATATTATGACAACCCTTGAAGGGATTCTCCAGACATTCATGGCGCTCAGATGATGAATCAACATCATGAAAGCTTTTACTAATACAATTAAATATCTCAAAATCTACCAGATGCAATATCACAACATTTTGAACAAATATTCATAGTTTTTAGAGAATGAATTCTACGGACTAGATTTGAGTGAAATGTCTTGACAACATTTGAATGGATTGTTATGAAGTTTGGTTCAGAGATTCACGTTCGCTCGGGGTGACCGATGACTATAATGACTTTGGTGATCCCTAACTTTTCATTTAGTGCCATTATCAAATCAAATTTTTATTTGTCTAATACTTGGTTAATGACAACATACCTGCAAAATTAATGACATTACAATCAGTCTCAGCTAGCATGCTAAAATGCTAAAATGCTACTAATTCATCATAGCGTTGTCACACCACTGTGCCTAAGTAGCCTCATAAAATCGCTTCAGTACTATGGCTGTAGACTCTTGGCTTTGTTTAACCATAAAGAAAATTTAAGATTAATGTTAAAACTTTTCAAGAATCCCATGTTGCTTTCTTTGGCTAAAGATGCTGCATTCAGCTCACTGTTTTTCTATGATTTATATTTTTCCTACAGAGTGGAGACAAAATAATAAAAATAGCCACAACCATAAATAAATCACCCTCTGATATTAACACAAATCACCCTGCTTAGCTGGAGCGCACACGCCTGAATAGGATTAAAGAATATTGTGTTCAGCATGTTTCAAAAATAATTTTATGAAATTTGTTTTGGCTTTGCATGATGTTAACACAGGGTATAAAAAGGTAGATCACAAGACACTTTGACCATTGTATTGGGACAATGAGGGGTTCTTGTAAACAGCACTGCCCTACTTTCAGAGACCATACTAATTGAATTCTCGTCCTCATTCACTTTAATATAACACTTTATGAATTGCCGGCAAGGAAGAGAATTAGAGTGTTTACACTGCGCCGTTCTGTGAGAAACATCTGAACAATGCTGTCGGACACTCCATTAGCTTTCATGATGAAATTATTAGTAGAGGTTCAGTGACACGGACCGAGGCGCCTTTACATCCGCATCCATTGACAGCCCCAAAATGTGACCACTCACAGGCTAAGAACCTACCCTTTCTTCATTAGATATTGCGTTTGCCTTTGGTAATAGATTTTTGCCTGAAGGAGCGTTATCACCAAGGTTCTGAAAGGTCAAGTGGTGCATGGTGACAGTTCTATGTGTGGAGAAAGGCAGACAGCACTCAGACAACCACGTCTGTCTGGAGCTAAGGGAAAAGGTGACCTCATTTCATATACACCAGACTCCTAATCTATGTAACCAAGGCCGCTGCCCACCACACGCACAGATCCCATCTTGTGGTGCATAGAATCGCTCCGGCTTTATTTAAAAAGGAAACTCAGGATAATTTCTTGCACACTAGATATCATTAAATGCTGGTGTTTGGCATTCATATGCAAGATTCAGCTGGCTTCGAGCATTGCAGAGGCATGTCATCCCCTTGTGCAAATGTTTTGGGAAGTTTTCAAAGGCTTGTGAGCTTTAGAGAGAGGGAACAGTGCGGCCTTTGATCTGTGCTGCTGTCTGTGGTGAAGATGTACGGGCCCCTGCGATGGTACTACTGCATTCAACCAACAATTGCTCCAGCCGCCCTCCACCCACTTTCATCCCCACAGCCCCCCATCTCTGTGTAGGCACAATGGACACAAAGGGCTAAGGGTGCTATAGTGACAGAAGATCTATCCTTCCACTGGCAGGGCCCAGGAGCCCCTGTACCCTCGTAAATCACCTGCCTAACAATGAGCCTTAGTTTACCCCCCCCCTTTCTCTATCTAACCCTGTCTTTTTCCCTTGTGGTGCCATCAGGAACCTTCTCTCCTTCCATAAAAACTCTAATTACCTTGTTGTTAAAGTGAATCCTTTGTTTATTTTTGTTACACTACATTCCTCTTTTATTGTGGTTTTGTGGAGCAGCATGCAGAAAAGTCACATTTGAATTCTAATAATGATGCTGCTTGTTTTCCATGTTTCCACATGGAACACCTACCCAGGCTTTGAAGATGCAATGTTACTCGGTCATCTGGATATTAGGGATGTAAAAGAATACAAATAAATTGTGCATTCTGAACAGACATGACATGAACCAACATAATTTGCCACAAACACCAAACTATTTCAACTATTTCTGATTTGAGTCATAGCTCAAATCAGATTGTAAAAACAAACATACCATACGCATAAGACTACACTCAACAGAACTTACTCTTTAAAGAGATAGAGGTATCTTAAATGAGGATAATCATTCACAGAAATTACAGATCTTTGCTCATTATTGTCATCAGCAAAGTGAAGTCACATGTGAACAGAGGATCTTGGAACTAAATACATAACAGGAAGCAGAGCAAGTACAGTTCACTGGTTTTAATTTAATAGTTCAACACAAGATGAACAAACATACAGTAGGGTGAGGCAGGCTAAGGTCCATAATCTGACAGACAGTCCAAACAAAAGGCAAACAAATACTGATAGGCACAGGTAACAATCTAAAATCCAAATAAACAGTCCAAAAGATAGAAAATCCAAAACTCCGGGAAACAGGGCAGGTAGGTTTGACATAGAAAAAGATGATATGGCAACAGATAATGGGGAGACACTCACTTAAATACACAAGAGGAGTGGAGATAAGAAGGAACACAGGAAAACACAAGGGAAGTGACCAGAAACGAGTGGAGAGGAAAATACCAAAGTAAAACAGGAGGCACGGGATGAATGAATAAAAGATTGAAGAAACATAATCCAGAGAATGGGAAATACAGAGCAAAACACACAAACACAGGTGGGATTCAACAAATAAAACAGTCAATACAAAAAACTACAACCATAACAATAATAATATCCAGGCTTTTTTTTTTTTTTTTCAGCATAAAATATTATCCTGGTATTGAAACCTGACAGCTTGTGTGACCTGGCAGTGGTAACAGAAACAGTATACAATTTCATTCTTCCAAAATAATGCAATACGGCCCAATTAGTTAGACATATTCATACACCCACATGGAGTCTAAATGCCAGTATAAAACAATTTAATACACAAATTGAAAATGGAGCAGATGATATACAACTAGACCATTGCCCCTTTCAGGGCGAATCCAAAAGCAGATATTTTTATGAAATAAACAGATGCAGAAGTAGATAGTAAGTTTGTGTGACACCTCTACTGGTTATGTCATTCTGCAAATCTTTCTTCTCACATTTTTTGAATAAGTGGTTTGCAAACTTTTTTCACATGTGCCCCCCTTAACATGACTAAATTTCTACTTTTGACCCCTTGTCACCAGTTGCATGTCTATAATTTGTGAGCAATTCAGTCAATTAGTAATTTTTTCTTCTGTGGTTGTTTCATGTGAATCATTGTCAGAGGCCTGGATACATAAAATAATCAAAATCAAAAAGAGAAAATGATTCTTTACTTACAGAAATTAATTTATTTCTTATTTTCTACTTATCTTGCAAACCCCTGTGAGGGTCAAGAAGCCCAGGTTGGAAATCATTGCTTTAGAGGCAGGTGTAAACGAGACATACAGTAGTGGAGTTGAAGAAGTAGAAGAGTGGATTGTCTAATTATCTTGGGGTTGGTGGTTCAATTCTCGGCATATCAAGGTCTAAAGGACTCTAAAGCCAATGCACTCCACTTTAAAATATAATAAATGTATGAAATATTAATGAGCAAAAACTACTGGCTTCTTCCCACTACAGTGCTTAATCTTAAGCCAAATGCACAGAGCATGCCATTTATGTTCTAGGTTATCTTTTATTCACCCCACTTCACCATTAGGAGTCAAGTCTGAGGCGATGGCCCATGAATCACACTGCTAACTGCTCAAGGTAGAGGGTAAGTCCTTTCTGTGTCTCAGCTCGGTACAAGGGCTGACATGGAAGGACAGGAATTTTTACTCAAGGTTGGGGCTGTGCACATTCTTCTTGTTCAGACAAACAGGGAGAAAGAGGTTTGAAGGGGAGGCAGCAGAAAAGACTTTTGTACTGTGGGCTATTTATATCCCACTGGGGCAGCTCAAACCTTCATCCTTCAAATGTGGCCCAACATTGGTGGACTTACTGCCTGTCCTAGTGCACCTCCCTGCCATTTGATCATCCATTAAACCATTACGCTCACTAAAAGCACTTAGAGGGGTATCTGAAAACTGCTCCCATTTCCCTTACCAGACATCATCTCCTTTTACTCGCACAGGCTAAATATTTTTAGTTATTTCGAATGTTTCTGGACAGCATTGAAGTCTGCATTTTATTTAAAGATGACCATTGTAGTCTAAACAGACTAGGACTAGAGGACTAGAGGCTAAATTGTTGCCCATGTGTTAAAAATAAAACACCAACTCCTTCAAAGGACCCCAGTGCCACCTGAGGAATGTGACCTCAACCTTCACAGTGTCCAGGACGATAACCAAACAAGGCTGGATGCTGACCCCTCTCAACTGAAAGAAATAAACCTTAATTGAAAACAGTCTTAGAACGTTGCAGTAGGGATGGAGGTGTTCTTCAAAGCTTTAATTTAATTATCCTCATCAGTTTAACATACTGGTGCAACATTTTTACTACATGACTTACAAGCATATTAATGGTCATCAAATGAGGAACAGAAGCAGCACTGGGAGTTTTGCATGGGGTAAATTTGCACTTCATTGGACAGAGAATTCCTTAAGACTACGAAAGCAGTAATGCAAAAATGAACTGAACATTTCTTTTAGATTTCACCCCAGTGTGTTCTTTAATAGAGGTTGCAACAATGTGAATATTCAGATCTGTTGGCAAGTAAAGCAAATCAAAGAGTTTCAGCTAGGCTCTCCACAGTACTGTGTCTCTCATATTATTGACGCTCAGCAAATATGTGCAAAAATGCTTTCAGATCTAATGTTAATTATAAAAAGTGCGTTTGGATGCGAGAATTCTTCCACAAGAAAGCTTCCACAATTCCTGAAAAACAAAGCTAAAGCAGACAAATCAACTAAAGAAGTCTGACAGAGTCCCCCCAAGACTCACAGACTAAACTGTAGATGAATCAACTCAGAAGGGGCAGCTGTAACTCTCAGCTGGTTACTTTATCTGGAATTAGCCTAAAATCTCAGTTCTATTTAAAGCTAATAGAAACAAACCTCTTGGTATTTGCTTGCTCTAGCAAATCCTTACTCTTCCTCCTGTGTGTGTGCGTTAGATGGATTATGAGCATGTAAAAAAGTGTACGTGCAGTAACACTTGTCTACATGTGGTATACCATCAGAATAAAGCAATTAAGTCCCCATAAATCCAATGACTTTGCACTGTGGATGACTGACTAAATGAGCTGACATTGCCTCAGGTAGAGGCACACCATACTAAATCACACAGTCTGGAATTTGCAAACCTTTGCAATTTTTGTGTCACATAGTTGCACGCACACTAAAAATCATGTAATTTTTCTTAAGCTGAAACCCGGCTGTGGGGCCCTCTTTATATGTTGGCACATTTGAAAATGGTGAAGTGGAAAGAAATGGGGCTTGGGGCTTGGTATGTGAACTGTCTCACACGCAGTGTCTGAGAGTGATTCTCGTTGTGTAGAGGGTGATGGTAAAAGCGCAGGAATGTGTGAATAGTCGGGCACTACTCTTGACAGTCCTCTTTCTCCAAGGACCACATTCACGCTGGTCATTCTGTGCTGAATAAGGGCGTTTATACAAAACACATATACCATGTATGGAAAATTAGATATGATCACTTTTAGACATGAACAACTTGAACAACCAATAGAGAGACTATTCCAAATCCAAAGGGTATGTTCAACTAAAATGAAAAAAAAGTTGATGATTAGCCTCAGACTGATTCAGTTCCTGTTGTTTGTGCCTCATTCAGTGTCCGAATTATGCATGACAAGATGAAAAGCTAGGAAAAGGCTAATCCAGTTATAGTTGTATTACAAATCTTGCTGTGCTAATTACAGTATTGTGACATAAAAACAGAAAACAGGACCTTTTGATCTGAAGTGATGTCATTTAAAAAGAGCTTTATTTCCCTAAATGAAGAGAAAATTGCCTTTTTACAAGACAAACTTCCCCCAATAGATTAGACTCTAAACCTCTACATCGCTGAGTAGCCATTTTTCAAGGGGAAAATAAAACATGATTGTAAGAGTCATTAGATAAGGCCTTTTTTGCAAGCTGTGCCGTTGTTAGAATAAACAGCAGTCAGCCTGTAGCAGAGCAGATCATCTTGGCCCTGTAGACACAGAACTAAAAGCAGCAAAGTCAGTTTTATCTTTAAAATAACTTTTTAGGCATTTTTTGCAGACCTGCTTTGTGTATAGTGAGATATTTGGTTGAACTTACTCACCTCATGATTTAAGTTTGAAAGTTAAGTAGTGTTTCCCAAAAATGTCTTCTTGGCAGAGTGGAAAAGCTTTTGAAGTAGGCTACTATTCAAAATGAGAGTCATTAAACTCTCCTTTGAAACTGAAGATATAAAAACATTCTTTTTCCTAATGAAACACCATATATAATTTCAAACCGATAGTTGCGTCTCCCTTCAGTCTACTTCTTGCATCTGCTTTTGCTCCTCTTTCTTTCTCTCTGTTTTTCTGTGCATCTGAGATCTTGAATGGAAGAGAAAGACATGATTTTTACAGATGCAGCTTTATTGGTGGTGTCTGGCTGTCAAAGCATGCTCTGTTGCTGAACATTAACCTTTCTACCATCTGTTTCACACTGTACATCCTGACAAAGTACAGCTGACTTCAGGAGCTTTGATTGCAGCTCCTGGATTATTCATACACCTTGTACATTTATTTTACAAGGACCAGGCGTGGGCTGACCAGACTCAAGAGAATATAGCTTTTCTGTGACAGTACTATATAGCAAGTATTCCTGCAAACATTATGTATTATCAATTTGTGATGTAGAAACCTGGAATGTTTCTACATCACAAATTGATGAGTTATTTTGAAATGAAATGTTCATTATACATTTTTGGATATTTAATTTACCTCAATCTGTCCTGTTTTTATTTTATTTTTGTGTCATACATTTTCTGGAACAGAGAGCTTATTGATAACCACATGCATCAGATGGTTGTACCTGTCTGTATATGAAAAGAGCAATAGTATTTTTCAACCATGCTAGCAATGTGGTTCGAGGGATAGCAGCATCTATCAATAGTGTGCTCCCCAACTTTGGTCTAGACTAAAATATCTCTACAATTATTTGATGGCATGCTATGAAAATTTGTACAGGCATTCATTGTCCCCAGAGCATGAATCCTAATGGCTCTGATGATCCCTTGACTTTAGTGCCACCAGCAGGTTAATTTTTTCATTTTGCCAGTCAAATATCTCAACAAAGAATTGAAGGATTGGCACAACATTTTGTACAGGCAATGAATCCCTGTTCTGTAGCACCACCATGAATGTCTCGACAATTATTGAATGGTACAAAAATTCATGTTCCCCTCAGGATGTATTGTGACAGCTTTGGTGATCCTTTAACTTTGCTTCCAACACCAGTTTGGGAACCAGACAAATCTGCAGAGCTCATTTTTCATTTGCTCCGGCAGATATAAAATGCATTTGTAACTAATGAACTTATGACATTCACATCAGTCTCTGCTGCACTTTATGTTAGTGGTAATTGGCAAATGTTAACATGCTAAAATGTTAAACCAAGAAGTTAACCATGGGAAATATTATACCTGCTTAACATTAGCATATTAACATTACAAACCTCAGCATTAAGCTCAAAGCAATGGAGTGCAGTACAGAGAGCTGCTAGTGTGTTTCTAGACTTATAGTCTTGTACGAGTCTAGATGGCATGGAAACAAATGTTCCTTAAAACAATGATCACAACATTAAACTATAAAATGGACACAGACAGACCACACATGCACAAATTTATAGAGAAAATAAAGAGTAAGGCTTCTTTTCTCATCCGCTCCCATGAGTATTGCAAAGCACTTAATGGATTTTTAAACAGGGTTATGAAACTCACTCAAACTTTAAATGGCTTAAATGGAATGTGATATTGCAAATCACATAAGAGAAAGAAATGCACTGCAATTTGAAGTTACCAGACTTTTTTAAAACCACTTTTTGCAGGTAATGTTGGCTGGATGAATTCTTAATGGTGTTGTTGAAAGTAAATAGATCTAAATGTAATGGTGCATGGCAAGTCAGGTCTTTCATTAAGAACAAATGGAGCAGTAACATGCGGGGAGATGAAATACCATGCTTGTGGAATGCAAAACCTCTGCCATTTCCCCTCCGTTTGGGATTTCTCCTTTCTCTGTTTTCTCTTTTTAGTCCAGTCATTCTTTTTCTTTCTGCTGTAAATCCAGACGTCTCTCAAAGTTGTCCTCAGTTAATCCTCCATCTACGTTATTAGATTAACATTCCTTCTCAGTCTTGGTCACAGTCATAGATGTTTGAATGCGAATTCTTTCACGTACGTCCCAGCCCTCCCTTATATCAAGTGCGGTGAGAGGAACGGGACAAAGAGGTGGAGAAAAGGAGCTGTGTGTGTGTGTAGGGTGTAAAAAATGTGCAGAGTATTTGGTGCCTTTTCCTCAATAGGGGCAACTTTTGTTTAGTGTGTGAGCCCCTGTCCCCCACCCCACCACCCCATTTTCTCTTCTTCTCCCTGTCTATGCCAACAAGGGGGAGGGGGCGACGGGTTGACAGACAGACGCAGCTGGAGTGTATAGAGGAAGCTGGTCCCACCCCACTAAGATGCCAGACATAGACCCAATGAGAGAGAGAGAGAGAGAGAGGAGGAGAGAGAGAGAGAGCTGCTACACTTCTAGCTCCTGCTGCCTGTCTGGGAAACCTCCTTTCTGTAACACCCCCCCCCTTACTCGTCTCAGCCCTGGTGGTTTTTGTTCTTTCTCTGGCTAACTTTTTTTTGTTGTTGAGTGAGTGTGTGTGAATTCGGTTGAGCTCCAGTGCTCTTCTTGGATTCCTGCAGGGGCAACAGCTCCTTCTGCCCTTCATCTCTTCTCCATACATACACACAGACAAACATACAACATCTCTGCAAAGGAAAAAGCTGGGTCCCCTTTTTCAGCTGTGTCAAATCAGCCTGTGATAGCCAGAATTACACTGGATGTAGGGTGATTTTACTTTCAAAATAAAAGCGTGACAGTCCTCCACACCAAAACCATAGGCTGTATAAAAAAAAAAGGTTACAAGCCCTTAAGTCAATCACTCTGAAATAAAAGCCTTCTGCTGGAAATGATCCAGCAGCCATACTGCCACTGAGTGGCGAGGAAAATGCTTTTTGTCAAGTACAGGAAAACATATGATTTATTATTAAAAAATGACTCTGTAGTCATTTCTCTGTAAATAGTAATAAACACCTAGGCTACTACATTATTATAGATGTATCCTATACAAAGGTAGACCTACAACATCTCCTGCAGAAGGTGCATAAAGTCACTTTTTTAGGAGAAAAACCTGGACTTGGTATACTGTCAGTGATGACTGATATTTTTTATAAATTCAGGCTGATTTAAAAAAACTAAACAAAAACGTTTCTAAATCTTGTGTGTTTTTGGATTTGAGACATTAAATCCACTGAAAATAACTGCGACCAAAATATCTTAATGTACCATTTCCCCTTGTGACAGCATGTTCTAACTAACCTACATCTTGAACCATACTTTTCTTCAGGTTGTTTCAAGTGGAAATGTGGTTTTGTAGTTGCAAGCAGACATGCAACACATAAGACAAAGCTGTCTTTTGCGAGCCTGTGTTAACAAGAGCTACGCCTTTATTTTGAAAGGCGCACTGCCACGCTTCCTGTATGTCTGCAGCTAACACTGTGTGGCTGACACAGCTGAGCAGAGGATGGCTGCCTGCGTCTGAGCTGCTGCCTCTGCGCTCTGAGAGGGAAAACTCAGCGTAAATTGACCAGGACAACGTGAGGAGACGAGAGGAGGAGAGGAGGGAAAGGAGAACTTTTCCGAGTGAAGGAAATAGTTGTTACAAATTTCCCCGGGAGGTTTTTTATTTTTTCGGGAACGAAGGGGGGGATTTTGGACCATGCCTGCTGAAGTGAAACAGGTTAGTGTTGCTGTGCCTGCCGGTCTCCTCTCTCTCCGCTCATCGTATCTCCAGCCTCTTTGACTCTTGTCTTTCTCCTCCTCCTAATTGATTCCTCATTGTTTGAGTTGTGTTGCATACCTGTCGTTCTTATCCTGGAACATCACTCTGCATGTCTTTGACGTAGCTTTTTTCACGCAGTTTAATACACAAGAGCAGAGATTCTCAGATTTATCGATGTCCTTCAGGAGGATAGTGCGTGTGTGTGTCATGTGTGTGCACATAAGGATGTGTAGTCTCGTCTGTGTGCATGTGTGTATGTGACATTCATGCATGTGTACAATAATAATAATGACTTCTTCCACCACTTGGTGACCATTTCATGCTGTAAATAGTTATGACTATGAGATAAGGATCTATGTTTAGTGGTGGTCCTGTTTGTGCGTTGGGGATGGGGGGGGGGGGGGGGGGGGGGGGGGGGGGGGGGGGGGGGGGGGGGGGGGTTGCCTTGCAGTAAAGCCGTGCTGTAACTTATGAGTTCCCTGACACATTCATGTGCTCAGTCTTGTCAGTACCACCTATAGAATGACTGGTGTGATCCTGGGACAAGCAGTGAAGGATTGAAAGTTTGTCCGTGATCATCGCCTGTGAGGCTCTGAATGAGCCCGGGCCAGGATTTATAGCCTATGGCCTGTAGTGCCAATAGTGTGAGAGACATGGTATTAAACCCTTTTGTCTTTCGCTTGCACAGATACCGCAGGAATGTGCTTTTGTTAGCTCTTGTGAGTGTGTTACTGTGTCTGTGTGGGTGTGTGCGTACCAGGGCATGATGTGCATACATTATTGGAAGTGTTCCCTGTGTTTGAAGCGCATCCACAGACAGCCTACACCATCACAACGCTCTTTTCCCCGCCGAGCTTGGCAGCGCTCAGATGTTAAAAAAAAAAAAGGAAGACAGCCATCCTAAAAGAAAGAGAGAAAGTGGAGAAAGAAAATCTGATTGAATAAGGTCAACTTCTGATCAGCGCTGCTCTCCTTCTCTGAGCTGAGCGGGGTGGAGTTACCAAACCCCTGTCTGGCAGACAAAAACATTCTGTCAGCTCTCCACGTTGCTCTGATAATAATATGTTACCAGTTGCCCTTGTGGATGAATGCCACCAGATAACTGGAGGAGGCTCTGCCAAAATAAGAAGCTGTTATTCTCTCACATACTCTTTGTTTTTTCCATCCCTTGGTTTTGATAAGTTTGAGGGCTGCTCTAAGTGTGAGGCGACGGGTCAAAAGCAGGGCAACATTTTCCTGTTGGGATGACTTGGATTATGCGGGATGGGATGAAATGCGTGTTAACAACATGAGAGTTTTACCTCTCCAGATGCATCCCAAAAAAGGGTCGGGGAGGTGCACTATCTCCCCTATGTCCGTGACCCCCGTACGGCTAAGATAGTTGGCATACTTGGTGGAGCAACCTTTTCAACTCAGCTTGACATTCCTCAGCTAGGGAGCACCTGCTTGGGAAATGCTGTAGGGGAAAGGGGGTCAACGGGTGTCTAAGTCACACTTCAGAATGAAATGGATTGATTTCAGTGTCTATGTCGTTGTTTTGGTTGAGAGTCCTGATTTTTGCAGTGCCACTTTTCTGCCACTTTTAGCAGTGATGCTCTGTACTGTACTCTCTATGTCCCTTTATAGCTTAGATCAGTTTTTATTCACAGAAGACTGTAGATAGCAAGGGGAGATGAGAGAAACGCTGATCCGTCTTGACCTCGTCTTAATGCTGCGCCAGAGCTTATGGTAAATGAGTTTTAGCCCACTGAAGATTACCGCATAGCCCTCAATTAGCAGGGGAGCCTGCACCAGACCATGTCTGAGTTAAATATAAACAGGTCTTTATTTGAGAACTTTACTCCAGCAGGGTAGCGCCCAAATCCTCCAAATTTAGTTGCGCAGGCCGTAGCATCTTCTATTCATGAAAAATAGAAGAACAGATTTGTCGTGAAGGAGAAAGGAAAACATTATGAATAATCCAGTAGTCATCATTTTGCCAAGGTCTTTCAAAAAAACGACTTTACTTCTCCTCCAGAAGCTAGAAGGACCCGTCTGAATAACAAAATAATTCATCAGTGACTCAGCCAAAGACTAAAGGAGGTCTTGTCTTCAGACTGCGGGTTAAACTGCCAGATTCCTGACAGCTCGCGGCGCTTTCGGCTGCAGCAACTGAGCGTCTCCCTCCTCTCTGATGCTGTTTGATTTCTTACCGAAATTAAAAATCTGTCAAACGTCTTTCTCTCCTTCTCTATTTTTCTGTGGGGGGGGGCTTGGCCATCCTTGCGTGTTCTTTTCCATTCCTCTCCTCAGGCTCCCCTTTTGTGACTGCAGAAGATGTTGTGCAGATCAATATTTGAAGACATGTAGAGCATGAGGAGTGGCATTGTTTGGTGAGTGAAGGTCATACAAGAATAATACCAATGACCGGAAACACATGAACTGTCAATAGCTGTGGAGACTGAGATCAATGCAAGAGGCATTTACTGTGTGTGTGTGTGTGTGTGTGTGTGTGGGGGGGGGGGGGGGGGGGGGGGGGGGGGGGTCAAGAGTGCTGTTGTGTTGAAGGCGAGAGGGTCTTGAAAGAGGCATGATCATATGGTGGAGGTGCCTGGTGACAGATGGCCTTCCTGTCACACAGCCTGACCATACTTGCTGTGTTTCCCATTCCGTTCCCATGGCTGCTCTTATCATACGACCCATGACACAACATGGCTTGACATGTTACAGTATCTGCCTCCCTACCCACCATCCACCCGAGAGACGCCTGCCTACCATCCTCCCCACCTCTTTCACTGGACACCTGTTTTTGGTTTTATGTAACCTGAACTGACTTTACATGTCAACAGCTGAGACCATATATGTACCCCCGCATGATAAGTACCCCTCTGCCATCCTACATGTTTATGCTCCTCAGTCCGACATATAAGAGCCCAGTCAGATAGTTTGCAAATACTTTGTTGTGATTTGTTTAACTGGCTTGAAGTACCAAACAGATGTGTTATGGCTAAAACAGCTTTATTATGCATGGTATCATGATATGTTATTGTAAATATCAAGTTCTACATTACCTCAGTGGGCTTACAATGATTTTTTTTTTATTGTTATCTGTTCGCTGAATGCTACAATCCTCTTAGTATAGTAAGCAAAAATGGCAGACATTTGCTGGGCCCTTAAAGGTTCTAATATGTACGGCTTTGCTGCATTTCTCTTGGTTATATATATTAAATTATATATAATTATAAATCAAATGCGTTTCAACCATCATCAGACAAAACAAGCAATTGTAAGATACCACCTTGGGTTCTGGGAAAATGTTTCATTATTTATTAATTAACCAATTTAGGTTGCAGCTAGGCTAATGATTATTTTCTTGATTAATCCATTAATTGTTTTGTCCAAGAACTGTCAGAAATTAGTAAAAACAATGCTTGTCACAATTTCCCAGAACCCAAATAGACTTGCTTTTTTTGTCCGACCAACTGTCTTAAACCCGATGGTAATGAGTTAATCATAGAGGACGAAGCAAATATTCACATTTAAGAAAAAATTGCTTCCAATTTATTTCCTCTTGATTAATTGACCATTGCTACAATCACTATAAGACATTTTGGTTTGCTTTATCTCCTGACGCAACACAAAACCAGACATCTGGTCCACCAAATGGGTTAAAACAAACACTGAGAAATATGTGCCAATCCTGTTTGAGCCAAATATTACACTTTACTATACATGGTACACTGTATGCTCGTGCTGTGTATATGAACACACCCTCAGGCTTTTGGTATTTACTCTGTGGTTTTGTTCTGGGGAGAATTAGGGGTCTATGCCACTCAGCTCTTGGCGCTACAGATCTCTCCACTTCTCTCTGCCTTGGCCTCCCCTCTATCTGTCCTAACCCATTTGGCTGTCTGACAGTGTGACCGATGCAGGCCTGCACTCGCTCGCTCACTGTCTGACCACTGGTGAGCACCATAATGCTCTCTCAGCTTTCATCATCACGCTGATGGAATTAAAAAAAGGTGAGTGGCAGTAAATTGGAAGGCTGGAGGGGGTGCGAGGGATGCTGGAGATGGATGCTTTCGGTTTGGAAACGGCATTGGGGAGAAGAAGCAGCGCATTAATGAGATGGCAGCTTATTATCTTGCTAGAGCTGTTGTTTTTTTTTTTTTTTTACCTATTGAGCTCAGCGTGCTTGTTATCAAACATGTGTGCAGGGTTCATACAGTATGAATCCTGTATGCATGCATATATTTCATGCACAACCTTCTGTTTCTCTGGTTTACATTTTGTACAATTAACTTGCTATCACTTGTTAATGACTACTCGGCTGATTGAGAATTTTTTGTGCTTTTCCTGCTGCCAAATACGTTAAATCCTCCAGAGGTGAGGTGTAGACACAGTGTCAGCCCACTCTCCCTTCAACACACAAATACGCACACGCAAATGCTCACGCGCACACCACACGCAGGTGGCTACAGAGGAACATCAATTGGATCCCCGGCTTGTTTAGTCAGTGTTTGTCTGCAGGCTACGGACAGGGTAGCCCTGTTTATAAGGGAATGGGATTCATGGTTTCTCTGACTGTGTCCAATAAACACCTCCCTATCTGTGCTGCTGGAAGCCAGCAACAAGAGCCATGTTTTCGATCGGGTAGATAAGAAAGCCACTTTCCCCATTGTAAGCTGAAGAGGCTCAGTCACACAGTAGTAGAAGCTGACCAGAAAGCAGAAAGTTGGGGAAGTTGAACTCATTACACTTGAAAAAAAGTTGTGCTTGCGGGAAAATCAAGGCTGTAATTGTTGTAGTGACAATATTTACAAGATAATCTCATAGCCTAATGAGAGAGAGGTGGTGAGATTACATAGTGCCAACAGTTTGGTTATTACTCAACCTGATGCTCTAATTCAAGACCTATAAACAGGATGAAACCATGATCAGTCAGGTCGGATTTTTAACGATCCTGTCAAAAGATGTTTGCAGTGCTGATGATAGTGAAAAGAGAGTTACTGAACAGATTAAAAGTGGTCTGAGGGAGAAGAAAAGGACTCCTAATGAGCCAAGATGCTGTCATGTTGGTTTGCATGCATGTGTATGTGTAAATTTTCCAGTGCATATGCTTGTGTGTGAGTTTGCATGTTTCACCACTGTAATTGGCTTTCCTGCAGAGACTGTTGTTAGAGCTGCAGATATGACAGCTCTTTGGGCAGCGCCGTGGACCAGAAAGGACCCCACTCATCCTTAAAACCAGTGATCGATGACAGCATGGGTTGCATATCAGCATCCGTACCATAGAAAAACAGCTGGCAGTGTGAGTGTTGATGTACAGAGGTGCTGGGGCTGAATTGATGAGTAGACTGGACCATACAATAAAGGTCTTATCATAATATTGATAGTAAATTTAATTTCCGCTAGGGAAGGACAACAATCAAGTGCAGTAGTTGGATTGCAGGATAGCCCAGGATTAGTGAATTAATTGATATGATATGTGCTATTTATTTTAAATGGAGAATAAGGCCATACAGAGTGTTTGAAGGCCGCGCAGGGGAAGTTCTTTCCCTTTATTCCTTCCTCCCTTTTCCCTCCCTGTGTGCGCTCCATGCTAGGAAAACTGCTGCCACCCAGACCTTCAGTTGGAGAGGGGTCTGGTTCTGGGGCCTTTTTATAAGAACTGTAGCTTCTTTAACAGTTATGTATAGTTCATATAGGCTCCAGCCCCTCTGTCCTGCAGCTGGGGACCTCTTAGAGGGGCCCTGAGGGGGAAGGTCATAGTCCTCCTAAAGCTTCCCTCAACCAGAAATGCAGAAACAAACGCCTCTCTACTTCTCCCTTTCTCTTTTTACCCCCTCCAGAACCATCCATATTGTAATAGTCAGTATGTGCAGTGCAGCCGTGGGGGCTGGGGGAGTGGGAGATCTTGGGCTGCTCTTGCGTGTTTAGTCTGGAACTTTCTTTTGAGGGATTAACCCACATCCTGCCTCTGGGCCGGCCACTGGAGGCAGTCGTGATACCGGGGAGAGCATCGATCCTCCATCGTCATACCATCTGTCTCATGCTGCTTTTTGAGATTAATGATTCCCTCTGACAGCTCTTTAGTGGGGCTCTATCAGTGCCGACTGACCATTCAGATTACACTGACATGTGGCAGTGCGAGGAGCTTGCTTGAGGCATCACTGGTTTATTTAGTTCAACATTTGTAAGGAGTCGTCAGTCATTGGGTTTTTGAAAACCTATTAAAGCCATAACAGATATTTTTTGATGGAAGCTACAGATATGTACGGTACCAGTGATGAATTTCCAATCAGTATGGAGAAAAATAAATTGAGTAAATCTACGCATTTAAACGAATATGTTATGTTATAGTTACCTGACTAAACATTGCCAAATTTGTGGGTCTGAAATAGAGCTGCAACGATATATTGATTATTTAATTATTTGATCATTTGATTAACTATTTTGATAATTGATTAATCATTTCAGGCATTTTTTAAGCAAAAATGTGAAACATTTTCTAGTTTCATCTTTTTTTTAAATGAGGAATTGCTGCTATTCTTTGTCATTTATGATAGTAAATGAAGAGTCTTTGGGTTTTGGACTGTTGGTTGGACCAAAGAAGCAATTTGAAGACGTCACTTTGGATTCCAGAAAATTGTAATGAGCATTTTTCACAATTTCTTTACGTTTTATTGACTTAACGATTAGTCGATTTAATCGTGAAAATAGTCGGCAGATTAGTCGAAAATGAAAATAAACGTTAGTTGCTAGTCTGAAACTATGTTTAGACATTAACATCAGTGTTTCTCTAACTTCAGCTTTAATCAAACATCTTATTTGTTCAGCACAGAAATTCTGAGATGTATTCCACTGTGCAGGATATATTGATAGATATAAAGTCAATGCAAGTTCATTACACTGAAAGTTTTAGTTTTTTGATCACATAAGGTAACATTCATCAGCAGTGGCTGTCAAATAGGCAAGAAACTTATAATTGTAATGAAGTTGTTATATTGAATCAGTGGTAATATTATAAGATAATAATTAATATTATAAGATAACTGAGTTGTAACAGTAACTTCTGTTGACTGGCTTATCTGTTAAGTGTTTTTTTTTGCAAAAGGCATCTGAGAAACCAGTATGTATTGACTGGTAGTAGATCCATGTTTTGCTTACTCAGAGCTCAGTCACACAGCCTGTAGGGAGTTTGAGGTGAGGACTGGCTGTTATGACCCGCTGGCGGTTGAAGTGCTCTGATGAGGTCCGGCGCTTCATTAGAATGCAGCTCTGAACCTCACAACACACAATAGTGGCTGTGACTGTTGATGGCTTGGGTCCAGGGAGAAAAATAAAAGAGAATGAAAAGAGGAGTATAGAGTGAGAGGGAAAGTCCAAACCACTGTAAGCTGACCTGCCTTGGGGCCACAACGGGCCCTGCTACAGGCAGCTTCTGCCATAGCAGCCTCAGCTCCGGCCCCAACACTGCCTGCACACAAACATTATGCTAACCAGTGGCAAAAGTTCAGCCAAACCAGGAGCAGGACCTCCTAAAACGGGAAAGATAAACGAGTTCCTGGCATTTTCAGCGCTGCTGATTCGCCACGCAGACAGCGGTTTGTACAGTTCAATGGTTTCTACAATGGATGCTTCTAGACACAGGGCTGGCTGTCATATGCCATTATATGTGATGGCGCAGCACTGTTGCTCATCTCCTTGTCTTCTCTTAATATGTGTACAGCCCATTCCCGGAGGAGCCACTGGTGAACAATGGAGTGATGCGCCACCTCGCACATTCCACAGGGCTCTATTGAGCTGTCTAATGAACCTCTACCGCATGCGTGGCCTACGCTGGATGCTAGAGCTCCACGAAATACCATCTCGCCTCATCACACCCCTTCTTATTTAATTTGTTTGGAATGTGTAACAGGCTGTGAAGTGGAGCGTGGTGCAGTGTTGATCTGTGCCAACCAGGTCTGCGGACATGGAGGGACAGGTGCCAGCCGTCCGTGGAAGGTGCTGTACTTAACACTCTACGCTGGGTTTGGAGAGCGTACAATCCTGGCCCTGTGGTGTAGGCTTTTAGAGCTGCCAGTATCCTGTTGCTCCAGCCAAGCAAGCTTTTAGATTGGTAATAGGACATCATAGCTGTGTGTTCTTTTTCTGAAGAGGAGGCAGCTGAAAGTTGGAGGGAAAAGGTTTGTGTGAGGATTCAATTGTAGAGCTGCAGTAGACATGAAGCACAGTACAAGTTACTTTTTCTGTGCTGTAACTCAATCCTGGGGACACATAGAATGAACAGTGAGAAAGCAAAACAAAATAAACCTATTTTCTCAATAGTGGTCCCATTTCTCTACAGCCATTATTGCTTTATTAGATAATTATATACTGGGAGAGTGGCAGTGTCTGAGAAAGAGGACGGTCATGACCTGGTGGTGCAGGTACATTAGCTACTAGAACACCCTGGATTCCATCATTATTTGTGCTTTTATCACTCCAAAAGGCACACAACAAAATAAATAGCTCCAACCTGTTTTTATCTGCCAGTATCAGTGGTTTTAACTGTTCTTGTGGAAGAGTGCAAGCACATTGCCTCTAAAACATACCAAGTGTTGAAGAATCACAGCCTATATTTTCCTAACTGGACATTTGGCTGCCATCGCGATTGCACTCAAATGGGTATTTATTTCCCTGTGGCTTTTCTAAGTTGCCATTGGTTACCAAGCTGCTTTTCTGGATCCTTAGAGATTCAAAGAGGGTCTCGATTTAACACCCTGGTTGGTCAGCAGCTGTACTAAGGCATGCATTTTTTTCTTTTTTTTTTAACCTCCTCAGATTTAGGGTGCACTAAACCTTGCGGCATTTTCAAAGTTAAGCAAACAAGGCCTGTTGATACAGACCTCCTTGAGTTCCCAAATGCTTTCCATCATATTCCAGCACAGTTAAGAGAGGCTTAATCCAATAAATCCACTCTTCGCCTGTTTTGGGCAGTGTCTCTCTTGAATCCGGCTCTGAGTGTGCGTGGGGGTCCGGGGTGGGGGTGGGGGGGGGTTGAGTAAGTCCCTGTGAAGGAGTGGCCAGCTGCAGCCTCTGTTGTTCAGGGCACAGGGGAACACAGGGAGTATTTTTGGGGTCATGGAGCAGCTACATTCCAGACTCGAATGCTCAAATGGGAGCGCTCATTCCTCAGTTTGCTCCAAGCCATAATCCATCTACACTATTTTCCCTGTGTCACTTATTCATAGTCCTTCAAGGATACTCTCCCTGAAACGCTGGTGCTAATTAAGGCTGCCCGTATCTGTAACCAGCCAGCAGAACATGTGTCCATGCCCTCTTTGTGCAGTGCACAAGCTTCACTTACCGGTGAGCCAGAAGTCACAAGAGACCAAACTGAGTGCCCCCTTTCCTTGATCCTTCATGTTCTCACGCCGCTCGTGTTGTCACTTTAACAAGGCCTTGTTTTGGTCTTGGTCTGCTAATGGTGATGAAAGTGAAGTGCACTGCAGTGCTTTTTCACCTTCTATTATTACCTGCAGAAATGAACTCAGATTGTTCTTTGGATTTAACAGACAGACATTTATTTGCAATTTTTGACACGCCGTTCAGACAGATGGAATAGTCTAGTTATGGTTGCGGGAAAATGCCGACGTGTAGAGCAACTGTGGTAAAATTGCTGCTTTTCTGGAGTGTTGACACATGTGGATGCTGGCAAATAGGAGAGTACTGTATCCTGACACTGCACGCCCTGTTGCGCATATGTCCAATAATGTAACAAATTGGACTGAGAAAACGTTTATAGATAAAATAATAAAACGGAAATTCTATTCTTGCTGATCCAGTGAATCGAAATTGATAACCTGATACCTGATAAATCAACGTACATCCTTACATTGAAGTGAAATCCTGTATATCCAATTTACCGTCAAGCTGCACATTAAGTGCCACATTGCTTTTAATGACCTAGCACAACCCTGGGACACCAAAGCAATAGCTACCTCCAGTTGAAAAACATCTATCGTGTCCCTGTATAACAACACATAGCCAATCTTACCTACCACATTACATGATTGTGAGTTGTGGAATGTTAATGTGAAGTGAATGTAGCACATTATTTGCATTTGCATGAACTAAAAAAAAAATATCTTAACCATTTCTGTGCCAGAGTAGGAGTAGTGCACCCGACCATGGCAAATGTGTCAGTTTTATTGTTTCACCAATGCTTTAATACTGATATATTGATTAAAAAACACTGTGGGTTTCAGCCTAACTAATTCATTACTTCTGTGTTTTTTGTAGTGCTTTACAAATGATGAATATGCAAATAGGTTTGTGTTCTGCTATATTAGCGATGACAAATTGCCTGCATTCTCCAAAGGGTCCAGAATTATTCCAACCAGTCTCAGTGAAATATGGTCAACACAGCAGGGGCTGAGAGTTGGATACTATTTCTGTGGGGTGGCCTTCAAAGGCAAAGCTATCGTGTCCCCTGCCACATTGTGGTGTGGAAATCACAGTGGGCACGTGCACAGAGACCGATCAAAAATTACAGGCCTCTCTCTGTGCTCTGCAATCTGAGGCTCGCAGGCAGCAGGACTGGCATGATGTCCCCAGCCCTCCGACACCGGCGCCCCGAAGCTACGCGCTGCTGCTGTTGTGCTGTACTCCAGCCTCTGTGGCAAACAAGCCTCCTGCCTTCTCTATCCAACATACACCAACAAACCTAATTAACTTTCCCTCTCGGCTGAACGCTCCTGCCTCTTCTCTACCACAGCTGTGCACTTTGTGAAATTCTCACTACTTTGAATACTCTTTATTGACAAGTACTTGAGATTCCCAAACCTTGGCTATTAGGTGCCAGTTCATGCTCTCAGAGGTTTGATTCCACGTCAAACTTTGGCATATTATTTTCGGCTTGCCCTGTTTTTGGGTGTACAGGGGTGCAGAGGTCTGCAGTGTCTGGAGCAGCATTGCAGATAACAACTCCAGGGAGGAGCTGAATTCTGCAAGAGTTTTTCTGGTATGTTTACTATACAGAGGCTGCATGTTTCTGTGTTTTTGTGCATTGTGGATGCTGAGTGAATGTTACAGATGCTTCTATGTATGAACTCCTGTGTACTGTGTATATTTGGTAGTGTTTGTGAACTTTGCTAGCGGCAGCACTGCAGTATTGTGCAGTGAGGTTCTGAAGTGGGTCAGCCACTCAGTAGCGCTGAAGCTCCTGTTCGCTCTCAGAGGAGCTTGTGGGGAAAAAAAAAAACAACGTATAGCCAGGAGAAATCTGCCACAGGCGGACTTTACCATCGCTGTGACTAGGCACATTTCTGTTTTCCCCGGTGGAAATGGAGAAGCTAAAGAATGATTTAAAATACCTGCATACTGGAATAATGCTCCCTTGGTGATTTATTCAGGAAGTCTGACTTTCATCTGTCAAAAGTAGGATGTGCTTATGCTAGTTCTCCACTACTTCTTCCTGGCGTCACAGTAGGTCTAATTTGTTTTGTAAAGTGCAACTGGAAGAATTGAGCATGTTTCATAATGAAGCAATTGTAAATGTGCAGCAGAATCACTGTAGTCAATATAATATTTAGTTTTTGTATTTTTCTCTCTAGAACTTACATCTTTTGGCTTCAGTTTTCAGCTTGGCTGCTTTGAATTATGAGCATTTGGCTGCTCATGTATCTTCTTGTCCTCCCTGGCAGGCAGAGCTGCCTTAATTGTTGCATGCCTCTGGAACATGCCTCGCTAATGGAGCTGTTGGAGTCCCAATCAGTCAGCGTTGTGTTTTCTCTCTCTAATATCCCTGCTTGAACAAGCAGGGCAGCCTTGATGATGCAACAAACTGCTTTGGTTTGGTGACGACACCAATGATATCTCTTTCATGCCTCTTTCAGGAATCCAGCAGAGATGACGTTTTATGTTAATGTCTGTTGGGTCTGTTTTTGTATTTGTCGCCAGGCTGCTCTTGTGAAACAACGGGCGTGATGAAATATGACAGCCATGCACTCAGACAGTTACAGAGACTTAATTTCTCAGACTGTGACAACCTAATTTCTGCTGGATGTGCAGAGAATCTGTTTTGATGTTACTTCAGAAAAGCCTCAATGGTCGGGGGGTGGGATGGTTTGGGAGTGCCATCACCGATGCTGCTCTAAGGTAGCTCAGCAAACACTCGATCATAGGTGCTAATCCTCTTTGACATCGCTGAGCACTCGCAGGTACAAAGTCCTCTATAGATTGCAGTTAGGGAGGGGCTTTTCCCGTAAAACTCCAGAGATTTGCATAATAAAAGTGCATTGCTCATTCCCTGAATTCATTGCTGATTGAATTGGGAATGCCACCGTTTTTTCACTGAAAGTGTCCAATGGCTGACTCATTGTGTTTTAACCGTAAGTCTATAGAGATGATTTGGGAAACTGGAACAGCAGCAGTCTCTACCTCTAATGAGTCATGATCTGTGTGACAGGCCCCTCCCCCTGCCCCCCTGCATCCTCCTTCACCTACTTTACAGTCCAGGGCCTACTCTTGGAGCAGCAGATTCAGACTCAAATGAGCATCATTTCACTGGAATCTGCTGGCCTTCTCTTTGCTCTGTTGCTTAATCTTTATTTTGGCTTTAGAACAAGTACTGGAACTCCTGGCAAGGAAAACGAACCTCTAATAGGGGAAGATGTGAGCACCTTGTCACCATATGGGGCTCGGAATTCCACAGAATTGCTCTCTAATCTCCACAACATGTTAGGAATTTGAAGCTTTTGTTTTTCAGGAGAAAATGGCAGTCCGCTCCCCACGTGGCTTTTCTCTTGGCGTGCGGTGTGGACGTAGCATTTGTAGCGCCCCTGTAGCACTTTGACTTTTGAAGCACACACATGCTTGCACATGGGAAATCTACTATGTTTTTGGTTGGGGGACACTGCTATTTAGGTTTTTAGTTTTACTCTACTCTCAGCCCCCTTTCATCCACTGTGTGCATTTTGTAGCCACAGAATGTTTAGAAACAGACAAGGGACATTTCTCATTATTATGTAAGTTATTTCTTTGCACAGGCCTTGCAACTAGCACGGGAAGATATGGCCTGAGACAGGCCCGAGTTGGGAGTGCTGGTAGGGTTTATGATTTGTGGCCTTGGTTGTAGGGTGTCTTCTTGCTGAAGTAAAGTAGTTATGTGGCAGATATCATTACCTTGTTTCTGTGGTATGATGAACTGCCGGGCAGCGAAGCAGTTTGGCAGCTTTGCTATTGTTCTGAGAGGTCTTTCACTGACTCGCTAAATGGTTGCTGGTGATTCAAGGCTGTCTGCTTCCCAGACTAACCGATGTCCTCAACCCTAGTTTATCTTTTCTTCCAGCTGGTGACTGTTAGGAGATGTTAAAGTGGGTTGGATTGGGTCGGATCAGTTCAATGATATCTTCATTCTGGATTGTACAGTGTTTTTAGTTTTATGTCCCATAGGATAGTATATTAAAACTTACATCCATCCATCTGTCGTCAACCGCTTATCCTGCGTACAGGGTCGCGGGGAACTTTAAACATATAAAACTGTAATTTCAAACAACAAAAATGTGGCTAGTGAAAATGCCGTGTGGCTAGTAACTCTGGAAAACCACTAACCACATTGGCTAGTGAGCAAAAAAGTTAATGTCAAGCCCTGTCCTCTACAATTATTTAGCAGCATACAGTAGCTGTAACAGGTTCATTATCGAGTTGGTGACATATTTGTTGTGTTTGTAAAAAAAACATTACATTAGGCTACTGCTTTCCCATGGAACAGTCAGATACAGTATAGCTTCTGTTGCGGTACAGCTGAGAGTCAACACGGATGACTGCAGTTTATGTGATACAGCGTCACTCTTGTTGTGAGATGTTGTTATTTGTGTGGGCATCAAATCTGGAAGAAATATTTCCCAGGGTTGTGTTTTTGAGGCTTTCAGGGTGGGGGTCTGTTGGCTTCTTATTACACAACGCATTCAGTTATGTATAAACAGTGAGAGTCATCGTTTTCTTTCCCAGCGTGTGGAGAGGCATTTGTGGTGGTGTGGCATACTGTTTTTCTTTGCGTCCTTGAATCATAATCTGGAACAGGCTGTTCCCTGTTTGATACATTCTGAATCTGCAGGTTTAGCAGAGGTCTTCAGATATCATCCTTCTTCAGTCTTTGTTCACTGGTCTGAAAAAGTTGTTTTCATCATTTTGAGATATTGCCTAGTTCCTTCCTGAGGCCAGTGGACTAATGGGCTTTGGTCTGTGGAATCCACTACAGTGTTTTCTCCCTCATTGGGCCATTTGCTGAGGCCCCAGTGGGGCAGACAACAATAGGCTTTATATGAAATATTCACCATGACTGGGGCATTCCAGCAAGCAACCGATCTGTTCACAGCAGTTTAGTGGTTAGATAAAAATCTGCTCCGATTGAAGAGAAAAACACGACTCCAATGCTTCCAGGGATCCAAATAAGATTGAGTGTTCATTTTGTTATTGGATGGTGCCTGCCTGCTATCTATCTAACCACTGTCTGGCATGCAATGCTTATGGCCCTTTATTGTCTGTCTTTGTCTGAGTCAGAATTTCAGCCTAATGAAATGAGGGTGCATCCGCAGCTCTGAATTAGAAGTGAAACAATTGTTGAATATCTTATTTATTTGCTGAAATTGCTATGGCAGAGTGCCCGCAGTCAGAGAGGGCGATGCTCCACAAAGCTCAGGTGGCTGCAGCCTGGATAGTGTGCAGATGCTCAGAGTAATTGCAGGGATGGGGATGTCCAGGATGTCTCATGGAGAGATGGTGTGAGTCTGTTGTAGCATCAGGGTTGTCCCTCTCTCCATGTTCCAAACTCGGCTGTCAACCAAGAACTCATTCTGATTAAGGAGCCGCCTGCGTGGCTGAGCTAATGCAGACCAGGGAAGTCAGGTGCTGAGCCGGTGCACATAAATGCTACAAAAACACTGCCTGCCAGCTTTGATGACAAACCCTCTTACTCATGTGGCTGTGAAGGGTTTAGACTAGAACTGACTTTTAAAGAAATCATCTCTGTGTAATGATTAGGGATGGAGATTGATACCCGGTTCTAAAAGGAGCCGGTTCAAAAATATCTTAAAACCCGAAAATCAATAGGGTCCGAGCTTATCGATACTGACATCGAGATTATAATGTAACATTATGTCTCGAGCGTCAAATCTGGGTTGACTTGAAACATGATGGATTAGAAAGTTATTGTCTAATTATTGATGGCACCGAAACGTGGTATCAAACAGGCCCGGGGCTGTTAATCATCAGGCTGCAGCCTGTGCTGCTCTCTGTCAGCTCCTACACACACACACACACACACACACACACACACACACACACACACACACACACACACACACACACACACACACACACACACACACACACACACAAAGCAGCAGAGAGAGACGCCGCTCCGTTGCGGTGGAGACGGTGAGGGTTAAGTTAGCTCTAAACTACTCGAGTTGATGACAGCTACGCTCGTTACTGTAAGTACGTGCAATAAAACCTCCGGGAGTAAAAAGACAATACCTTATCAATACACCTGTCTGTAAGGTCTCGTCTTACCAAATAACCATCACCAAATAATAGTAAAGTATCGATGACTAAGAGTTAATGAGGAGATGTTTTTGTGCCATAAACTGCGCAAATTGCAAAAGTAATGTGTGGAAAATGTTTAGCACCCCAAGAAAGAAATCTCCAATACTTCCAGGGTTGTCTCTGTTGCAGGTTATGGCACAACACTCGGTTCATTTCTCGTTACCATTACCTAACTTCATGTAGTCTGTGTTAGCGTTATCACTGCTGCTAGCTACCATTTGCCACTTAAACTTCCTATGCTACATTAGCTAGCTAGAACCCAAAGATGTCTTTCATAGAAAGTCGCTTCATTTCTGAATGCTAACATTTTTTGAACCCCCTGCTCAAACATTTGTAAGATGGAAAACAGTTTTTCATGTGCATCACGTACAGTGTTGACATGTAGATGTCAGCTCAAGAATACAATATGGCAGTGGGCAGTGATGTTTCCTACAGGGTTTGCAATATGTCAGAGACCACCTTTGTGTATGAAGTTCACATTCCTGCTGAGGCATAATGGAACAGGACAAAGCTAAGCCACAAAAGCACAGGATGTTAGTGTGTATTGTAGTTAATGCTGTTGGTGTGGGTCCAGCCCTCCAAGTCAGTTCCTATGCAGTGCTTTTGTAACCTCTGCAATCCTGTGTGAAAAGCTGACTAGGACCTTTTCAGAAACTTGCATATCTGCCTCTTTTCTAGCAGTGTAAAGCTGACAAAAAGCCCTGTGGTTATATTCCGTTTTCCCAGAGAAAGATTTGCTTTCGATTGTGTGCCTGCTTTTCTTTTGCCAAAGCTGCCTTCTTACAGCTCTTTCTCAAGGAGGATTATTGGAAAAAGCTGTCACTGTCCAGTAAATATTTTGCTATGCGCTGTGGCAGTGGTGTGTGTGTGTGTGTGTGTGTGTGTGTGTGTGTGCGCTTGGATGCCCGGCGGTGCATGTTTGAGAGAAGACAGAATTACCCTACTGTTTGGCTGCTGCTGACAGAAATATCTCGTTAGAAAGAACCTTAGTGTGTTAGCCAATATATTTAGACTTTGATTAAAATTTAGATACTGGCCAGTCAGCCTTGTCCACTGATATGAAAGCTGTTCCTCTGTGACCTAGTGAAAGTTTTTATGATTATTATAATAATCATAATCATTATGATTATTATAATAATCATAAAAAAACAACGTCTTACAGAGCAAATTATTCCAGTGTGGAGTTTCAGCAGATTGAGGAGTCTCGGTCTGTAAAATCTGCAGTGAAAGCTGCCTCTCCCTGCTTTAAGGAGCTCCTAACACACCTTAAACAAGTTCATGGTTCTTGCTTTATTAGAAGATTTTAGTGTCTGGTTTTGTAGATGCTGTTTGAACAGATTTTGTAGCCAGTCTTGCTCTAACCATTACAGTGTATTACAGTGTATATGGATCTGGATCCAACATCATAATGAGTTATTTTTGGGCTCTACTTACGTGCTGCAGTGAGTTGTTGAATGCAGTCATCTCACACCCTCCACTCTATTTTAAGCCTTCAGACCAGAGGCCCGCTCCCCCCTTGAGTGGACCCCACTCCCTCTGTGTGGGCCTTAGCATGGGCTTCTGCTCACACAAGACATTTACACACACACACACACACACACACTCACACAAAGCAGCTCCTGCCAGCCGGTGCAAAGGTAATAGCAGAGGTAACCTTTCAAGATGGGGCGGCCTCACCAGACCTCTGCCCTGGCTATACACAGAAAGTCTGAGGATGCTCATTAAAGTTTGCTTTCTTACACAAGGGTTGACATGTTTGTCAGGGCTGTACTGGTTGGTCAGCACACAACGGCGCATACTATGCTCTGAAAAGCTCACTCTCTTCAGTGATTCAGTCCATGAATTTGGACTGCAATAAGCTGAACTTGGACTGAATTTCTATGGACATTTGTTTTGTTTATATGCTAAATTCTTATCTTCTGTTGAAAGGCAATTGGTTGTATTGAAACTGTAACAGTATCAAACCTCTATACTATATAGCATCATTAATTTTCACTGACAACAGAGACTTTTCTTTTTTCCCAGGCAAAAAAAAAGCATCCATCTGCAGAACTGTACCAGTTAGCCCCTCTGTCTGTATGATTTCAGCCTACCAGGGTGGGGTTGGATTCCACAGCGGGCAGACAGCAGGAAAGCGACGAGCAACCTTTTCCTTCCCGTCTGCATACAGTTTGCCCAGCTCCCACATTTCTCATAATGCTATGCCAGCAATACTTCATTTATACTTTTAGAATCAGATAAAGAACTACCCAGGGTTAAGGACATTTTCTCTTCCAAGTCTGTGGACGTTAGTATAGAGTTGTCACAGTCTATTGACTTGGTATAAGTATTTCACATTCACAGCAGTGTTGAAGTTGGTGTATAGTGCCTTTTATCACATGATATTCATCCACTCCAAATTTTAGGTACAGTGAGTCATTTAGAAGAACTTAATTAAATTATTTGAATCGGAAAGTACCCATACAACAAGTTCTTAAATAAATCTAATGTTTCCAACCACAAATACACTAGAGTGAATAACATACTGTATCATGGTGTCAGGTTTACAGAACAGTCTTGGTCATCGACCCTGGAAAGTACCAATATTTTGGTCAATTAAGAGAGGGAGACAGGGTTAAACTGATTTGGAGTGGCTGCATGGCATCAGAATAGTGGGTAATCAGATGGCTGGCGCGCACCGGACATCCTCTCGTCTGACAAAAACACAGAAGCTGCTCAGTGTTTCTGATAATCACAGCTGTAGACAGGGAGGCTCCGAGGCTCTCTGGGCTGCTGTTGCAGTCGCTTCTTCTGGTTATGGACTAGCCTGAAGCACCACTCACTGAAGTGTGATATGACTGTTGTTCTTTGCATAATTAAATTACCCATGTTCCCCTGGGTTAAAAAAGCAGTGTTTGGGATGTATTACAAAATGGAGTCTGGAGATCCCCAAAGGTCCTTGACGAGGTTCCAGGGCACCCCTAAGAAAATGAGTAATTGTTTAATGTTTTGATTACTCACTTTATTATATATTATACTATTATAATCACGTGTTTCCCTTTTTTACAACTCTCATCGGCAGTGTATAAACTTCAGCAAATTGGTCTGACGCAGAAAGTCATCAAATGTCGATCAAATCATCATCTCTTAGAGGATTATTCTGATTACAAATTGGGCGTTATTATCACAGTTTTAGCCATAATTTCTATCATTCTCATCAAAGAGATTGCTGATATCTGGGAACACAACGACATCGCTACAGTCGAGCAGGGCGTTCAGACAGGTTGTAAACAAGCCAAAAGATTAGCAAGATTATTGAAGTCACTTTATTTGATGGTAAAACCCAGAGTTACTGCAGCCTGGGTCCTACAATTGTGTGTGCACAATTATGGCAGTACAGTAGGTCTAAGCTGAATTAGTAAGTCGGTTTGTAAACCATCGCAGATGTCTTGGTATGTTTGGGCAACGATTTTACAGTTGGCCTTTGTTTTCTTTTCTAAATAAGTTGGGCTAACCTGAGGGTTTGTTTAAAGTCTGTATGATGGTCTGACTGCATGTATTTCCTGCCCTGCCCAACATTTTGTTAGCAATGTTGACGCTTTCCCAGGAATCAGCAGCTAACTTGGTGAGTACTATGATATTATTACCAGTATGAATGCTGGCAAAACACTGACAAAAAAACAGCTACATCATAAAAAAAAAGACAAAAACAAAATCAGAATGATCCTTTAATGTAAATCCATAGTGTAGTCAGAGAGTATTTAGACGACCAGCCTCTGTAGAGCTGTGTGGGTTTAGGATTAGGAGCAGCTCTGGCTGAGGTCCCAGAGGACTCTGAAGGGTTCGTTTGTGATTTCCTTCCTGTAGGGAGTCATGTTCTCACTAGGGTACGGATGATATCTGTCGTCCAAACCACCCTGACCCATCTCTTTAATAGGACAGTTACAGTCTGTGGGTCAGTCACCACAGTCTGTGTCTGTCATCACTCCTCTTCCAGTTAACAGCTATTTTGGGTCAAGATCCTGTTTACTGGATACCTAAATCTTCATAAGTCAGCATTTCCTGTTGCACAGAAAGCAGCATTTGGTGCAGGCGGGGGGTTGTTTCATCATGGGGGGAGATGGATAGAGATGTTTGTGTGTGTTTGGTTGATTAAAGCCTGGGTGGGGGGTTAACAGCCAGATGCTAGGCCTGCAGCTGGCTGGCTGAGTGGGAGGGGAGCTACACTGAAAGGCAGCGGTGCCAGCAAAGTGGGGCTTAGCCAGACATTGAGAGGAGATAATCCATATTTCATCTGCATCCTCCTCTTCCTCCCAACCACCTGCAGAGCATCACAACACAGACCCAGAGCATGAATAGTGCATGACAGAGAAATAAAATTTGAGTGTGCTAACGCTTTAGTGGAAGCAAGAGACACCCTTTCATATCCAACACCATAGGAAGCTCTTAGGAGCTCGGGAATGACTCTATTAGACAGTGATATTCAAAGTTACCCCACCCGCCAAACAAAAAACTCCACCCGCCTCTTCAGTTTGGATCCAGCAAAATGGCTTTACTCTCATTTAAAACATACACTCTCAGGAGTGCTCTACTGATCATTCAAAATGCAGTTTTTCTGATATTTTAATACAGCCAGCAAATGTTTGGGATGAAAACCACACTTCATAGTGAATGAGCCACTGCTTCAAAGATGCTATTTATTTTTACACCGTGGCTCTTGCTCAAAATGTACTCTGCTTATTTAGCATGCGAAAAAAGGCACGGCACCAAAACTATATTTCAGATATATGCCTAGTTTTAAATATTCATGATCAGCTTGCAGCTTTGAAAGTAAGCTTAAAAGACTCTTTTGCTCGCTCATCCTCACGCACACACAGTCCCACAGATCCAGAAAGAGGGCCTTGTCTATTGTCTCTCTGCATTTTTATCCCCTACTCAATATTCAGAGGAAATCAGGTAGTCTTGTTTCCACTGGCTTGCAAATGAGCTATTATGTTTTGTGGTGCTATTAATTTCTGATTAAAAATCTTAACTGCAACACATTGTCCTCTGTAGCAAACCAATTTAGATCCTGTGTACCTCTTCCAGTAGAACACAGTAGGTGCAGATATGGTTGCTTTGCTTTTCTCTCCATCTCACTTGAGTATATTGCTATTATGAGCCTTGTCATAAAACATGCTCTTTGTGCAGACACAGACTCGATGTTTTTCACTTGCAACGCTCCGAGCTGAGAGGGAGCTCTGTCTTTGTTTTGGAGTAATGTGGAGGGCATGCTGTCTGTGTACTCTGGTTGACCCACAGATTTTAGATCTGGTGCAGTTTTTTAAAATAAGTTATTGCTCCAAACTGCTCAGACTCTGAGGTACTGTCCTCTGTCATTAAAGCGGCATTATGGAGTTTCCAGCGGCCACTAGCGGTGCGGTTTTAAGATTGCTACAAGGTGTGTGCTCGTACGCGTGCTCGCTTGAACTCATGAGCGAGCATAATCCGAAACACAACCGCTTTCATACAGAAACCCTGCAATAAACGCATAAATACCTGCATGCAGTCTGTGGCTTTTCACACAGACATGTTCATGCTCTGTTACTTCAACGTTCCCGTCTCAGAGGCAGATCAACACCGCCGCCGTACCTTTGATTCAGCGCAGCGAGACACCTGCATATTGGCACAGTACTTCCAAAAAAAGGCAGAGTGAGAGCGGCTATAGAGAGACAGGGAGACAGCTTCACACAACATGGTGGAAACTCAGATAAACTCCCACTGCAACGTTACAGTAATGTTTTTCATCAGCTTGAGGTTGAACTAATCCATGCTTGTTACATGATAATGGTACATTTGTGACGTGCTACATCGTTTGCTCGCCTGTCTGCTTTTCAGTAACTAACTTTACTATCTGTGTATCTTTCACTGGAGGCTCAGCAATGTCAGCACAGCTAAAAGTATTGGATGATAAGGAAACAGTTAGTGAGCTGGAATGAATATTATAACAAGATTGTGTCTTGACTTTATAACAGTTAGACAGCAGTAAGTAAATTTACTGTAACTAGTGTCAGTGGATGGCTCTTCCTCTGTGTTGTGTATTATGTGGGTCACGTTAGTTACAGCGACTGAGAGGTGGAGTAGCTGTGTACCTGAGTATCGGTAAAGGGTAATAAAATCTAAATTGAACGTTACGAAGCAAACAGCAGCATGTCCGAGTTAATGTAGCATTAGCTGGCTGCATCTATAGGATAGTAAACAAATCGGGTAAGACTGATATTAATGCAGAAACAGTTAGTTGATCAACAAAAAAGCAAGCATCAATTTTGAAGATTGATTAATTGTCATGTTGAACCCCATTTATCTGTTCCAGCTCCTCAAATGGATTCTTTGCTTTTCTTTGATTTATATAATTGTAAATAACAGACTTGGGGGTTTGGAACTGCCAATTTATAGATTAAACAATGAATCTATTAATTAAAAAAATAATTTGCAGTTTAGGTATTTAAAACCCTAACTGATATATCAGTAAAAATTGTATTTTTCTGACATTGAGGATATGACAGGTGGTTATATACCATAATGTACTGATCAATATCACAGCATCTGTTTCATATGATATTTTTTTCAATCATTTAGTGGACTGTGTCTATCAGATGATTTGATAAAAAAAAAAATCCATGTTGGTCCTCTGTAGCAGTCTTTAAAACATAATTACAGAGTGATTTACAGAGAACAAAAGCCAAAAAAACAGACAAAAAAAAGTTATACATAAATGAACATTGGGTTAATAAAGGAGGCAACTAACAGGTGCTGTAAATAAATCAGGATTTTTTTGAAAATTTGTTTTGCCCAGATGGAAGCAGTCGGAAGTTAAATGGCACTGACCTGATGTACAGGATGGCCCAATGCATGCCTTCTTGCCTACTCACCCACGCACAGCAGAGTAGATGTAATATCACATTTCTTTTCATTCTTTCAGAGAGAATTATAAATAAAATAACTGGGCTGTAACTCAAACCTCCTGACAGATTTATCCAGTTGCACAATGGCTCCTTTATGAGACACATGTACATCCAGCCTCACCTTATCTCACGAACCGTTGAAGGTTAGCAGTAAATTGGCAGGGGTTTCTCCATCAGCCGGTTCTCATGACTTGTCCTCCGCTTCTGGCTCTGACGCCACTATTTCCCGCAAAATGAGCCTAATCCTTTACCTTGCTGTTGGCACAAGGCTATAAAAATATCCCCAGAGGGGGTTAATCACACTTGACTGAGTGCATATTTGGAAAGCAGTCACAGTTATTGTGATTGACTGTGTGAGCGCTGCACGGTTTTATCTATGTGTGCGGTTTTTCAGAATAGCGTTCTGGTGATGGTGGAAGATCCTTGGGGTTCCAGGACTCCTTCACAAGGTATTGGGGGCTTCCTGTCAAGATGAGGAGTAGTTTAATTTGCTCCAAAAAGTCCTACACAACTACAGAATGCATTAGAGTGAATGCAGTCTCACCTCTATGATCTCCCAAGGGGCAGTGTAGACATCTATTCAGCTTGGAAGTAAATCAGCAAAAACTCTGTGTTTTGCCAAACAAGTTCATAGGGACTAGGAGGCTTTGGAGTCCCTGACATAAAACAATTTGAGAACTCTTAGCTCGTCCTAAGAAATCCGGCACTGTTGACATCCTGCCCTCCTCTAGAGAAGACACTACATAAACCCCCACCCACCACCTACCACCACAGTCCCAGAGGAACATTTAGTGTCTTTCCTAAAACAGTGAAAGCACCCTGCTAAGCCTGTTAGTTGTCCTCCATTATAACTGCCCCAGGCTTTACTGTTTTTCTACGCAAGAGAAACAGAAACAAAGCCAGAGGTGGAGTGGATGGGTACATTTCTGTTAAATGGGAGACCCTGTGGCTGCACATGCAGACAGTTTTGGAGAACGGGTGTCGGGGGGACAATAAGTGTTGCACTAGAAGCTTGACAGGAACTGGAACATATGTCCCCTTTCCAACTCCCTAAATCTCCAGTAGACCTCACATGAACTGACCTTCTGGCAAAGCCTGTCTCACAGCCTCCTCCACACTGCAGCCCCCCCCCCCCCACCCCTTCCAATCACCAGTCCTCTGACAGAGTCATGCTGACAGTGATCCAGAAGCTGAGGGGAGGGGCACTGCAAACAACCCAACCTCCGGGAACCAAGAGTTATGGCATCACTGCAAACCCCATACTCCGCCCACCAATTGTTGACCGTTGCCTGCTCCCGCTAATCTTTCTCTACACTGCTGAATTCTTCTTTTTCTCTCTTTCCCTCATGGCTGCGCCCGCTGTCCAAACAATCAAACCCTAACCATGAGCGCTGACCCCTCTGCAATGCTCATTGTTTTAGTTTTACTCTACAGGCTTCATGTGGTTTCTCCTTCTTTTGTTTTTTATTTATCATCCTCCTCCCCACTCTGTCCCTTCAGCTACTTACTGAAAATCTGCACAACTTATTTATCTTCCTGCTGCTCGAGTTGCTGAATGCTACCATGAATGCCTTTCTGCATGTTTGACTGCTAATCTGACTCCAGGCATTGATGCGAGGAAAACATATGTGGTATGTGACTCCATGCGTGCAAGTCTGTTTGTATGTACTGTGTATAATTGGTGGCATATGTAAGAAGTTACCCAAGGTTTCAAAACATCTCCCTTCCAATTTGAATGGGTATATCAGCCATTTCAGAGATTAAGTTGGTGTCGAATGTTGTTGAGGGTTGAGCTGGGGTTTCCATCTGTCACTAGTCGCTTCGCAGTGGGAAAAATGTGGTTGCTATGCCCCGTCGGGAAGCAATCAAGCTTTAGCTGCAGGGTTTTTTTTTTTTTGGCTGCTAGGTTGGTTGTGAGGCTCAGAGATGGTCTCTGTCTTTGAGGGTCTCAGCCTGTCAAGCGGTCTGGCTAACTCAAGTTTTGTCTAGGGAGCGGTGCAAAGGAACAAAAGGCCAGATCGACGGAGGGGACGAAGTACACAGGGCTTAAGGAAAAAGTTAGAAAAGGCAGGGCTTGGGTCGGAAATAATGGGAGGTGTCTGAAACCAGGAGGCCAAGCGTGAAAAGAGATGAGAGAGGGAGAGAAGCCCAGATTTGGCCCAGGATCAGTCACAAGAGAAGGAGAGATTAAGGTCCCATCATTCCCAACTGCATCATCAGGGCTTTGGCCCTCTCCCCAAACAGCATGTGTGTGTGTTTATGTTCCTGTTTGTGTTTGCTTTACCCCTAAAAACAGTTGAGAAGAACGATTTTTCAAACTGAGGCATGCACATCAGACACAAATAACCCACCAAGATGACCACCACACACCCCAACACCATGACAGCTGGACTTCCAATCGTTCCAGAGAGTTGGCAACTCTGCCCTGGGTGTAACTGAGATGAGGCTTGCCTGGCTGGCCTTGGATGTGACTGAATGCCCCCCCGTCTTGTCACCCTGGGAGAGCATGCTGATTTGGGCCCTTGCCACGCATTGTCAGCCTCTCTAGTTCCGCTTCCTCTACTTGACTTCCCTTCTGCCTCTGCGTCGTCCGACGAACAAGCCTTATTTTAGCTGAATGTTTGGATCACTGTTGTTTTTTCATGGGTCACCCTAGTGCACTAGGCTCTCACATGCTCCCTCTTTCTCTCTTATTCTCTTATTATTTGAACTTCATCATGTGATTCTTCGCCGTGGAGAGCTGCTGAGAGGGCAGGTGGTAGAAACAGAAGGGGCTGATGGGAAATTGGACGAACCAAGGTTAGCCAGGCGATCTTTGCTGGAGGATTAATTGTGTAAGAGCCATGTAATGATTGCTGGCATGTCTCCGGAGTGAAATCCTGTTAGTCACTGCACAGGGGTCAGGCCAAGACTGAGCATGTCGTGTATGTGTGCAAGCATGATAGGAAGGAAGGTCAGTCTGCTCACGCCGGTATGCATGACCAGGTGGCCATCTGACAGGTTTTGTTGTCTTAACCTGAAAGTAACCACAAGATCCCTCCCACTGTGTGTCTAATTGATACTCGCTGAGGTTGTGTAGGAGTGAGAGGAAGAGTTGTCCTCGTGTATACCTGCAATTATTAACGGGAAACATGTGGTGCTGTTCATAGCTATCATTTCTTATAGATTTAGGTTAGCTTTCTAGCTCTCAATGTCTCTTTTGACTTCTCCTCTAGTTTTAAAAGTTTAAGCTCAATTAAAAAGTAGTTTTCAATGCTGACCAAAGTGCGTATGCCAATATCTGGTATAGAAGACTGAATGCTGACATTGAATTCTGGTGAGATTCCTTTTGTTCTCCTACACATTCTTTCAGTGACAGTTCCTGATATAAATAATGTTTTTGTCACCTGTAGACTGTATTTTATTTCAGCCAACTCAGATTGAATGGATTATTTGTTAATAATATGTAAATACTTGGGGTGTGACGAGATCTCGTACCACGAGATATCGCAAGATTAAATTATGACAATATTTCTCGTCAGGTAAAAAGCTGTCTGCGAGACTCATGCAATTGACATTTTTCACATGCTGTCAAGCCACACATTAATTTTCTCACGCAGTGAAATACAAATGTCATTATAACTGATAAGATAGACTCACAGAGCGAATCAACTCCGCCCAGCTGATGCATTGGTGGACGCCCTGATAGTAATCAACTGAACCGCACTGCTCGCGCTGTGACGAGTGGAAACGTAGCTGGTAGAGTTTTGCAACATAAACATCTAAAAACTCAGGCATAACCTTGCTCTGTTTGGGACTGTGAGCTGCACTGTATGAGCTGCTGAAGTTAACATTTGTGTGGATTTGTATTGAGATTTCTGCCTGATCAAAAGTGTTTCATTTACTTTCACACGCAACATGCAGTCCCAAACTGCGTCGGTCTGAAGGGGATAACGTTACCACCAGCGGATTAATAACGCAATGCACAGCAGAGTAAAGGGCAGGTAAACTTCTCATTAAATAATGACGTTAGTCTGGTAATTATGACTTTTTTCTGGACATGTCAGAAAACACAGATATGTGGGAGATATTCTGAATGTGCAGAACGTTTTGAACATGAGGAGAAAATCTGCTGAAACACAGGAGCAATGAAGTCCAGGAGTTTATAACTGAATTAAAATTAAATTTATTATTGAGGTGAAAAGGTGCCACAATCACATTTAAAGAGGTTACTTCCCCAAACAAAGTCACAAAAGAGGAGGGAAGACTAAATCATGACTCAGCAGGGATGATATTAAATATGTTGATCTGCAGGAGAAACAGATGTGATCGCAGCACAGAATGACCGAGAGCTGCACGGACTTAGACTCTGGTAGAATTAGGGTATAGATTTTGAATTGTCACCTGACACTTGAATTTTGTGTTTCTCTTTACATAAATAAAAACATTTTCACCACAAACTGGTGCAGAAAAATTCATCAGAATGCAGAAAATAAATAGTTTAATGCTCAAAATTATTATATAATTTCTCAAAAATAGTGTTAAAATCTCATCTCACAGGTTAAGTGTCTTGTCACACAGCGTTGATATTTGGATTCTAGCCTCTAACCTCATTACTTCCCACAAAGAAACACCAAACTCAATAAAGCAGGGAATGGAGTGAACTTCCCATGGGGAACATACAGGTGCATGCTGCGGTGGAAGTGGGGCTTATTGGTGGGGCTGTGAAATGCTTTACAGTATTGATACAGACCCCTTACTGTGTATGGCTGGAAATTATTTGAAGATCTTGCCAACAAAATAGTGCAATTTCAGTACCATTGCCCATATATAATATATAAGTACACTCTTATTTGTCTTTCTCTGGGCATTTTGTTTTATTAAATAGCGACAGTGTAGCCTGGGAACCAGATGAATCTGCCAACCTCATGTTTCATTTGCTCTGACAGATACGTCTGGCCCACCTCCCATTCGGACAGATTTCCAGCCGAGGGCCAATCACAACCGTTTATCTAATATGGGCCAGGTTTGATAAAGTGACTGACAGAGGAGCATCACCGGTCAATTTGAAAACTTACCTGACTTCAGCAAACATCTGTTCAAAGATTAAGTCGACAAGTTGCTTTTTATGTGTAAATAATGTATATTATATACTAGTGTTAGTGTGTTGTTTTTTATGCTCTTTTTGAAGTGTCTTTGAGTACCCTGAAAAGCTCTATTTGAATACAATGTGTGATAATATTGTTCTGATCAAGACATTTTAAAACTCCATTTCTAAACTATTTTTAGTACTAATACTATCACTACAACATCAATAAATGTGTGTACTGTTTGTATAATACTTCTTAGACATCTTCTAAGGGGATGACTCCTTCTCTTAACTCCAACTGAAGTTTTCTTGCTGTGTTTCAGTCCCGAGGGAAGGAAAGCCCCTTATCTGCATAAGTTCTCTCCTTTTCCATCATTTTACTCTATCTCTCCATCCTCAGACAACGCTGAGCAGCTTATTGAACACAGATGATGAATGGGTGTGGACTGATGGCAGATAGCAGGCCACTGCTAATTGACACCGCTGTATCACTTCATCTCCTGCCTTTGTATTCTTTTCGCAGCACTGCAATCCATTACGGTTCAGATTAGTCCCTCTTCTACTCTGCAGGAGATTGCTCAAGGGCTTTTTTCAAGGGTATTGTTTTTTGGAAGCATTGATCGTGTTGTACGTCGTTGAGTTATGAAAGAGTTCTTAAGTCTCTTTACATTATTAGCCTGGTATACACAATGCTTTAATGTCTCTAGAAAATGTTCTTTTCTTAATGTTGTACAAGTACAAGCACACCAAATTGCATCTTTTCTGGAGCTAGCCAGTGTAATAATCTTCTCTGTCTAGGCTGTCTGTGATCAGAAAGGTGAGGTTTCATTATTCTCCAACCAGGCCCTCTTCCTCATACTGCTTGTCTGAGCCAACCACACTGGAAGTGCAAATCCTTAGGCCTTCTTCAGAACCAAATCCTTGTCTGTTTGACGCCTCAGCCTCTCTCTGCTACCACTGGCTGAACAGAAGTGATTTAACTAGCAAAGCTCTCACAAGCTCCTGTATCCTCATCAGACGTGGGGTCCAGCTCTTGTCGGGGCTTTTTAGGTTAGGCAAAAAGACATATTCATATGGCTTTGATGTTTACTTGGGCTCAGGAACTTTTTTTTCTTCGGAAAAACCTGATTCTTAGGCTTACATGCATTTATAAGAGCTTGTGTTTTGTTTACAGTGCCAGGTGCGCTTAATATGTTTTTATCCTCTGTATCCAGGTTGGACTCTTGCTGACACACACTTTCACATTTTCATGGCGTCTTGTTCAATACAGACGTAGTTAGTCCTGGAGAACTAGGGTGTTGAGATGCTCTACTCAAGGGATCCTCGGGTAGTTTTTTGCTGTGTGAAGCTTTCCCCCTTTTTTTCCCGATCCATCCAACTGTCGGATCATACGCTCACCTATTCAACCTTGAGGTTTCCACTATTCCACTGGCTAATACCAACCATCTCCACAACATTTGCATGTCCTCAGACTTCCTCCCCCTCCATTACCACATTCTCCCTTGTACCCTTCTTCCACTTTATCATTCATCTCTCTGAGATCAACCATTAACTCACTGTGCTCCTCTTCTCCCGCCCTTGACTGAAGGGTATGCTTTCCTGAGTCTCCTCGACTCAGAATCAGCCTCATACTCCCCTGGGACCGCTAGCCCACAGCCAGACGGCTTTTAATCATTTATTTAGGGGATGTAATGTCGAGTTCAACTCCCCTCTCCCTGTGCATGCAGAGAGAAGGAGTGAGCGAGGAAAGTGAACGAGAGACACTGCATTAAGCTTGGATCAAGAAGCCAGTTTGTCAGTGAGGATCCCTCCCTCCTCTCTGTCCACTGTGTTTTAAACGGTAGGATGGTGCTGCTTTTATTACATGTTTCTGTTTTGATGGCATCTCCTCTGGGTACACCCAGTGAGCCTTCAAAGGAATTAAATATCATAGGAATGCAGTTATTTTGTCGAGATTTGATTAGCAAAGAGCCGAAAAGGTGATTGCTTAGTAAGGAAGAGTTTGTACACACACCATCTGCCTCATCCTGTACAGAAGAAGAAAAGATAAATCATAAATCACATTGGTACACATGCACACATACATGTATGCATGCATTCATAGGGTCATTATTGTAATTGAATGCCTAATGTATTCAGAAGTCAGTTTTTTCTTTATGGAGTGTTCACAAAGAGACACAATGCTATAAAGAAATGCACCTATAGATTTTATTATGTAAAAATGCAGCTTGTAGCTGCATGTTTTTTTTGTAGTGAAGCGTGCTATGAAAAAAGTAAAAGTAGTTCGACTTTTGAGGCTGCTGGATTACAAAAATTGAAACGGGCAGCCAGTGAATGGCAGTGGACCCAGAAAGACCATGTAATTGATCTTTAATTTACATCCATGTGGCATTAAATAAATTAGGCATTATCCATTGTTTTTAACAAGTGAGGAAGGTAATTCACATATTTCATTTCATAAATGAACAGAACAAGGATGTTTATTGGAGGTAACTTATCAGCACTGACCTTTTCTGAATACCATTAGAACTCTTCTCAGCAGAGCGCGGCTGTTTAGCCTGAGGTCAGTTGTAAAAAAATGAGTTTTCCTCAGCTCAGCAATGGTTGTGTGTAAATAAATGTGTCTCTTTCTATGCAGCAGATAGCCTTCCCAGTCATTAACCCCAATAATGGAACTTAGGAACTCAAATTGTAATGACCTAACTCAGCTCAGTTCAAATCACTAATTGACTTTAAGTTACTGGATAGAGAGAAGCAGGTAAATAAATAGTTTTCATTTGCTTTGTGCTGCTGAAGGAGGTTATGCATTCGCTGAAAACAAGGGCCCCGGTCTTTTTCCCAGCAGTGATATGGGGGCTGGAGGGTCGTGGGATTAGAGGAAAATATCCTCAACATAAAAAGTGCAAAGTTTTGACTGATCAGCAAGAAGGACTGGAGATCAATGAGGACTGTGTGGGGCTTTGAAGCCTGAGAGGAGTTGGCCAATCAATGGAGAACTTTTCACTTGTTAGTGTCTTGAAGACATGAAGAAAACAAGTAGTCTCCCTCCATAAGGCGTTGCTTGTAGTGGAGAACAACACTGAAACGTTTTCTGTTGGAGAGAGTCCTTGGCCTTTGCTCCGTCTCTCCCTCCAGCTTGGTATAATTGCTTAGACAAAAACAGTCTGCTTGGTTCAGTTGTTTTAATGTTTTGTTATTATTATTTTTTTTTTTTACGTGAGGTGAATTTGCAAATAGTTTAGGGGTGACACTGGGGGAGTTTTTTTTTAAATAGCTTTGATCTTTTATCTTTGGATGAAGATTAATGCGGGTCAGAAAGTTTAAGTTAAGTAATACATTTGTTGGTGTTTTGTCACATTTATGAATAATATTACATTTTCCCCGGTCAGTTACAGGACAGGAAGGGCACACAATAGAAATGGCATGTCAGACACCTTAAATAAATTCTCAAGGTCAGTTATCTAGACTATGATTATGCAACCCACTGTTTCCCCTTTTTTCCCCCTTTAAAAGAAAACCTCTAGTTTCTACAACACTGTCCCATTCTCTTTTACCTCTCCACCCTCTCCATTACTTTCGATTTCCTCTCCCTCTCTTGACTCCGTGCTGTTTTGGTTATCATTGATTGCCTCAAATGGCTTCCTTGCCCTCTCCATCACGAGAGCTGTAATTTAGTCACACTCTTGCACAGCAGCAGGCCACACCAGGGCGTTGCACCTCCGACCACTGACTTCATATCATTTTCCATCAGCAGGAAATGCAGCGGGAAGCACATGTTTCTAACGCGTTCACACAGGGTCAGCTGGGGTAGGAGGGACTCTATACTCTCTTTCATCCTTAGCCCATGGACACTTTTTCTTCAAATCCATGGCCTCCCAATGAAATATGAATCAAAACCAATCCTCCAGGCTTTTGCTTGCTTTGAAAGAAGCTTTAACTCAATTTGAAGTCTCAAGAGGTGAGAAGTTGCTAGCTACCCTGCATTGCAGTGTTTGGATATAATATCATGGCCAAATAAATTAGGGACTACCAGGATGAGAAACAAACTAGAAACTGTGGAACCTAGTCTAGGTTGGTGAATGGGCTTGTATTGCCTCCAGAGAACCGGGTTTGTTTAATCACAAACACCACATTCCTCTACCTTACCAAGTGTTGTACTTACCTAACCCCAACCTTAGTTTATTTACCATAACCATGATCTATCCAGAACATTTTAAATTTATTATTAATTATTTGTCCCACCTTAATCATACCATAAATAATACTGTATTGCCATGTGAAAATTAGCATTGAGTGTTATTAACCTTATCTAACATTTTTGCCTAATTGTGCAGTATCAAAGTTTTGTGATGATTGGCATCTCGATGGCTCTTACAGAGCCTGGATTAGGACTACCAAGAGTGTGTTTTGTCTAGAGCCCGATTCATTTTTAAGTCCGATACCGATTTCGATATTTGAGGATTTTAAAATCCGATAGCCGATATATCGGCCGATATTCTTATTTTCCCTTATTTTAAGAAACGCATAACATAAACAATGATTATCTCTAAAATTGTGTTATGTTGAGACCATACCAAGATACCATGACATAATGCAGTATAAAAATAAACTTTTTTATTATAAATAGTACTTTGAACAAAAATACAAGAAAAATATAAGTGTTGATAAATAAGAATCAAATGCATAAAATTACAGAAATTAAAAAAAAATATCTGACAGCACTGTTAATTCTAGCCAAAGCTTTACATGACCCTTCTGGTTTAATCATTTCTGACAAACCGACTGTAACTAGAGACAAGCAGCTCGCAGATAAATTTAGAATACTTTACTTTAACTGCTCAATAACAACGTTAGCGCTCCTATACTGATAAACATGGCATTGGCTTTGTGGCTAATTTGGCAACGGGCAGCGTTACTTGCTGTAAGTGATTGTTAGAGATTATTTAGAAGTTATAAATTAGAGAGAAATGAGAGGACCGTTCACTAGAAGTGCCGCACTGTTTCAAAATAAATCTTTTTAAATTACGTCTGTCAGCGTAATGTCCGTCTCCATCACTCACCTACTCCTGCTGTGACCCGGGAGAGTGCAGTGAAAAACGGGAGGGTTAGCAAGTCTGGTATGAATGTTTTCATCATAGAAGAAGTGATGAAGGCTGTTTTTATTATCATTTAAGTCATGTAATTGACATGACAAATGAACAACTTAACGAGAGCTACCAGGAGCTCCTCACCATAGCTCTGGTAGACTTTGGTAGGCAAACTATGCAACACTCATGACATGAGGGAAGGAACCGACTGTCTGTTTCTTAATCATATATTGGCTGTTATTCACGCCGATAATATCAGCAAAACGATAAATCGGTTGGGCTCTAGTTTTGTCCAAATTATCTTTGAAGAGTTAGACATGTTACAGTGTGCATGCACACCTTCATGACCTGTACTTAATTAGTACATATCTGCTTTGATGGGTTGTATATATTTGACCGTGTGATTCAGTAAATATTAATGATGATATATTTTCTAAATATTGCCAGTTTTTAAATCACTTGTTATATTATATTAGAATTGTTATTAACTTTGCAGTGATTACATTTGTTGTATCATTAACACTTTTCATTCACGTCCTCGTCTAAGTATATTTTAATGCTGTTATTATCCATACATTATTCTTGTATTGTGTTTCACACTTTTCATCCATGTAGTTGATTCTTGAGTGTCGTGTTGCAAATTGCCCTTCATTTGTAATTTTTTTATTTAGGCTCTGTTTTTCTGCTGAATTCTAATATCATTTGTTGCAGCTGCACTGTCCCAATTAAAGTTTTGTCTTGTCAAATATCTAATGGAAGATTACCTGAATGTTATGCTGTATTTTTCTCCTCGCGGTCTAACGACTGAAAGTGAAAATCTATACATTATATTGGCTGACTTATCTTTCCCCCTGTCTGTGCAGGAGCAGAGCCCCAGTAACGCCACATCCCTGGCAATGATGCAGGAGCCGCAGGAGGTGGTGGAGGAGACGGTCACCATAGAGGAGGACCCTGGCACCCCCACCTCCCACGTCTCGGTGGTCACCTCTGATGACGGCACCACACGGCGCACAGAAACCAAGGTGAGGCGCTATGGTGCACTCAGCTGAGTTACAGTGTATCTGCAGAGGGTGGCACTGATTGTGTAAAATGAGTGATGAAAATGTGATAAATAAATACTAGAAAAAGAGTTATATGGACATTTGTTCGATTCCCCAAAATACTGTAATTTTAGGTTGTTGATTAACCAAATATTTAATATTGTAATGATGTTAGATGCTATTAGCTCTCAAAAAAATTTCAGCATTGGATTGCTACTTAGCAAAAAGACAGACTTCGAAAGGCAGCTGTGACCTGTAGGTAAACCTGATTATTATGATTATATAATCTACTGTATAGAGCTGATATTCAGCCTGGTACCTACTTTCACACGAGAGCAAGACACCTCAGAGCTGTTGTATTGTTGTGGCAAAAAGATCATAGCTGCAAAAATTTGATCCATTTCAATATTGCTTCAAATTATGGTTATGGATTACTGCTTCCAAACAGCACAGTACTGTACCTCCACTCCCAGACTTCTACCCTGAAGAACTCTAAATCCCATAATCCTACAGCCCAAAGTGGTTTCATCTCCCTCTCATGGCTTTATTTTTTGGATTCTTGTGTTATTATGAGCCAACTCCTCTTGTGTTCTCCTAGTTTTGTGCTTCTTAAAAGCTCTTTTGTTGATTCGTCCTCTATTGTGTTCTGTTGTTTTTCTGTAAGGACATGTCAACTAACGTGAAGGTGAGTGGATCTTTATACCAGTATGGCTTTTCCCACCTCGCCACCATTTTATGTGTGCCCATGAAGGCTACAGCAGCAGTATGCAACACAGTCTGCTTCATCACAAGCCAAATAATGCTCCAGTCTATACTCTAAAGAACTTCTCAGTTCACTGCTTTGTTGCTTCCACCTTCTGGGATGAGACCCATTCTCCTTTTTATTATTTCTTTTGCATGGTCTTCTGTCTCTCTCTTTCTTTATTTCTGTCTTACAACATCCCTTATTGACATTGTGGGAGGTACAAAATACCACTACTCAGCACCAATAAACTGTACGAATCACCATGTAATACATTGTTTACATTGGTGCCCCAAATATCATTTCTTCAGTAATGTGCAATTGCTTGAACCAGGATGTCTTCCTCTTGGTGTCAGGTTGGGCTTTTGAAGAAGTGTGTGCCTGGTCATTCTCTTTTGGAGGACAGTCTGCCTTTCACTTCTAGGTTTGAATTTATAACTGTTTGTGCATGGAGAAGAATTCCCACCATAATCAACACCAAATCTGGTGAACCTACAACATATCAGGAGTTGGAAGTTCTTCCTTTCTAGTTTTGCATTTTGAGACATAATCTCAAAGATAAGCTTATATTTCAGTTACATTTTGCTTGGTATTCGGATGTAAGCATAGATACAGTCTGCTGCCGCTGCTGCTGTAGGCTTCCAGTGGAGTGGAGAGCGCTGTGTGGAGCTCCTACTCTAGGGACTGTGAAACTGTAATTAAAAAGCCTGGTCTAATCCCTCATCAGGGAGGGCCCATTGCCCTCCAGCCTGTTTACTGCGAGGGGATTGGCCACACACACTCACTCACATGCACATGATGTTATGTATTCATACACACAACTTGTTGGTGATAACGCACACAAACATGTTCAGGAAAACATCACACTAATCAAGGGCTTTACTGCTGAGGAAGGGAAGAGGAAGGACGCTGTTCTAAAGGGCCCGCCATCATGCTGGGAGGAGGGATTGGATATTTTCTGGAAGTCACTTTGAGGAGAAAAGCAGATTAATGTTGAGGGTGAACTTCTGGAAGTCAACTTCTCTGTGGTGGCAAATGGATCCAGACCCAGCCGAGAGTTTTCACAAAGAAACCCCTCCACTTGTCCTCCTCATTTTCCCTCTGTCTTCTTTTTCCTTTCTGCATCTCTCTCTGACTGACTTTCATGTGTTGTTTTTCACTCTCCTTTTCTATCTCTCCATTTCACAGCAACTCGCAGTTTTATTTATGTGCGTATCTGTTCTTTTGACCCAAAGTCTTGCCATACTGTCTAATGTTAACACACTCCTTTCCCTTGATGGTTATCCCCCATCCGACTACTGGAAGATGAAACACGGAAGCTACTCCCACCTACTTGATTTGCAGGCAAAAAAGTTTTTCTGGTGGTAAATTAGCCGTCAGAAAGATTATTAGTTAGAAAACTGGGAAAGGAACAGAAAAATTTGCCCTAAGACAGAGCTACTGTACATGAGAGAATGCCAGAGAAAAGAGACTGAAGCCATGTTGTACACTCAAGTTTGTGTGGGGGGGTTAGGATAAGTTTCAGATGACACTTTCAGTTACGTAGGAAGTTTTTCATAAATTGGAAAACAACTATGAGTGGCCCATCAATAGCAAATTAACTGCTGGTTCTATTTACATTTTCAATCAATTCAACTCAGAGTGATTTGGCCCCGGACCTTGAATGTGTGTATGAGTTTGAGCACATGTAGGCAGGCGCTCAATTAGATTTACGTCCTTCCTCCTGTCTCAGTATGCCATGCTTTCCCTTGGCCTTCATCCAGCCCTCTTTTCCTGCTGGCAGCTACTCTGAATGGAACACCAGTCATGTAGGAAGAAGACCAATAAAAGTAGCATTCCTCCTCTTTCCTCTGGACATGAGCTAATGAGAGTTGAGGCAGACCACACAAACAAATAAGAGCACTTTGGCTACCCTGCACACTCTGGGGAGCCAACCTTAAGTAGGTAGGAATTAGTTAATTACGTATGGCTGTTGTGAAAAATGAAGTGTCACTGTTGACTAGAACAGAATAAAGAACACAAGAACCAAGACTCCTTTTCCACTCAAAGTGCATTACTTTATTTTATTTCAGACAGAATTTCTTGACTTCAGCAAGCAGTTTTTAAAAATAGTAACTGGAGCATGGCAAGAACAATCTTTATCCTCTCTTAGATTGCATGCAGGTATATGCTGGATACTTTAAAAGTGTGCAAGTGTCATTTTTTAAAAGCCCTTTGCATTACAGAGGTAAAACAACAGGATGGATTTACATCCATGCAAAATGAAATCCAACGCAGTTTGCTGAGAGCTCTACCCACCTATCCCTCCAACTCCAGGTGACCAAAGTTGTCAAAACCATCACCCGCCGCACGTACCACCCAGGGATGGTGACTGACAACCTGTTAGTGGAGTCCAAACCTGCCACCCGAACCGCTACCCCGGTTTCCATCTCGACCCCCACCTCGTTGGAATCAGAACCAGTAAAGGATGCCAAACCCTGTGTGGTTTCTGCTGTGTCCCCCCGTCTGCCTCCCTGTTCCTCTAACATCAAGTTTTAAAGAGACCCTCATTTATGCAAAGAAACTAGAAATTTCTACCTCCGTCATCTTAACATATGCTCTTTAGATTGGGTTGAAAACGAATCACAGGCTTCTTAAAATGCTCAATTACTACCTCATCCTCTCCCACTAACCCCTGGTCACCATGGCCATTTAAGCTCTCAATAAAGTGAATGCCGCAGAGGTTGTGAAACCTCTTACAGTGCTGTAAAGTGGACCGTTTGACGCCTGCTGCCTTTCCCCTTTATTTTTAACAGTTTGGTAAACATTTAAGGCCTGTGTCTAACTGCTCGTGGTTGTTTCAAACACTTTTTAGTACAGCCATGACTTTCCATGCACACAAACACACACACACCAATCTGTAGTATTTCTACATGTATTCTCACGTATACTCACACTCTCCACCATTTTAGCAATTCTGTTTTAACCCTGTTTACCCCCTTTAGAAACACAGGACACCCCCCCCCCCCCCCCCCCCCCCCCCCCCCCCCCCCCCCCCCCCCCCCCCCCCCCCCCCCCCCGTTTCCCCTTGTGCGACGGTTTAACGCCTTGTGAACTTGAGCATGCATCAAAGAGTGTTTGAAAACTGTGTGATGGCTCCCTTTGCAGCCCTTGCAAATCGCCTAAAAAGCTGTGTTAGTACAAGGCAGCTGGGCATGTCAAGGCTGGGAAGCTGTAGCATTCACCGTGCTCTCCGCTCAGCTCTGACAGCCATAATAGAGTTGAATAAAATAGGACGATAAATAAAAGGTGATAAGATGTCCACATATGATTAAAAGCATTCTGACATTATCCTCCATCTGGATGACTTGGTGTCCCCTGTGAAGCTCTATCCCTCAGGAAAATCAATAAAGCATATCAAAAACTAAAGTAAAATTGTTATTTAATAAATGACATTTATTATGCAGACGTAATCACTTCATGCAGGGTATGACATTCAGCCCTGGCTCCTGTAGTCCCCTCGAGGCCACAGTATGAACACCAGAACAGCCTAGTTTGGGTTCTGTCATGGGTTAGCATTGTGAATCAAGACGGTGGGAGTGAGCTTGTTATTCTAAGGTCATACATGTGCTTTAGCTAATGTGAATCAAAAAAATGAGCTCTTTATTTTTAACTGCGCAAAGCCATGGCGGAATGGCATTAGAAACAAACGTAAATTACTCAGTAATTACTCAGAACATGGAAATGAACCTTGGTGTTCCCAAAATAGGCTTTGTTATGGAGCTCACAGTCAGGGTGTAATCAAGAAACAAGGCTAGTGAAGATTTCTTATTAGTTTCAACCAAGGTAATGAAGATGCCGTGTTGAACAACCGATGTGTTGTTTGGGCTTTTGCTCTTCACTCCTCTCTCCTCCGTTGTGAGGGTTAATGCTTCATTATGGTTTCTTGATATTGTTACATGCCTTTGCTCGATCCAGATTAAAATCTGAATTATGGCGTTGATGGGAAAATAAGGAAAGCATAATACAATTAAGAGGGTTGGTGTTGAAAATGAAACCTATCAATGATCGGAGGTCTTTTTTATTTTTCCATTCCCCAAGAAATTTAGACTGGCCTGCTTCGCTCATCAAGTGGGAATGAAGGCCTCTCTGCAATACCTTGTCAGGCACAACACAAATTGCATCAGACCTGCACCCCTGCAGATGACGATTAATTTTCATCAACCTCATTAATTTTGAAGATGAATTTATAGCCACGGACAAAATAGCCAATTATCGGCCACAGAAGAATTCACTGGGCAGCAAATTGGTTTCTGTATGGGCGGAGAGCCCAGGGAGGGAGGGGGGGGGTTGCTGTCTATAATTCCCCAGCCAGACAGCCTCAAATATAGCAGAGGAAGTGGAGTTATTTAGCCACAGGATGAAGTGAGCGTGAGAGAGATATACATGCAGGTCTTGTTGTCAAAGTCCTCCAGCTACAGTGTGATGCTACCCTGCTCCCTTGGGGACATTAAGGATTCAAGGTCCAGTGGAGCTGTAGCACTTCAGGATGGCTCTGTTACAGCAGACCCCAGGAGACAGTCCACTTACTGCATAAATGCAACATTTTCTGTTTGGCTGACAGTGTTTGTCTTATAACAGCTTATTATAGCATGAGTATTGACATTTTTCATTCTGTAATTTAAAGGCCCCACCAATTGGTGACACAGATATTACAGTTGGATATTGGTCAGTTAGTATCCACCTCCACTTCAACAGAGGTTCCTCCCTGAGTACAGCCAGTATATGTTTTAATTAGTAGCATAAAAATGTTTCATTGATGATCAGAGAATCCCAACCAGCACCATCAAAAACACTTGTATGTGCGTGAGTCTTTAAGAGCTCATCATTTTATGAAACATAATTTTATGGCATTATAATTCATCACAAAACTTCACACAACTAAAATTGCTGAGTTTTCCTCTGGAGTGAGTTTTAAATGCATGTTTTAATCTGGACACCAGGAATCAAAGTTATTGCTTATTTTTCAGATTTATCCTTCTTATTTGTCTTCTAACACAGTGTCTTAATCAGACAGCTAGAGAAGCTAATATCTTTGTTAAGTAGCATTTTATTCTGTGTATGTGCAGCCTGAAGGTTTGCTCTAATATCACTCTGTCATGTAACGCCACACTGTGTGACAGGTGTGTCTGTTCCCTTCTACAGGTGACTAAGATGGTGAAGACGGTGACCACACGAACAGTGCGCCAAGTGCCCCTGGGACCCGACGGCTTGCCCATGCCTGAGGGCTCGTCCCCACTAGGCAGCTACACCGACTCCATCGACCGGCGCTACATGAAGAATGGAGGTGACCGCTTCATCACGCCTCAAGCAACCTCCACCCTTACACGCTCCTACAACAATTCGTACAACGATTCATACGGCGAGACACCCGAGAGCCAGTACATTCGCCACTATGGCCTGCACGATGGCTATGCTGATTTGACGGATAACTATGGAAGCCTGTCACGCGGCGTCAATTTCCGGCCGCCGCGCTACCCCTACTTGCCCAACAGCTACCGGCCGGAGAACAGCTACACGCTGCCTATTCGCAAGGATGACTATGGTCATGTGGCCCAGCCCCAGGTGCCTATGGGTAGCAGCACTGTGGATCTGAACCGCTCACAACCAGAGCGCTTCCAGCCCGAGCCATATGGCCTGGAGGATGATCGCCGCAGCTTGGGCCCTGAAGAGGAGGAGCCATACGAGCTGGAGCCCGACTACTCTACTGCCAACCGACGCACCCTGCAGGGGGCCAACCGGGGTCGCACCCACCGGGAACCTCTTCGTGATGGGCCCCGAGTCAGGTGAGGATAAATGCAGACATCTTACGGTTGTTTTAACCATCAGTACCTGGTGTTATTGACAGATTCTGTTGAAGGATTCAGCCTACTGGAGCTCGCAGGAGATAATGGTTTTGTGAAGGTGTGCAAGTTCATACTGTATACATCTTATTCTTTTTACGTTGGACAGTGAGTTCTTTTACATATGCATGAGTACAGACTTTGGATTGCCGCAATGGGAGATGAGGCCTGTTAAGATGAGAGAGAATAAAGAATACTTGTCTTGTTCTCGCCATAAAAAAGACTACATTACACCGTGCGCAAGTAAACAGATGTCCCTTCTCCTCAAGCAACTTGCTTGAGACAGGCAGCGAGGAAAAACAAGTCTTTGATTGCAGTTTTCCTGCACATGGATAGTGAACAAGTGTTTGTGTCAGAGGTAAAGAGGCAGGAATGATTTGAGATGTGACAAGGGAGGAAAGGGAGAGAGAGTGGGAGAGGATTGGAGGCTTTTGTCAGTTGTCTTTCAAAGCCTTTCCCTTTTTTGCGAACCTTTGTTGAGGAGTATAACCCCTGGCTCCAGGGACCAGGGGAAAAAAGCCTGTTAGCCTCCAACAATAAGATCCCAAAATAGCCTCTTGTCTCCTAATAGCTTCCAATCATTTCATTGCCGGGCCCGCCCAAAATGTCCACCCTCAAGTAAATTGAAGCAGCGGTTTGAAGTTGAGCTGGTGGGAAGTGTGTTTTGAAGACTTTTTTTCGAGCAGTGATCTGTAGCAGATTTTTGAATTCTGTACATTTTCTTTTAAACTTAGGGCAACATTTGTGGGCTAGAAGGCACTCTAAAGAAACAGAGAGCTAGGGGTACGAGTAAGAGAGGAAAGATTGTGTATTTTGGTTTGTGTGTGTTTTTTCTCATGATCAAAGAAGACGCTGAATCCAGGTTTGCCTGGTTTTCTTGACAGCATGTGAGCTTTACTTTTGGACCCTTCTTAATTAAGCTTATGTACACATACACTCATGCATTCGCAACTAGCTGGATTTAAAGGCCTCTGCATTAATGTGCATGAGTTATGACAGAGCAGATGCCTAATCAGACCCTCCGTCTTTATACACATTTGACTTAATTTTGACATTTAGACACCCAGTAATTATGTCTCTCTCTCTCTCTCTCTCTCTCTCTCTCTCTCTCTCTCTCTCTCACACACACACTCACACACACACACTCTCAATAAAAATCCACATCTTCATAAAATGAGTCACTCCCCCATCTGCCTAGTGAGAGGTGCTTGCTGTGACAGGCAATTTGTAGCCTGCTTTACATGTGTCACAACACAGCCTAACAGCCATGTTCACACACACAGACACACACCACACATACACACGCACACACACACACACGACACATACACACGCACACACACGCACACACACGCACACACACGCACACACACGCACACACACACACACACACACACACACACACACACACACACACACACACACACACACACACACACACAGTGATAGACACACACATATACGCACACTGACAGCCACTAACGTGAATGCCCAAACACAAACAAACGCGTTTGAAGCCGCTGTTGACTGACTGCTGCCTGGCTAATTGCAGCAGAAAATAAAACCCAAATATTTCGTGCTTTCGTCTTTCCGTCGTTTCTCCTGCACTTACATCAGCTGACATCAAAACACCAAACCATCAGTATGCCGTGAGCCTTTTTCTTCCCCCAGGAACGGTGACAATCAGCCCTCCCAGTGCCCAGGCTCCCCTGTTCACTCACACTGCGATTAGTATTCTTCCAAGAAAGGAGCAGCAACTCCAAAGTGCTGTAATGAATCTGAGAATTAAAGCGGTTTAATTACAGCTTATCATTGCATTGCAAGCCCTCAATTATGCTCTGACAAAAATGAAGATGTTTAGTGCTAAAACGGCTTCTTGCAAACGGCTGTGGAGTCCATCATGTGTTGGGAATGATGATGCATCATTTTTTGCTGGAGTAGCTTGGATGTGTGTGTGAGCATACCTAACTCTTGGACCTTAGTCTTATCATAGCTCTAAAATGCAAACGGGTGACAAATGAAAGGAACAAGCTGAATAAATGAGTACAGGTCACATGGAGTCAGTGCATGGTTTGTATGTGAATGATGAATCATATGCTTTTTGGAAGTATTACACAGGGTTCACCACCCATAAAATAAGACAACACTGTTCCTCTTGCAATACAGTCTTTATGACCGGAGCCCCTTTCAAAGTCAAGCATTATAGGATGTGAATATATCATGCCGTACACCTATTAGTGTTGTCATGATACCAAAATTATGACTTCGATACGAAACCTGTCTAAATATCTCGATACCGATACTGAAACGATACCATGCCAAAAATCTAAAAAATCTGGAAAAGGATTGGAATAATACTGTAAATGACAGAAGATTGAACTTAAAATTAGTGAAAATGACTTAAAACAGAGCCTGTTCTCATTGTCATTTTAAAATCTAATTGACTTATTAGAAATCTACAAAATGTGTTTAGTACAGCCCAGACCTCCACTGACGAGGTGTATTGAGTCATGTTCAGTCTGCTTTAGTGCACTACTGTAGTGTGTAGCCTAATAAATTATTATGCCGCCAAGTGCCAGATTTAAAGTTAATGTAATTTATTTTTATTAATTTAATGCTTTATAAAATTAGTGTATGTGCCTATGACGTGTCCCAGTTTGTTTTATCATACATGCAGGTGTGTTTTTGAGAATGAATTAGTACATTAAAAATTGTATTATTGTAAATAATTAGATGGACGTCATTGTTATTAAAGCTTTTTTATGCTATGCTGTAATCTGATGTCTCCTGCACTTGATTTATATTATTTCTTTGATAGTTTAAATTTATATTTGCAGCCACTACTTATTAAACAGTGTCATGATCTCCTTGGCAGAGGTCTGCGTATGCATTTTCATATAGTGATGTTTGCGACATTGGTCATAAAAAGCTAAAAATAAATGAACCATTTACAGTGCTCTTAATTTCCTTCTCACTAAATTTTGCAGACAATAAAGCAGCATACTGTGTGCACAGTATTGGTACCAATAAAGGGCAATATTGTATTGTTTTTAACGGCAGGGTATTGCGATACCTTTCAAGTATTGGTGCAACACCACAATCATGGACTCGGGTTTTTCTTTCATCACCTGTCTGTAATAGTCAAGTGCAAATAAATGGAATAAATAGTGTACATCAGATGTGAAAGGTCACGGAGGTGGTAGTGTTTCAGGGTGCTGCTGAATAACTCTTCATTAGTTGTGTTAGCATGGTACTGCTTTTTTTCTGTGTAAACTGTGATGTGTGGAATTAGAAAAGCTTGATGAAGATGGATGGAATTTGATTACAAAAAAACATCTTGACTTGAGATAGATTCTTTTCTCTTTTTTTTGGAGACATAATTATACTTTAAGTTTCAATGAAATACATGTTATTTGATGTAGACTCCTTTGCTTTTTCAGTTTTAATTAAAACTTTAATTAAAGATTTAATATCTGCCTAGACAATTTAAAAAAAGATTTAAAGTTTTGTCATTGGTCACCTTTGATTTTTGTTGGTCACTTCTTTAAAACTTGGTTGTAAATGGTGTCACAACAAAAAAGATTATTATTTACCATAACAGCATATCAAGGCAGCATGTTGCTAGCCACTAAGGGAGGGATGGGCATCTCTTTTCCCTTTATACCTGCTCAGTTTTTGCACATAATAAACATGACGCTCCCCCCAACCAATCCTTTACGTGTGACAGTGTGTGTGTGTCTGTGAACACCTTTCTGTGTGTGTGTGTGTGTGTGTGTGTCCTCATGCCAGCATGATTAATCACTGCTTTTGAACTCTGCCAGACTACAGGGGCATCTTTAAGCCAATCTCTAATGGTTCGTCTATGTTTGGGCGAACCGCTCCGCTGCACCTGCCCTCCTGCATCCAGGGGTCACCACACACACATACAGACACATAAACTCAGGCATACATACTCCCTTGAGCACACACACACACACACACACACACATCCTTAATTGAGAGGGGGTTGTCTCATCTGTCATCTGTAGGGAACAGCCCGTGGAAATGATATGACGCTAGCCAGCCCTGCCCCCCTCCCTGTCCTCCTTGATCCTGCCCAGAGGCTTTCACTGAGAGTTAAATACTCAGTTTAATATTATACTTCCTTTCTGTCATGTTTGAGGTTTCTCACAAGCATCTCCTAAAATATAGAAGAAACGAGCGATGAGCGATGTGACTCTCCTTAAATTGAATAACACCAAGCAGTGGTGTCAGTCGATAATGCTATCAAAACAGCCGGAGACATTAGAAAAGTGGCAAGACATAAACAATCCAGTTTTTTTTCTCCCCTCTTTCTTTCTTCTCTGTCCCGCATAGACTCTTGTGCATCATAAAACAATTATTGCCAATAATTCAAAATGAGCAATCTGCCTGGCAGGGACAGTCAGTGAAAAGCTCATAAACGCTTCAGAGATGTTATGTGTACATATGAGATGCGAACATCTTTTTGTGAGAGTCTAATTCTATTCTAATTGATCTTCTCTTATGGGCCTGCAGAAGAATAGGGTCAGGCATGGACGGAACTGAAGGATGATGAAAGTAACTGACAGAAGATGAAGGATATGAAGAATAGCGAGGATGTGGCAAAGTCCAGATGAATAAATGAGAGCTGACGTTTGCAGACATGCATACATCTCGTATCTACTTTATATCTAATCTGTTTGTTTCTGTATCCTGTCTTCTATTCTTTGTGTCTTAGAACAAACAAGCACACCCACGCATCGAGAGACGAGCACACAGATACACAGAAATAGCCTGGACATTTATCAGCTCGATTAACATGAGGAGAGTGATCTGCTGTAATAATGCTCAGGGCATTGTGTCTGGTGGCGGAGATCCCTTTTACGTCCTATGAATATACCCCTCCCTGTACACACAATGGCGCCAATTTAAATGCAAATCCTGACATTCCCATCACTCAGCCTTGCGACGCTGCTTTGCCAAAAGCCCTGCTGCATCGACCAGATCTAAATGAGCCCCGATCTGCACAACTGTACATCTCATCTCTGTGTTGATGTGCGTGTGTGCGAGAGAAGGTGTGCTCCAAACATAGTGTGACAGATAATGAGAGAGAAAGTCAAAGAGAGAGAGAGAGAGATACTGTCCATGAAGGAGATGGTGGTTATTTATGCAGGTCTATGCGACAGTGATGATGCTGAGATTGTGTACTGGCCTTACTTGTGGAGGGTTATTCCTGCCTCCTGTAGCCTTGTCACATCTAATATCTTGCAGCAATAGAAAGCTGCATTATAGCTTCGGAGTGTGGGAGTGTGTGTTAAGATCTCGGTGCAGGCAAGGAAGTATTTAGTAACCACCAGCACATGCACACATAATCGCAAATGTCCCTCTTTTCTGTGCATGACATGTCATGCAACTCAGGGTTTTTAATCGGGCTCCTGATTGGCCCCTCCGTCCATACTGTGGTTACAGACAGCCTATAGAGGTTTGCGGCTCTCCAACAAGTTCTACATAGAGCTGGGAAGAAATACTTTTAAAGAAGAATAAACAGTAATGATATACCAGATCCACTCTAGTTTAGATTAGCTATCTTCAATTCAGAGTTTTGCTTACTATTTACCCTTGAAGAAAATCTGTTTAAAAAGTCATTAGACCTCCAGAGTCACAATCATTCAGCACCGTGATTCTTGAACTTGGGTAATTTGCAGTATTTGGACATGCCCATACTTGACTGCAGTGATGCCTCACTCCATCTCTATTAATCCGTTTTCCATCCATCTGAAAAAGGGATTTAGTATCTCATTACATTGTTCGGACAGTTTTCCCCCCAGTTCATCTTGTATTGATTTCCCTGGTAGTAAAATGCACAAAGTTGTGCCATAAAAGCCAATAAGTTACTGCAAGGCTTGTGTAAAAGAAAAAATCAACAGAGGAATACACCATAGCTGAGGCTAGATGACATGCAGAGCCCCCGCTCCTTCCTCAGTATGCCTGGGAAGAACTGTAAAAAACAGATAATTAACATAAAACTCATTAAAATTAGAGCTTGCTCTGGAATTCCCTGCCAACCACCGGCGTTGGCCACCATTTTGTTGCACCACCAACCACCATACATCAAAGATGGTGAGAGGAGACCAGCTGGATTATGTAATGAGGATAAACAAGTCTCAAGCTGTGGGGTGGGTGGGGGGGATGATAAAGGCTGCATAAATACACAGCCCTAATTAAATTCCTCTCCCCATGTCATAACTTTTCCTACCAAACATTCTCCCACCCTTTTTGACAACTTAGTAGTACGTGTTCAAAAAGAAGGATTTTTGTGAAACAAGTTTCAAAAAGATTCTTTGCAACTTTTCGCCAGTATAAAACGTGACTCTCCTGACTCCATCCTCAGAGTTGGCACTACAAGTGAAAAATCGTTCCTATGATTAAAGAGCCTTAAGTAAAATAAGTAGCCTGCACTCCAGCAACAAATGATCTGTCATTGGAATTGAGCGCCTATATTTTCACCCATGTTGCGGTAGAGAATTGATGAGACTGCCTTTGGAGTAAAGACCCCAGAGAACAGAGTGTAAATCATAGACTTTAAGAGGCTTCTATAATAGAGAGTCATTGAAGGGAACCCCCTATGAACCGTCAAAAAGCAACTCCCCTCTTCCTCCTCCAGAGAACAACACCAGTTTATATCACCGAAAATGTGTAGAGCTCAATACTGTTTATATCATCAGCCATACTAACAGTAGTAATGCAGAAGTCCCAGAGAGATGATCATTAACATTTCAGCCACTGTATGCTAGTGTTTGGCACTGTTAGCAAAGGGAGCCCTGGGGGCATCATAGGGACTCCTGGTCCTCCCTAGGGGGACAGCACTGCTCATTCTTTGTTCCCTGGGGGGAAATACATCAAGTCCCTTCTCTTGTGTATATGGTGGCTTCCTGAAAAAAAACTTCACAAGCCTTTTCTTCAAAGCTTTTTCTTTGGTGTTGCCTTTGTCTCTGAATCTTAGTGCCTGCTTTTTTTCTGTGCAGTCTTTTCCCGTTTCTCAGTCACTACCTCGAAGAGCTTATTTGTTTGTTGAAGTTTCACATGTTAGTTGCTACCACCTGAATAATACACAGAATGTTGCTTCATTCATCATTCATATTGTGGGGAATTGCCACCATCAGTCCCCCTGACAGGCCTGTTAATAACAGATTCAAACCACAGATCACCATGTCTCCCCTTGCTCTCTGTCCTGCACTCCTTCCTATCCCCGTTCATCGCCCACATCTTTTCACCTCTCACTCACACTGTCCTCTGCTTTCCCTTTTCCCCTCATTAGTCAGTGGCTCTCACCTCAGTTGGCTTCTCTCAAAGTCTTTTTCCCAGCTGCCTAATTTTTCAGTTAGACAAATCTGTCTGAGTCGCCCTCCATTTACCTCGTCCATCTCCCTTGTCCTCACTGTCCTCTCTTCTTTCGGCTTCCAGAGGGTACCCAGATGACCCCATTGAGGCAGAGCTGATCGATGAGCGCCATCCTTACATCCATGGCATATATTCAGCACCGCTGGCCCAGCCGGAGAGGGGGAGCATGGCAAGTCTGGACCGCATGGGTGGCCGACGCTCACCGTCCATTGACAGCATCCGCAAGGATCCGCGTTGGCGCGACCCAGACCTCCCCGAGGTCATCGCCATGCTTGGCCACCCCATTGACCCGGTCAAGTCCAACGCCGCTGCCTACCTGCAGCACCTGTGCTATGAAAATGACAAGATTAAGAAGGATGTGCGTCAGCTGAAAGGGATTCCTGTTCTGGTGGGGCTTCTGGACCACCCCAAATCTGAAGTCCACCGCAAGGCTTGTGGTGCCCTGCGCAACATCTCCTACGGCAAGGACAATGACAACAAGGTAGCCATCAAGAACTGTGACGGCATCCCCGCCCTCGTCCGCCTGCTGAGGAAGACCAATGACATGGAAGTTCGAGAGCTGATCACCGGTAAGAGTAAACATTTCTATATTAAACACATCAAACAAAAAACGCTCAAAATAATGTGATGAGGTTCAAGCAGGGCGATCTATCAAAGTGACACAACAGTAACCTTATACTCAAGTATTAAGTAACTTGTTATCAGGCAACAAAATTACCTATTTAAGTTCATATGTGATCAATCGATCAGTCCAAGCAGATGTCACCACATAAAAAAACATGTTCTGAATGTAAGAGGAACAAACTGTATTTGTTTAATTTTGCCTACATTTTCGATATTGGGATCATTTCAGTCAGAAAATTATTGAATTACTGTATTTGTTTTAACCAAGTCACCCAGTTCAACAGCAAAGCTTGCATTCAGTGCATTTTTTGCAAGTGTCACATACATTCATATTTAACTATAAAAAACTAACAAAAGATCTGTCGTGCGGGTAAAATGATTTGGGATATAAATATGTCTGATTGCATTCCTGAAGTAAGACATCAGTTACATTTTCCCTACCATAGTTAAAGGATTCCTAAATTATGCAAAAAAAAAAACACCCTCATAGCACTGTTGCAGCCAAGCCCACTGGCTGTCTTCTCCACTAACTCTAGGATTCCTCTTTCTGTCGGCCTAATTAGTCTCAACTGTCTGCCACGTATAGTAAGTATAAAAGTGCTGCTTTGAAGCCGTTTAAGCTGATATGATAGTACCTTAGTATGCCAGTCCTTTCCAATCACTGGCTGCGTACTTCCCATCACTTAAATATTCCATCCAGGAGTATCCTGATTTGCCTGCCATAACCCCATACTCTGCATGGTAATGCAGGGCTGAGTCATACTATATTAAGAAGTAGATTTTTTTTGTGTTTTCAGTTTTTTTGCAGCAGTATTCACAGTATGCTATTTTCTCATCTAAGACCCCGTACATTATTTGATAAGGTTGAGCTCCAGGCTTTCCATACAGAAAGATACAGTTCTTGCTGAATTTGCATTGAATTGTGTAACTTCCTATGTACTAGTGAGGGGAGATAACAATGCATTCAGAGCTGTAATTATTCAGTTATTCTTTTAATTCTACTGAAGACACATTTTGAGTAAATTGTCTTGGCGCTTCTTACCACTTATAAAAAGAGTACAAAACGTTAATGAGCTAATAGTCAGTAGGGTTGGGCATCGTTAAGAATATAGCAATTCTGATTCTACTTATCTAATCTGGTTCCACCACAGATCTTGTCAGCGCTCTGTGACATTCATCCACTTCCTCCTTTTTTAATCTTCCCCTTGATGTCTAAAGCAAAAGGACTTTCTGTACTAGAGGGACTCGTACCACGTAAGAAATATATATTGGAAACATTTGTAGACATCATTCGTTTCCCTTCAGTATAAAAGGTGAATGTCAGCTCACCTGTGTTTTGTACCTGAGCGTGAGACGTTGCTACCGTTAGCGTTAGCTGTATCTGGAGCGTCATTGTAGCTGGGAGACTGTAACACACTGAGCACAGTGCATTCCTTCAGATTCAGTAAGTAACACTAAGCATTCAAGTAATATCCTTACTGCAGATGTTGCATTTTGCTCTATCTTTATCTTTTTTAGTGAAACTAAGCCAAATGTTTGAGCGTTCGCTGCGGTTCGCTATGGTCCAGGAAACACAAGTACTCTCTTCTTTATGCTTTGTTGACGTACTGCGTAACAAATGACAGGATGTTAGGTTGGTGCAGCACGTCCTGGCGGAAAAGTGACACTTTTATGCACTATAAAATTCAATATTTTATAAAGTTCAATCAGGAGCACCAATGAAATATTAAAAACGTTACGAACTGTTGTTCAAACTTGGAACCGGTTCTTGATACCAAAACCTATTTGTCAGTCATAGAGCCATTTTCTTTCAATAAAGGCTCACAAGAATCACAGTTGGAGTCAATTTAGAACAAACATTGTGATGTTTGATTAATTTAGCCTTATTACATTGTACTGTAAGCAAAACGAGGCAGCAGACATTGATTTTAGAAGAAAAAAGCTATTAGTTGCATTGTGTAATGAAATATGTTTTAATTCCTTTAAGAGGAGGTATTGATTCCAATGCCATGATAGGGTTTCTCCTCCTTGACCTGGTAAATGTCACAACTGGGGAATACAGTGGTGTGTGTGTTCCCAAGTGCTCAGCTAATCCCCAACATGACTGGTTTGACCTGATACACTTTGGTTGGTATGCACGCTTTGCCATCTGAGAGGGTCTTTTGTTTTCAGTGCACACATGTGCAAAATGAGAACCACTTTAAAGTGAGGCACTTGACCTTTGCGAAGTAGCCGCCAAGTGTAAAATACAGTATATGCACCACCCCAAGATATAAAGGTGGTAACTTTTTAGTTTGTTTCACAGTTTAGGGAAGGAAAAGTGTTTTAAAGCTGTGCTTTGGCAGCTAGCAGTGGTTTCTAGCAGGATGTCGGTGAGTGAGTGAAGAGTGAATATCATACAAGATTTTGGCTACTGAAGGCTTAAAGCCAGAGGTATTAATAGTAATGCCGGTCCTTTAACTAACATGCTTGTTGAACTGTGCATCCATGTGTAAGTGTGTGTTTGTGTGTGTGTGTGTGTGTGTGTAGCTTTTCTTTGCTGTGACATAGATGTCACGGTGAGCGATGACTGTGCTGCAGCAGAAATGATTGCCTTTACAGCAGCGTGTTGCTCCCCATCGTAGCTAAAAATAACCCTGCACCACAAGACAAGGAGGACAGAATGGAGGGAGGGTTCTTTATTTTTTTCCCTCTTCCCCTCTCTTACTCATTATCCACCATCTCTTGCTCAATCAAAATTTTTCTCTCCTTCATTCAGTATCTAAACTCGCTGATTTTCTCTCTCTCGCTGTTTTTCTCTCTAGCCTCTCTCTCTGTCTCCAGCTTTAGGTTTCCATTGCCACTGCTCTGGCCCCAGTGAAAACAGGCCAGTCACAGTGCAAGCTCAGCTTACAGCCTCGGACCATGTGGCTAGAATTGGCGTGTTTTTCTACAATTAAATATGGGTTTTAAATATAGGCCCCTTTTCTTAGTCCATATGTTTTAAGAATTTGCTGTTGGAGTTTTTGCTGTCCCTGTAAAACCACAGAGACCTCTGTTTTCTGCAGGGGGAAACGGGAGACGTGGAGGGAAGCAAGTGATTTTATTTTCCAACACACGAGACAGACAGACCAGTCGTTCGTGTTTTTAGAGGTTTGTACCGTTCAGAGCAATTCTCTTTTCCCTCCCGGTAGGCTCTGGGCTGTTTGTGCCCTCCAGCTATTCCACCCTGGAAATGTAGATTATTAAGCGGATTTGTCTCCTGTTTTTCCTGCAGGAGATGTCTGAGTTTTGTGGATTGACACTCGCTGCTTGCCTTTGTCGTTTGGATGAAAAATGCATATAGGGCAAGTTGGCAGGCCTTTAATCTAGAAGAGTGACGCTCTCTAGACACACTTGTGTGCATCTGTGCCAAGGTTTTGTGTGTTTAGTCTGTGTTTAACATAATCTATACAGCACTATTTAATGGATGTTTTGGTCCACAGCACCTTAATGTTTAGTGCATTTAGTGCATTTCGGTTTTAACACAGCGGGCCGCAGGGAACTAAAACCTTACACAGGGCATTATTGGCATTATTCAAACAATATTTCCCACCCTCTTTCAGTGTTTTTGAATTTGATAATTCCAATAAAAATCTCTTAAACTTGCATCAGTTATTTTTTGACAGCTTGGGGGCAGCACAATAAGGTGTAAACACAAAATTTTTATGGCAAACATGCAGCAGATACTGTATGGATTCATTTAGAGCCGTGTTTGTGGCTACCCTATGAAAGTAAGTCCAATATTCATTCTGCTTGTAACATGGTCTGTGTCTTCACCAATTCCTCAGGGAAATATCTGGCTTTTTAGCCTCAAAATGCTTCACTATGTTCACCAGTTAGTCGCTAACTTTGTCTGTTTGATGCAGGGCTGGTAGTACATAGTGGTTTCATCAGAGCTCTGCTGAAAAAACCCATAATAATGGAGTTGTTGAGAGCAGAAAAAATAATACATTTGATTTTGTCCTGTTGAGAAGCTATTGTTCAAAAGCTCTCATTGATGTTATCAGTGACGTACTGAGACACTTGATGGGACTTTGCCATTGTTAGTGTAATTACACCTGTGCTTTTCCTGTTATGAGGAGTCAAAATGTCTGCTGTGAAAAATGGTATATTAGCTAATCTCAAGGCAGAAGTAAAAATACACTTGACACTTTAAGTCGACACACAGTTGGTCATATTTTTCATTTGACCCAGACCTAGTCGCAAAACAGTGGCAGTCTCCTCTATTATATTCTCACTCTGTCACTTAATCCAACATGTGGCTACAATGCTGCATTAGAAAAGATTCGAATCAAAGGGCCCTATCTTACACCTGGCACAAAGCAGCACACAACACAACGCAAGTGTCTTTAGTATTTTCTGGCTGATGCAGTTTCACGCCAAGTACCTACTTTTTGTAAGTAGCAAATGCATTGTGTCCATCTGATGCGCCCATGGAAGTGTTGGTGTTGTATTTAAATGACCTATAGGGTTGGTCTAAAGTGCATGGCTGCAAGTGCATTTAGGACGTGTCCAGATCCAGTTCTGCTAGTTAAACGGCAGGTAATCTGAGTGCAGATTATCATAGGTGTGTTTTGGGCATAACATGAATTAAACCAATCAGTGTCATTGCCCATTCCCTTTAAAAGCCCTGCTATTTAACAGACAAATGGCACATTATGAAACCATTATCGCAGCAGAGAGCTCATGTAGACAAGCAAGGGAGAGGGAGCATGTGAGTATGGAAAGAGGTGTTGAAGTCATATATAAATGTTCTTTGATCATGAAGCCTAATGTTACTCTACAGTTCTGTGTTTTATCAGTGAAGTGTATGAACTACAGTGCTGTTACTGGTGACAGACAGAGGCAGGTCTCCTCCATGAAATGTCCTGGATCCTCACTGTGCTACATTATTTTAAGTTATGAGGAACTGCTCATGGGTCACATCTCTATCTTCTAGGTGATTTCGTTATTGTGTGGTGTGTTGATGTATGAGTGTTTTCTTTAACTATTTATTTTAACGATTGGCGAGTATGTATACATCCTTTCTTGGTGGATGTTTGCCAGCAGACAAAAGAGGGAGTCCACTTACTGAAGCCTCCTCCGTCTCTTCCTCCTCTCACGTCTCCCACATGCCCTCTCCCTTTTTTTTTAAAACTATGTCTCCTTCCTTCTTTACCACTGAGAGTGTGATGGATGGCATAAGGGGTGAGGAGGAAAAGGACAGGAGGGAGAGGGAGGAGGAGAACGGTAATGGGCAGAACTAAGTTAATAGCCCTGCTAGAAGAGCGCCATGACTGCCAGTGGTGCCTGGAAAATTTAATTAGCCTTAGCTTCAGCTCCAGTTCCATTCCCAGTCCTGGACCCAGTATCAGATCATGTAAAGCAAATTCTCTCCTTTGCTCCTCATTATATACTTTGACAATAGACGTTATACAATATATAATATAAAATATAAGCATTGTTGAGTTATGTCAAACTCTGTCAAACATCTGACACATGAACTATCAGGTAATAATGTACATGTTCAACTTTCCCTGCGGCTGGATTGGATTTAAGACAAAAAGAACAGAGGCAATCACAAGTTTATGGGAAACCCAAACATAGTGAAACATTGTTGTTGCATACATATCATATAACAGTGTTTTTCTTCTTAAGCCATTCCTACACATTTTCAGAATCAGAATCAGCTTTCTTGCCAGGTATGTGTACACATACGAGGAATTTGACTCTGGATTGTGCAATGCTCACGATGTGCTTACTTATACAATAATACAGTAATAAAATCAAACGCAGGCTACAGTATAGAGAACACATATATACACACTATAAACAAAAACAATATATACAGATTGAGACAATAGTTCAATGAACAGAGTGCAAAGGATGCAGGAGTAAATTAATATTAACATTATGATATAATGATAATATGACACATACATGCATACATGTACACATGTACACATTGTGATGGTGCACAGTGCAAAGGATGCTGGAATAAATAAGTATTATGTGCAGGCGTTATGTACATGGATTTGATATACAGTATTTACAAGATGACAATATTAACAGTATGAACAGTGTGAACAGCTCTGAAATAGAGAATGATGAATAAATGATAAGTGGTAACCACTAAACAGGTGGCTGATTAGAGACAGAGTTACTGGGTTATTGCACAGTCATCGTTCCTGACACTGTGAGTCAGGGTCAGCTGTTCATCAGAGTGAGGGTTGTGGGAAGAAACTGTTCCTGAGTCTGTTGGTTTTGGTGTACAGTGCTCTGTAGCGCCTACCAGAGGGGAGAAGCTGGAACAGGTTGTGTCCGGGGTGAGATGGATCTGCAGTGATGTTTCCTGCCCGTTTCTGACTTTGGAAATGTATAAGTCCTGAATGGAGGGCAGGTTGGCACCGATGATCTTTTCTGCAGTCCTGACTGTCCGTTGTAGTCTGCTCCTGTCCTTTTGGTGGCAGATCTAAACCAGACAGTGATGGAGGTGCAGAGGACAGACTGGATGATGGCTGAGTAGAAGTGGATCAGCAGCTCCTTAGGCAGGTTGAGCTTCCTGATCTGGCGCAGGAAGTACATCCTCTGCTGGGCCTTCTTAATGATGGTGTCCCACTTCAGGTCCTGGGATATAGTGGAACCCAGAAACCTGAAGGATTCCACAGCAGACGCAGGGCTGTTGAGTATGGTGATGGGGGGCAGAGTGGGGGGGCTCCTCCTGAAGTCCACGTTCATCTCCACAGTTTTGAGAGTGTTAAGCTCCAGGTTGTTCTGACTGCACCAGAGAGCCAGCTGATCAACCTCCCGTCTGTAGGCCGACTCGTCAATGTCCCGGATGAGGTCGATGACCGTTATGTCGTCAGCAAACTTCAGGAGTTTGACAGATGGGTCTCCTGAGGTGCAGTCGTTGGTGTAGACTTGTATGTGTAGATAGTATTTTCCTATCGTCCTAAAGTTGAGGAATAGCATATGCAAGTCTTTAGAGATATTTTAATAGCTGAATGAGTTCTGTTTACAGGAATATATGCACATTTTTTTGTGCCACTTTATTTCATTACATGCTTCTTAGATGGTTTCCTTCACAACCAACTCAACCAGACTGTTTACCCCTTTAGAACTTTTCTCAGCACATAAACAACATTAATAAACCAGAAAGGAATCTCATTTTTAGATCTTGAAAGAAGTTTGACTTAGTTATGCAAGGTAAGGTCTTGGAATTTTATATTATGGTCCTGCTCCAGTATAAAGAAGCATAAAGATCAGAACAGCAAAGCAACCATGAAGATTGACATAGAAGACTTCTAGAAATCAGAGCTCTGCTTGAAATAATGGCAGTGGGGACAGCATTATTGTGTGAAGAAGAGTCTTTAATCGGTTTGAGGAATTATTTATAAGCAGATTCCAGTTTTGGTTTTCTGTCTTCTTTACTCCTCTGTGACAGTAAACTGAATATATTTGGGTTGTGAATCAAACAAGACATTTGAAAGTGATTAACATTCATCACCATTTTCTGACATTTTATAGAAGACCAAACAATTAATTGATTAATCATATAAGAAAATAATCATTTGCTGTAGCCCTAGTGTTAGCCCAGTTTTATTAAACGCCAAGAAAACCAAAGAAATGTAAGGGGAAATGTATCTAGTAATGGGCAGTATATTGAAGTTCAGGGATAGTTCAGTATGGGACAGTACTCTTGATCTTTTAATAGCCAAATGACTCTAAGTTAGAGGCACTTTGTGTGATGTCATTAACGTGTACAATATTCTGTTAATGAGTATGTTTATATCCCACTTACAAGTTACATACAGTGCAGTGCTGTGCAAGTTAATATAACTCAATAAGTCACTGCATATAACTCATTGAAAAATGAGTTATGCTACTTGGGTAAATAAGGACCAGTACAGTTACATTGCTGGTAACCAACCAAGCCTTGAAACCCACATGTCATTTGTATTTGACACATGTAGAAATAGAAAACACAGCATTGTGGTTTAACAGTGCAGCTCAAAGTGCTTTACATTCACAAGCACTTAAACAAGTAACAAATAAATAAAGCATACAATACAGCAGCATGCACATACGCCACATACAAAAAACACAGGTATTAAAACTGGAAAAAGGTACCAGAGAGGGCTATAAAATCAAATAAATACATAAATAAAAGTGTCTAATCAGTTAAAAGCAAAAACATAAAAGTAGGTCTTGAGCTGCTCCTTAAAACTATCTGTAGAGGTAGCTTCTCTTGTTTGTAAAGGAACTCTGTTCCAAGCCATTGGTGCATAAAAACTGAACGCTGCTTCGCCAAACTTTTTACTTTTCATTCTTGGTACATTAAGCAGACAAGCACTGAGCGAGTTGGAATCAGATCAGAGGTTAGATAGAAAACGAAGGTGCTAAACCATAAACTCCAAATGTCCCGAGTTCACACACCTCCTACTCTGAACAAAACCAGCTGATTCCTGACTGTAGGCCTTCCTGATGCTAATACCAGCAAGTCAGCTAAGAATAAACAGCATGTAAATAAAACTACTTATGATTTACTGGGAGTTGCATTTCAAGTTTATTTGTCACATCATATCAATCCGACAGTGTTCAATCAAAGTGAAATGTATGTAGAGTGGTGTTACCAGGAGTAGTAACTGTAATTTGGGCTAATTAATTAATTTAAAGTTTCCCCAGCACTGGTTATATACTTGTATAATCATATTGAAGATATGATTCCATGTTCACATGGAACACACTGTAACCTTCATTCAACTCCCTTCATACCTGATTCTAATATTATCCAGGTTTCCGATCCTCCTCCGCATCCCAGACAGTTCAGTTTCAGCTTCAGTGATATTTCTGGAATCAGCTACAGAATCAGACTTTCACTTCCTGACCTAATTTTCCCCTAAACCAAAGTTATTTTTAATTCAACTCTTGCTTAACTTTTTCTACCTGATCCAGCTGACATATCTTATAATAGGTCTATATTAAAATCAGTGAAGCTTAGTAGCTGTACATCTAGAAAATATCTTACAATACAGCTATCATTTGATGGTGTAATATTTTGTGTAGTGTCTTATAGAAAGGAGTGTCATTTTGGATCAGTTGTGTCAGAACGGTTTGGTCATCCTTTTGTTAAACTCCAGTGTGAACGAAGTACAGAGATGCTTACGTTTTTAATCAACAGCAGCAGTTTAGAGGTGTGGACGCAAAATTTAAGTTTCTTAGTTACCAAGCAGCTCTGCATGATCACTGTTGTATCATTAAATGAAACTGTGGGCTGCTGCTTATCTGTTTTGTAACTCTGAAGTTTTATGTATAGTTTTATTGTTTTGAGGGATTGAGCATTTTTGACAGCTGACGTTTCTTTCTGTAAGGACCGTAAACTAAACCAACTAGGGATACACCAAATGTTCGGCCACCAAATTTAATCGTCCGAAAATAGCAACAAAAGCACTTTCGGTGTTGGGCCTAATAAGTCAAAAGAATAAATTTCACCAAACAATTACGTTGACATGTCGGCTGTGTGGAAGCATTTTAAAGTATCCGAGAAAGACGCAAAAGTTCGTGAGAAGATGATTAAGCTAGCCGCACATAAATTTGGAGTGCACACGTATTCAAGCCTTTATGGTAACTGAAACGGACCAGAGCGAGCTGCCAGGCAGGTTAGCGACTTTATCCTGTCAGTTTCTCTCTTTACAAAGACATGTGTTGCAGTATGAGAGTCCTACCTGAAGAGAGGCTGTGAAGTCTTCATGTTACGCGATACAAGAACCATATACAACATTATTTATCAGACTGGGTCAGACTTGAATGAATTTAGCGCGAGGATACACGTGTGACAACGTCCAGTTTTCAAAATAAGGCGTCTATACAGTATGGAAATAAGATTAATTGGATTACATTCACAGAAAGTATAAAACATATTGCATGTGTCCATTAAAAGTAAATGGACACCCACCATAGTCTCCTCCAAATCTGTGGGAAACGTTGAGTAAAATGCACATTTTGACTATTTAATTAAATTTTAATAAATAACAAAATAAATGGAAAAAATATGAATGTACTTGTTCAGTACTGGGCAAATTTTTTCATTACATTTGGTTTCGGCTTCGGCCAAGAATTTTCATTTCGGTGCATCCCTAAAACTAACTGCAAAAGTCTCCATTTTCTGATCTATTCATGATACTTTTTAAAATCCGGTTTTGATGTAATCTAACGAATCACACTCCAGATAGTAATATAGATAGTTCAGGTGTCAAAGGAGACAAGTGATTGGTATCTGCTTGACAGGCCAGGGGGAACATCTCAAACACACCCACCTCTGACAAGCTGACAGAGAACAGCAAAATGGACTCAACCTGATATAGAGCCAGTGGCCTGAAACAGTGGCAGGACGCAGGATGGAGATCGTCACTTCCATAACACTCTGTCATCTTAAATAAAATTTTGTCTGTGGGCTGTATGCCTGTCGTACTTGATGGATCACAGCCACGGCAAAGACATGCTTTTTCCTCCCCTCTAGCATATGTGGTCAGTGTCGAGCTGAGTGATTCCACAGGTTTTCAGCTGGAATCCTGGAAGTGATGGTGAGGTGGTACTTTCTGGATTGTGGCTCAGGTATCTCTCTCTTCACTTTACTGAGGTGAAAAAAACCTGAGATGTTTGTTTTTTTTGCAAATTGCTTTTTGGCGTATGTGCATGGCAAGACAAGTCAAAGACAGATGCTCGTATATTTTACATTTTATATACAGAAATACATTTCCATCCATGTTGGATATGGGCTGTTGAACATGTTTTACGATGATGTTGAAGCAATAGCGTACACAGCGTAAATTAGAGGCGTCCCAAACCATAATCTCATAGCAGGACGTTCCCATACAGTGTATGACAAAGACACTTCAAACATTGTTAGAAGTTTATTTTTATTCACTGCTTCCTTTAGCCCACATTGCTCCTTGTGTTGTGACAATCATCTGTCTGGTCGGGTCCGATTAAAAACATTGCAACCACATGCATGAGATCAACGCACAGACATCACCACGCACTGAACAAAATGTTAAACATGGGCATGTTTCTTGAGCCGCCACTGACTGACAGGCAAACAAACTGACTGAAGCTCTATTGACATGTGGTTCCTCGCATCATCAGCACTATTTCTTTTAGAGATTTAGAGGTTTTCGATTTGAACTATTTGTGTTTGAACTGAGTTACTTTGATCAACTTTTCTGTCTGAGAGCGAGCTCTTGTTGGACTCTTGTTGTTGTTGGACTGTGAAAAGAACAGATTGTGAATATCCAGGACTGAGTATTTCTGTTTAAAATGTTTCTGGTAATATTTTTCCTTGATAGGAACGAAAATTGATTTCTGTTTGTGGTATTTGAGTAAGATTTTCCTAAATATGTGTCATTCTTTTGAGGTTGTATGTGTGACGTAAGACTGTTCTGTGCATCCTCTGTGTGAGATTAACCCTGACTAGCACCCAATTAAAAAATTACAGAAGCTGTTGTGTAAGAAACTGCCACACAGTGATGGCTCCATGTTGAATGTTGCTTGTCACAACTAAAGCAGATTCTAATTGCACAACAGTTGTCAGCCTGGCAGGCAGGCATGAATGTTAGCTAGCTGTCATCATAGCGGAGTACACACACCACACAAGAGCACATTTGCGGTTTATGTGATTTATGTCTGGATGCTGAAACTTGCTCTCATATGCTCTCATGCATGTGGTTGAAGTAAATGACAAAATTGACCCTTTAAAAAAGAGAGTGGAGAAAATATGCATCAGAAAAAGAGCAGCTGTTTAACTGAAAACAACACTTAGTGAGTGCCAGAAGTTAAATAAGAGTTTAAAAGAGTAATCACCACAAATTATATAGAAATTATCTATCTAGATTTCACTGTTCACTGTTGGGTCATTCATTAGCAATCAACTCATAATTCTCTTTAGTGTAGCTCTCTCGCTGCTGCATATATGCAAATATGTTTAATGCAAAGTTTAATGATGTCTTTAACTGCTACCAGAATTATTTAATTAATGAGTGAAGCACTTGTGAGCTACTGACAACATGGAATGTGAAGGTTTCTGCGATACCCGAGTTGTTGAAAACTGTTGTTAGAGTAGAAGTACATATGAACAAATTAATAATCAGACCTCGGGTTGTAGACGTGTGTGTGTGTGTGCGTGCATGTGTGTTTGAACGTGTAAGTCTACTCTGTTATTGTCAACCAAAAGCATGTAAACAGGAAATCCCGGGGCACGTGAAGGCTGACTAAGTTATAGCTTGAACTACAATAAAATACAAGCAATGCTGAATCACCACTGACTCAACACCTACACACAGAAACTTTGGTTGAACCATGTTAGATCACAATGTACAATAAAGGCAGAAAACAAGCATGTAAATAATACTGGTGTAATTTCTTCAATGAGAGCTTCAGTTATGCTTTTGGGAGAACATCCATAATTTTGAATAGCATCTCAGCTTGTTTTCATCCAAGTTTAATGTAGCATGAAAGTGCTTGTAAAATAAATCAATTTAAAATTTATAGAGGTATGAAATTTACTGTGAACACACAAAGCACAGCATTAAATCAGCCTTCAATTAACAATGTAATGTTTAGGGCTTAGGGGACATTTTGGGATCTGTTAGGAATAAAATAATTTGATAAAATCACTGTTTAAAATGTTAAATCTTCACTATTGTCCCATAGACATCATCTGTTACGCTCACATGATTATATGTATGTTCAAAATCCTGCATCACACCGTGGATTTGTGTGTGAAAGTGGCCCAGAGGGGAGCCCCGCCTCAGCTTACACATCTAATAGCAGTAAGCAGTAACTCCCAGTGAGATACTGGTAGCCCGGTAGCCTCTGACACACGGGAAGCCACCAGTCTAGTCACCAGCTGTAATCACAGAGGAAATGGAGGTACAGTGTTTCCTCTTGGTATGATAATGTGGTTACTATAGAGATGTGACGTAGAGGGGCTGAAGTGACAAAGGTCAGGAACCGCATACAAACTTAAAATAGCACAAGAACACAGTATGCTGATTGGCCTAATGAGGTTATTATTTCTTTTTTCAATTTCTCTGGGAAGGAAACCACTTTTCTCCAGGCACAACCACAACAGAGGGACCAGATTTATTTTTAGCCCGGGCCTGTCTGCTGAGACTTTTTCCCCCCGTGTGCAGAGAGCATGATTTAACATAGGAAATATTGACGGTCTGGAAAATGTACAGAAACCGTTTTAAAGAACGGTGCGAGGAAGTGTGACACTTTTGCTGCTCTGCTAATGGTCTGTTATTGTGTGGCAAGAGAGGGAATCTCCGACTGTGGGGCTCTGTGCATGTGTGTTAGTGTTTTTATATTTGCATAGTGTCTTTGTGTCTGTGTGCGTGATTGAATGTGTGGTGTGTTTAATCTTAATGGGCTTGATGGTTGTTGTTCCGTTGGACCAGTTGTTTTCAAACTGCGAGGCCCTCCCTGGGGATGTGTGGCAGGAAAGGCAAAGATACTGTGTAAGGGGAAAGAGGGAGGTGGTGTCCTAATAACAGCAGAAAGTAAGTTATAGTTTGGCCTGCTCGTTCACCAACACAGGCAGCAGTTACTGGCAGCAGTAGTGACTTATGGTACTTTATATCCATTTGCCTAAAAACAAAGTACTTTTTCTTGGAATCATAACTCACATCAAGTCTGAACATTCATACTTGATACACATATTTTTAGATTCAGTAGGACTTAGACTTTCCGATGATAAATGAACAAATGTCCATAAGTCTGCTTAGAAATCATCGAAAAAACATGTTCCTTGTACTCAAATTACAAATAGCTAATAGCTAATTTGGCATACTTTTGCCAGTAGTGTAGACTTTCTACAGCACTTGTTTTAAGTCACCTCCGATGAGAATGTCAACTAAATGCCTGAATTTAAAAGGAGAACAGAAAGAGGGTGATAAGTGATGAGAGACGAAGACAGAGCGAGACCTGGGGGATGTGTTAATAAGAAGTGAAACTCAGGTCCTGTCAAACATGCACTTAAAAGTGTTTTTCTTTTTGGTGTAGCATTTTTGTTCTCCTCAACCCAGTTTTCCTCGCTTTGGAGCTTCCATGTGTCTGAGTGAAAACCCATCTGATGCTCATGCTTTTACACAGCATTTTATTTTTGTGGATTTGACTGCCTGGCTATGCTGCCAAAAATGTCCTCCTCTCTGCTTTGCCTGTCTGCCTGTCTCTCTTTTGTGAAACCTCAAGATGCACATACCCAGCTCAATTTACTTTACCTCTTTTGCACAAGTATACAATACGCTGCCCGTTATAGAGATGTGCAGGTAAATATAAAATGTTCTTTCTTGGATTGAAAATAGAGGAGGTGATGGATACACAGCATCTGTGTGCCCTTTGCTAAAGTAGTTAATTCACATCCATCCTATACACACTCAGCATCTACACAATATATGTGCATTAAGGCCCTAAAAGGTATATTATGCCAGTACTTGAGAAATGACATTAAGTGTCATAAGGTTACTGTTATATCACAAGTCCTTTAGAAATCTATAAATATATTGATTACAACATAGAGGTAGTCAGCTAAGCCGTCATGGGAGACTAATAAAACTATATGTTGTACATATAACTACTTACAGTTATACATTGCATGTTGATACCGTCACTACCTCTATCTATCTCTCTTTCTTCCTCATCCCTCCTTCCTCATTCCTCCTATATCCTCCCTATTTCCTTTCCAAATCACCTGTTTCTTCCTCCTTATCACCATCCTCTTAATATGTCTATAAATTTTTCTTGTATTCTGCTCCCTATAGGAACCCTGTGGAATCTGTCGTCCTATGAACCGCTGAAGATGGTGATCATCAACCATGGCATGCAGACCCTGACCAACGAGGTCATTATTCCCCACTCGGGGTGGGAGCACGAGCCAAACGAGGACTCAAAGCCCCGCGACGCCGAGTGGACCACCGTCTTCAAGAACACCTCCGGCTGCCTCAGGTAGGGTTAGCCCAAAAGTGTTGAATCAAGCTGCTGTGGATGGTAAAGCAGTTATGTTTTTGCCCCTTTCTCATGTATACAGACATATTGCGGTTTGGAGATAGCAACTTCATCAAACAATATAGTCAAACTCTAGAATAAACGTCTTAAACTTGGTTCCAAATACTGAAATAACAGGAGAAATTAGTGAAAATACTTTGTTGTAAAGTCAAACTTGCTGGAAAATGGACTGAAATGTTAAAGTTAAAATACCTGAAGCACAGAATATGAGCTGAAACAAATGATTAGTTGATAAGCAGAAATTTATGCAGCATCATCTTTGATAATCTCTTAATCATTTCTGTGATTTTTCACAGAAATGATTCAATTCAATTCAACAGAAATACAAAACATTTGCTGGTTTCGGCTTCTGAAATGTGATGATTTGATATTTTTCTTTGTCATGTGTGATAGTAGTGGGTTTTGAACTCATCACTGGATACAGCAAAACATTTGAATATTTCACCTTAGGCTCGGGGGAATTCACTATTTTCTGATATTTTACAGCCAAATTGATTAATTGATAGATTGAAGACAATAAGCAAAAATGAAATGATAAATGAATGTCTTCCTATAATAAAAGTCTGGAAATTTCACCAAGAAAAAGCAAGCAAATCTTTATAAACAAGAATATCTACACATACTTGAATGGCATTAGTTACACTTGTGGAAACAGATGGCAGATTTTTTCTGGTTAAAGTCAATTCGGGTTTGCAGACATATTTTAGTGATTATCTTGGATTTTATAGAGGGGAACCTTCACACACCCAAAACCTTGAAAGTTTGTTTTTTGTAAGATACCAGTTGTAGCTGGAGACAGGTGTGGTATATGTGAGATTACATGCGTGCTCTTGCTGAGCCAGGGTCAGATTTAAGGTTCTGAGAGGTTTTATAATATGGCAGACGCTGTGTTCTTTCTGTCCCGGCTCGTATCTGTATGTATGTGACGTATGCTGGATGTCTGCCTGCAGTAGGATTGCTGGCTGACTTTTGCCTGTGACTTTAGGAAAACATAAACTTTTTATGACATACTCAAAACTTCTATCCTCACTTTTGACCACATACAGGTTCTGAACAGTGTGTTATCGTGTAAGAAGAATGTCTATCTAGTGCATTTTGGGAAATAGTTATACAATATAGAAGTGTCTCTCTATTTGTTTTATGTGGGTTCATGCGGAGACTTGCTAATTAAATAATAATAACACAGATGAAGTTAGGCTGAGTGAAGATAAATTGAGCCCACTGTGCAAATCCTTGCCTCATAACAACTAGTTAGTATTTTTTGTATTTTTTTTTAGGGCTGGGCACGTTAATGCTTTATTATCACGTTAACGCATTCATTAACGCCAACAAGTATTTTATTGCACGTTAACGCAGTTTTTATTATTATTATTTTGAAAGTCCGTTGTTCACTGGCTCTGAAGACACATCCAGTCAAACTACGGGTCACAAGAGGGATGTTGATCAGCCTGCAAACAAGCATAACTATGCGATTAATCGCAACAAACATTAGTATTAGTAGTAGTTATAAAAACATGAACTGTCAAACGAGAATGTAATTAACTCTTTAACCCTTATATGTAAGCTATAGTCATTTCCCATCACTGAACCGGGAACGACCAGAGCCTTGAGTAGTTCTTAGGTCAGTCATCCAAAATGGTGTTAGTTATTTAATTGATCAGTCGATTAACTTCAATAATTCTGCAACTATTTAGAGAAACACTTAACTGTCATTTTTCAAGCCTAAAAAAAAACAATGATTCTCTAGTACCAGCTTCTAAAGTCTGAGGATTTGCTGTTCTTTGTCATACATGACAGTAAACTGAGACTCTTTAGGTCCTTCAGACAAAACAAGAAATTTGAGTTTCTGAGTGGGTTTGAGGAAATTATAATATATAATATAATAATTAGTGATAGAGCGAATTAGTGATTAATCGTTCTGCCAATTAATCAGGTAATGACCGATACCTGCACTCATGAGGCTAAACACATACTGCCTGCAGTCACATCTGCAGGCAGCCTTGTCAGTGAGCTGCTGTGGAACGATGTTAGTACTCGTTCTTGTGAGTTTTGGGAAGGTGGAGAAAAAGTTAGTTTGTCCTCAGTCACCGTCGTCTTTTCTAAATGTTAACATGTTTCTCCCATCCTAAATGGCAGCAGATCTAACATTACAGGCGAGTGTTAAATATACATTGTTATACAACTGAGAATAATGCAGCTGAATGACGTTACTTCTGACAAACTGTCTCCCTTAAATACCAGTCACGTTCTGAAATCTACAGAATAACCCAATGTATGTTTCTATTTCATTCATTACTCTCGGCATCGGCCATTGAAATGCCCATATCGTTCGACACACTAATAATAATGGTTTGTTGCAGCTCTACAGCAGAGTTATCTAAAACCTGTTTTTGAAATGATGCAGCATGTTTTGTGGAAAAGAGCATCAGCTGAATACCTATTACTCAAATTGAATAAGTGTCAGGTAATAATCAAGTGCACCACCTTGGTCAAACTTCATCTCTGCCTCTGTCTTTTACATGCTGTCATCAAGTGAGGAGGGCAACTTGAGTGCAACGATCCTGAATTCCTGTTATTGACTTCCATGTAGTTTCCCCTCTCCAAGTATCTCCTCTCTTCCACCTTCCATGCTGAATCTGTCATTTTGGCTTCAGCTCAGAATGACAGACTGTAGTAAATTGTGAAAGACAGAGAGTGTGTATATGGGTTATCACGCCTGGCTGTGTTGCCTCCTCCAGGGCCGGCCAAGCCCGTCTAGACTGCTATCCAGGACAGAACGTCTCCTGGAGTAGACGCTGCGGCGTGCTGGTTGACATCCAGAACAATATAACATCCAAATCCAGCTTAGACAGAAAGTACCAGAATGTATTTCACGCGCTATTGATTCGCGTTAGATCGTTTCCAGCTTAGTTTTCTTGGGCTGTAGAAAGGGTGGAAACTTGCTTGAAATTTTAGAACATTTTCTGCTGAGTTGAAGAGCAGCATTAACGAACCAAGAGGGAATAAATGAAAGCGCTCTGATACAGCTGAGGAAAGTCATAGAAAAGTCATGGAATTTTACATCAGGGTCGTGGTGGGAACCCTGCTCTCGCTGCCTCTGACTGTTTCTCATTGTCTATCCCATGATTTCTTTCATTATCGGTTATACTCTGGTGCACTTTCTTTTTCTGTGTATGTTTTTCACCTTCTTCCCAAACACTATATCCAAACCTCCTCGTCCCTGATGCCACATACCACAATATCTACCCCTCAATCTCACTACCTTCGATGCAGAATGACGAGAATATGTTTCCATGGTAACTGTGACCAAGCCCACAGGGTTTGTGCGCTGGGGAGAAGTGCTGATGCCAGGGAGAATCTGTTTACTCACACCGACAGAGACGCAGCTTACACCTCAATAAAACCTGGGATAGTTTTATTGTAACGGCCTCCTCTGTCGATAGGGGCCAACTTATTTACAGTGTTTACGCTGTGCGCTCAGCGAAGGGCAAACAATGTGTGTGTGTGTGTGTGTTGTCTTTGCTGGTGTTGGGGGTGGGCATGTACACCAGGGTTGGGTTTCAAGATTTGGGTCTGAATTAGAACTGGTCTAATTAAAGGAATGGCAATAAAAGTGCTATCTAATCAGCTGCTGGATCCTCCGTGTGCATGTATAGTGTTTATAGTAAGGTTCATTTTAACAAAAGAAAAGAATGATTCAGGGTTCTTTAAACGATGTGCAAAAACAATTGAATGTGAGTGTCAAACATTAAAAAAAAATTTCCTTCAGCTGGGGATAATGCAGAATGTTTTATGTCCCCAGTAATGGTCATAATGCCCCTGAATCACATACTGTTAGTGTCTAACAGCAAACACTTCACTTATTCATGGCAAGATAAAGTGTGTTCATGTTGGTCTTTTTAGCTTCACTAGCAGTGTGGCTCTGGGAAGTCAATGTTTGGTAAAATATATCCAGGGTGCCCAGAGGAGGAATAAGAATAATAAGGATGATGCGCAACCAGCAGGTAAAGTTTTCAAGTTTAACATCTATCCGATTGATTGGCACAGACTTTCATAGTTCCCAGAGGATGAATCCTAATGACTTTGGTGATCCGCTGAATATCTAGTGCCACCATGAGGTGGATGGACTGTCATAAACATGGCGCCTAACTAGCTGCCATTTTCTAATTAGTTCAGTAAGCCTAGTGGACATAGCTGTCTCAGCCTGGACTGGGAGCACATGGGGAGTGTATTGTGTTTAACGTTACACCTCTACTCAAGCCCTGGAGGTTTTTTAGGCCAGGATAACGTCAGCGAGCGGTGCCGGATTGGGCAAAAGAACCAGAGTCCGATCAAGCGGACAACGACTACGCGCTCAGCTGCCTTCCAGTAAACACGGCATGAACGGGACCGAACACAGAGACCAACAGGGAATACAGTACCGAGGTGATTTACAGAGTTTGATGATGGACAGATACATCTACTTTTTGCTGAACCGCAAACAGCTAACGTTACTAGCTGTTATCTGTCTGTAAATAGCAGGTTAGCTTTTTCAGCCGGGCAGCTAGCTGTCATAGCTGAATCAGCCCCAGGCTGCCAAGTGCAAGAACACCACCTTGGTCCAGTATTCCCTGTTGTTAAACTGGCCTCTGCCGGTCTCGGAGGCTGTGGAGCTTCCAGTCTGAGACGTGAATCCAATGCGAAGTCCCTTAAACCTGCATTCTATTGAACGGCCAGCAGGGGGCGACGCCTCTGGCTGCAAAAGAAATCCGTTTTGGAAATAATGATAAAATGACCCTACTTCTCACCTGATTTATTACCTCATTAAACACTTTCATAATGAGTTTATGGTCTTAAATGCTAGTTTTAAGTCTTTTTCAATACAACCATTTATTTTAAAATAGACCACAAAGCAGAGTATGTTTCATGGCGGGATTATTTGTGATAGACAAGTCGTTACCATGGCGACCTGTCAATCAGGCAAGAGGCGACTCGTACCCTTGGCACTGTGTAAATTTAACCAGTGCCGTTGAAAAAGCTTATTAGGTGTTGGCTGTTCACTTTCACCAAGCTCAGCAAGCTAACTAGCTCCGCACACGGCCGTTAGCTCTACCGTCTCGTCCAAATATGGTCACGTCCGGTGAAAACTCAACATGGTGGCCAAACTCGAGGCTTCAGAATGGCAGTCCACAAACCAACGGGTGACGACACCATGACTACGTCCACTTCTTATATACAGTCTATGGTTGAGTCCCAGTCCGGCTGTAGTGTTCACTCAGTGAGAGCTGAACCCGTCTACATGACGGGGTCGGGGGTGAGAAACGCACATGCAGCACTATTGGCTACTGTAAACGCCAATCAGTATCTGCAGGTCCCTCCCTGTCTTTGGGTCAAATAAAAAATGTTGTAAGAACAAAATAAATCAGCTCTCTGTTGTTGAATGAATCATTAGGCTACATTGTATACGATTTAATAAAGTTGTGTTATTTTTCTCTTTTAAACCAGTAACTTGCAAAAACTGTCTTAAAAACCAACATGAAAATGAATCGTGATAAGATCGTGAATCGTGATCCTGCCTGAAATAAATCGTGATATGATATTTTAGCCACCCCTACCTCCCAACAAGGCCCATGATGTGAGTTTCTAGCAGCCAAAATCTGCTGACATACGTAACATATGCTAATACTGTGTTTTCTTACTCTGATAAACAAGAATAATTTTAACAAGGATAAAATAAGAGGCAGAATCCATAACCTGAATCAGACATTTAGTCAGAATCAATGAAACCTAAAGGGTAACCAACCCCAGGATATACATATTGTCTTGCGGTTTTGCCATTGACCTTGCAGGATGATAGCAGAGGTCAGCCACGTCTCCATCCATCTCCATCAGTCCTACTCCAGTCTATTCGTCCCAGCTGCTCTATTGTCCTCTGATGGCCACATGACTCTGCGTGACCTTCACACCCACACTTCATCTGATAAAGCAGACACACTAAAGACACATCCAGATCACAGTGACAGGCTGCCAGCAGACACAGACAGACATCTGAATTCACGCCTACTTATTCCTTTAGCCTCTAGCCTCCTGTAGCCCAGTGACGCCTCACAGCCGTCAGTGGGCCGGACATAATGAGACCCGAAAAAGGAAAATTATCCTGATTTGGGAAACGTCACCAATATGGTATACATGGACAATTTGATGGCCTGAATACTTTCACAATGGGAGGCTTTTTTTAAATGCTGCTGATTCATTGTGGTGTCCGCTTTTCTTTCTGCCATTAAAAAATAATTGAGATGAGAAGAAAAGGAATGACAAGAGCACACCATGTTGAAAACCATGATGTCAAAACACTCTTTTTTTCCACAGAGCTAGCTATTTTCTGATTAATAATAAATGACCTTCCAAGAATTAACTGTATTTCTTAAATTTCATCACTTGGTTGAAAATAATGCTCGTATTTCTCTTAGAACTGCAGCATCCTTGTATTTTGGTATTTTGTCATTGTATTCTCTGACAATCAAAATACATGTAAAGCAGAAAATGTATCTGCTTTGAAAGGAAGATATTAATATAATATTTAATTTTTATAACACTACTTATTTGAATTACACCTTTAAAACAGCAGAAATAAGCAATAAACATTGTACAAGTATTTACAAGACACCGTTGAACTTAATTCTAACATGATCACAATAACAATGCGATGTTTAGCAGGTCATAGTTTAAGGTGCAACAGAGCAATAAACACTTAGGCTGATTGGTATTTTGAGATCTTGTGGATCTATAGTGATAAGGGATTTTATTAATCCACTAGATCCATGGATTAGAAAGTTACTTACTTTCATGGAGAGAAAGTGCAGTAACACAACAACAGATGGTAAACTCCCAGATAGATCAGTAATCATCAGCACCTCTGGACCTTAACCCCAACTAAAACTAAATATTACACCACCAGATAATCTGTCCAGTGACAGCAGCACCTTCCCTCACTGACAGATGCACCGCCCATAAACCTTCCACCAAGACAACTGCTCCCTGAAAGACAACTGCAAATGAAACAGCTGACAATAAAACTCTTCTGTCTGTATGCCCTGAAACACACTTCTGTCAAATAAATCCAAGGTGGTTTGCTCTTTGGATCTGTTTACAGGGTAGGTGGAGACCATTTTCTGACAGCTGAAGACGGATGGGTTTGGTTTATGAGCGGGTCCAGATGGCTGTTGCTGTCTGGCGTGACTCTACCAAAGATTAGTTTTAATTAGCACAAACTGCAGGATGGTTCTGTGGGTCTTCACTCCAAAGAAAAATGGCAAAGATACTGTGTGTAAAGGTGTATGTCAGGTGATGTGGTTATGTGTGCATGGAGTTCTACTCAACGTGTATGTTAATATGTAGAGATGTATATCCATTGTGATTTGTACGTTAATAATTAGTAAGCAGAGAAGTAATAATAGAATATAATTCAAGTACAGCGCAACATGCTGCTGACATTTTTTGTTAAAACCACATGTGTAGAGGTGTTGCATGTGACATGTGTTTCAGTCCACACTGCACTATAAAGAAGCTCTGCTTACCTCCACAAGGCTGCCACTCTTCCACAGGACTAACTGGAGGTCGGCTAATGGGATTATGTAGGTTGGAAGCCCTCATAAATGAAGTCCCTGGTGAGGAGCGGGGAGCCCCAGCTTTCCCTTAACCCTCTTTAAAGCCCTGCCTTTCATAGTCAGTCAGACAGCTGCACTAAGACTGCACCAGCTCTGCTACTGTGAGTTTATAGGAGCTGCGCTCAGGGCACTGGCTGACATGACATGGATGGCATTTTTCTTTGTGGAAAAATGTAATTATATGAATAATTTCTTAAGAATATTCCTAAAGCCATTGAGCTTTAATACATTTGAGGCAGACAGGGAGGATAAAGGCCATGGAACCTTAAAGATCACATTGTTGGGTAGTATAGGTTGGCTGATATTGGGCTTTTTTCATACACCTACCAGTCATTGATGACTAAGATGACAGTAATGCTGTATATTGATAAGAAAAAAACAACAAAAGAAAATTTTAAAGCACAACTCAAATCCTTTAAGGTTTTTCTCTTTTTGATGCACCGATACACTTCAGATGTTTTTATTTTTGTCTTGATGTTTTTTATGTTTTGTTGGATTTTATATCCTGTTCCTGTTATTTCACTGAGCTATATTTTCTGTGATTGCAAACATTTCTTGCAACTCTGAAGAAAGCAGTAGTAATACCAGTAGTACATGCAAATAGAGAATTGTCTTGCTTCAGCTATTTTGTTTAATGGTTAGGGCTTTATGTGATAAAAGTGTTTAAAACAGTCCAAAACAATAAAAAATATCAATAAAAATCATTAAACCTGTGACAGATCTTTCTAAAATTCATATAATCTGCTGGCGAAAGGCTGCGCAAAATTTAAGGCGCTGCTGCGGAAGACCTGCATTGTGAATCCTATTTCTGCAGGTTTCTGCAGTTCTGAGCAGATGTATGTCCCGACAACAGCGTAGTTAGTTATTTCGTAATCTAGCTGATGCTCTTCTACATGACTCTCTCATGCTCACTGACAATATTTGTGTTTTTTCCCTCAAGAAATGTGAGCTCAGACGGGGCAGAGGCTCGGCGCAGACTGAGGGAATGTGAAGGCTTGGTGGACGCCCTGCTGCACGCTCTCCAATCAGCTGTAGGGAAGAAAGACATGGACAACAAGGTAGGACAACGCTTGACTCACCAACTAAAACGTATTATCTATTGGTACATAAAGCTGCACAGGACAGGGCCTCTGTCCTCTGTTGTGTGTCCGGTAGTACCACATAGATGAACTTAGATAATAACCTCTATGTCTGTCTTTCCTTCTAGTCTGTGGAGAACTGTGTTTGTATTATGAGGAACCTGTCCTACCATGTCCACAAAGAGGTGCCAGGGGCCGAAAAGTTCCAGGACCCCTCAGCGTTACAGGCCCCTGGCTCAGCAGGACCACAGAGGAAGAAAAAGGATGACGCTGGCTGCTTCGGAGGCAAGAAGGCCAAAGGTGAGAAAGGGGAAAGAGGGAGATAAAAACAAAATCATGATTAACACTCATCATAAATGTAAATGCCAAAATGAGATTTCTGCCACTTCAATAAATATTTTAATTATAAATTATTAAGATTTTTAGTGCGTAGCAGGTAAGTTAGGACTAATTAGAAAAGTTTGTCTTAATGTGAGTTCCTTATAAGTGGATAATATTTTGCTTAAATGATTGGTAGGAGCTGCATGCAATGTTTTCATAGTCCAAATTATTGTTTTCACCTTTTGCCTTCTTTTAATTAGTTTTTTCATGAAATCTGTTGGCTGTACAAAAAAATTATAAACCGAGAGCAGAGCAGAAATTTTGACAGCTGGATTGCAGAGATACGATTCTTTCCTTCTTGTCCTCCTCTTCTTTGTTGTATTTCCGTTTATTGTTGGTTCGAGATGAGCGCTGAGCTCATACAAATCCTTTTTGACAATGACAATATTTTAGAAATATATTTTAGAAAGTGTGAAGTGATCTGTCACATCTAATGGGCAAATAGTCTATATATTGTGGAAGTCCCAAATGCAATTATCCCCTTCCTCTCTCATTCTCATGAAAATAGGGGTTAAATTTGACATAAATGAGCTCAAAACTGTTTGCTCATGTCCTGACTGAGCCAGAAAACAAATGTTACTTGTTTACTCTCTTCAATTTGTCAGTATTTTTTTTTTATCAATTACATTTAACAACTCCATTTGAACGTTATTGTCCTGGGTGGCATTTGGTTTGTATACGGGATTGAAAGGCTCATAAAAATACATTAAACAGTAAGTAAAGACATCACGTACAGGGACACCTAAAGAGAGTCGGGTAAACAACAAAGCAAGGCCATCAGTTCTCTGAAATGCTGCGATATGTAAATGAACACTTTCAAATGGAGAATAATGCAGAGCAGGAACACATTGGATTTTACATTCGAACAAGCCGCAGCACCGTGCTTTTAAACTAGTGTTTAGTGTGTGGAGACATTAAGGATGAGGCAGTCTGTATATTTACTGTCACATTAACATCTTAGCTTCCAAACAAGACTATGATGAGACATTTGTGTTCAACCTCTTCAGCAAATGACGTCTATCATGGCACCCCGCCTGTCGCGTCAGGTGCTTTTTGTCGTTATTGACTGAACTTAACAGATGTGCCCTGTACACACGCATGTTGTTAGCAGCAACCTCTTAATTAGCATCCTCCCAGGCTGTTAGCTAAACGACACTGTTATCTCCCTGCTGTACAACAGTAATGGCTGCCATTAATCAGTCAGCCAATGAGGCGTGACCACCAGCCAGTGACCCTTGACTTCTAACGACTTATTGGAGAATCCTTTGGTTCAGGGGTCAGGACAACACGTTAGCTTACATGTATACAAATTCATAAAGACACCAATTAACCACATGAGTACTCTCATGTACACACACACACACATTCACATTGAATAATGAGATGTGTTTAGCTGCTGCACACCCTGAAGGTGTTCTTCACGAGGCTCCGGTACAGAAACATTAAAATGCAGCTATAAACGAGCTTAGAGGCAGATAGTAAGAAACACTGCTGGCAGTATGCTTGGTAATTTGTTACCTTAAGTTTGGCCTCCTCTACAGTTTAATGTCACGTTCCATATAAAATATACCATTATGATCAACCCGCGCTAAGCATCTGGAGCTTTGTTCTAGCTAATAAACAGTCTGATTCTTGCCTGTTGTTTCCATCTCTTTGAGCACATTTCTGTTCTTCCCACACAGTGATTTTAATGAAGTACTTATACAAATGCTGGCAGTGTGTGCTGTTTCTATGTGTATGTTTAACTGTGACTGTCTCTGCTGCCCTCCTATCTGACAGTGGAAGCGGATTCCTTTCTTTCTCAGTCTTTTCCTTTCTTGTTTTTTATTCTTTTCTTTCTTGCCCGCTTGCTAGCTTATCTTCATATATTTTCCTATTTTCCTTCTGTGCTTTCCACTTCTCTGGCTATTTGACTGTTTCTCTCTCCCTCTCCCTTTCTCTCTAAAAAGCCATCCCACTGATACCAACTCTTTGAACTTGCTTCCCAGAGAACACCTATGGACTGCTAATGGCTTCCCATCTAGCCTCTTTTCTATCTCAAAAGTACCCCTTTCCTCCTCTGTCTTTGCTCTCCCCTTGTTGCTCTATTTATTCTTCACTCTTTCACCTTTCCTATTCAGTAAGAGATGACTTCTTTTTGTGAAAACTGCTCATATCTATTGCACAGCTTCTTGACACACGTCTTTTTCACCATGCCTCTCTCTTCTCCCTGCTTTGTGTTTTTTGGCATTGCTGCTGCTTCCTTGGCTAACTATAGAGGAATGGTTTAATCAAGGTGAGTGCCCCCCCTTCAAACTTTCTCACTTCAGCTCTCCTCCTCCTCCTCCCCCTCGCCATCCTCCCTACTCTCTTCCTTCTCTTTCCCCCTGGCTGTAGAATTTAGTTAGAAGTAGTTTTGGGTGTCCTCCAAAAACCTGAAAAAAGTTCCTTGAAGGACTTTAGAAAATTGGTGAGTTTCACTCATTCCACATGCATTCATTCACCACACCTACCTACATACCGTTGCCAAGTATTATAGTCTCCACTTCTCCCAGTCTTCACACTTTGTAAGAATTAGTTGGTACTCTGAGATTGGTGAAAGGTAAAGGCACCACTTGGGGAAACAGGTAAGTCCATCAGTGTCTGTCAGGATGTAAAATAGAGCTGGACTAATCTGTCAAAGATGCAATAATGAAAATTAAAACCTGAAGTCTATCTCCAAAATCTATGATTGCATTGAAGTTTACATCCTTCTAGACTCCAGATAACACTAATCCCAACAGCTGTTACAAACTGCTATTAACTATTCACCTCTGATTCGTTCTGTTGTGTTTAAGCATGAATGTCAAGCTATGCTGCAGACCCAGTTAGTCTGTGTCTTTATGTGTGTGCAGAGGCTTTGAATGATATGGATACTGAAACAGATTTGCACCGAAGCTGCAAATATCCAGATGTAGTGCCGCAATTTGGGGTTTTCCCTGCAAACACGTGGATGTTTTTGTTAAATCCAATAAATGGTTCTTAACTAGTTGGAAAGGTCCTAAAAGGAATATTTTGACATTTTAGGAATTACTCTTTTACTCTTAGATAAGAAAATTAAAACCACTCTGCTGGAGCTAGAAGTCAATAATCTTGCCTTCTATAAAGATTGGAAGTGGTGGAAACAGTAAACCAAGAGCACAGTTTGAATACAGATTAAACAAACAACATGTTTGCCAGCAGCCCAAAAACACAAGAGTGATATTGACAGAGAGCAATGTTTCGTATTTTGAATGGGTGGCGGGGTACAATTTCACTGCCATGACTGCAAGCTACCATCCTACCAACAACCTGTTTCAAACAGGGCCGGTTGCTGCTATCCATCTTCTCTAATCCCCTCACATAGCTTGATAGAGTGGGTTGTAGATTAAAGTAGCAGGAGTGGTTAGTAATATAATAATATAATAGTAATATAATACAGCCCAGTTTAGCCAACTAATATTGTAAGCATTGCTGATTTGCCCAGACTGAATAATAAAAATTTTAAGCTCATGGTACAGATGGTAAGACAAGCCAACTTTTGGCTAAAGAAAAAGGAAACACTTTATGCTCTTTTGATTTTGATTTAGGCAACTTAAACGTGTGAGATTGTTTCCCGAAGGGACTGCAGTGACCGGAAATTTCACTTCCATCTAGTTGAGGAATCAGCCTTTTTGTCTCTGTATCTCTGCACTGTCCCATGGGCATGTCCATGTGCATGCGAGATGGCCATTAGCTGTCTGATCTGCAATCATCCACACCCCTCTACTCCATGCCCCCTCTTCCACTGCATTATTCAAAGTGTTTTCTTGCTAAGGAAGTACTTCAGTTACAGTGGGGAAGTTTATGTAAGGTGTATGCAGCAATATCTGCATGCGTGGTCTTCTGCTTGTACATATTTTTGGTATGTATGCCAATTCATCTTTGTGTTCTATAGCCAACAGCAGGCAGGGTGGAATTTATGTGTGTTAACATATCATGCTTCTAGCTCTCATGTCTACATTCAAACATTCATGCTTTTTGTGGGTGGGTGTGTAAACCTGGATTAGACCGATATGCCATTTCAGAGATAGAGAGGCTCTTTCATCATGAAAATAATGCAGCTGACTACTTGCAGCTTTAGTCTAGAAATGTCAACCTTCCAAACCAATATCGGTCTAATACTGGTGTCGACGACATTGTCCTTTATAATCCACTTGTCTTAGGACATGACACTGACATTTTCTTCCCTCTTCTCTCCTCTAACCAGGCAGAAAAAATGGTGAGAATGACAAAAACTACGACACGCTGGATCTGCCCAAGCGCGCAGAGCCGTCAAAAGGTAGGCCTCTTCTGCAACACTTTCACTCCCGAGTGAGAATACCCCAGGGGAAAGCAATTTAGGTGTTATCCTGCAGGAAAAAGACACATAGGTTTAGTTTGCTTGGAGACAGATGAGGTGTGTTGGTCAACAGAAGTGTTTGAGGCCTTTGACAGAGAAAGAGGTGGTCTGGTCATTTAGCTTTGTTTGATGGTTTTGTGCCTTCACTGTAACGGTCGATTGTTGGCATGGTTAATTGGCAATTTGCAATAAAAAAGCAGCCTAAGTTTGTAGCTAAAGGACATCAATAGTTTTGTCTGTTGCATTTTACTGTGCTATAATTCACTGGTGACTGCTGAGCCTTGGAGTGAGTAGATGATGGACATACAATAGGCTACTGTTTTGATAATCCATTAATCATTTGAGTCATTTTTCAAGCAGAAATGCCCATTATTTTCTGGTTCTTGATTTTTAATTGTAAGGATTTTCTCTATTTTATGTAAGTGAAAATACCTCTATGACAGTAAACTGAATATCTTTGGGTTGCGGACAGAACAAGATATTTGAGGATGTCATTTTGGGCTTTGGGAAACACTGATCGACATTATTTTACCATTTTGTGACATTTTATAGAGCAAACATTTAATAGATTAACCGAGAAAACACTTTAATTCAAAATGAAAATAATCGTTCGTTGCAGCCCTGCATGGTAGGTCTTGTGCCAGCAACATACAAAGCTGGGTAGAAAGAGGTGTTTTGCTGTTTACTGCTCTGCTGTTATATGGCTGACCTTATCGTAGTCAGGATAGAATAGTAATTGTCTCCTCTCCTTTCCTGTCCTCTTTCCTGCTTATCTACCATGTATATAAATATTGTATTATAACAGCTGATCAGTTATATGACAAAAGTAGGTTGTCAAACTCATCACCCGGCGCTTTGAAGAGTACAGCTTTGCCCCCAGACGGTTTAACTGGTTCTAGCAATCATAATGTGTACGTGCACTCATTCTCTCTTTGCTTGAGCATTTTGACACTGACAGGCAGTTGTAACAGTTGTAAAAGAAAATGAGTATGCAGGACACATCAGTGCATCTAGACAGTAATAGAATGTGTGTTTGCTTGTGTGTGAGTTTGTATAATACTTTCCTCTGTGGGAAGGTGTGCATGTGAGCGGCTGTCTAGTGGTGTCTGTGGAATTTGCCTGCCAATGTTACACACCCTTGTGTAGTATTTACACATCAGCACCTTCATCAATGTATAGTGGCAGGCACTCAAAGTCTAGACCACTTCCTGTTTGACTGCTAATTAGCTGAATTAACATGGCAAAGTGGGCTCTCATTAAACTATTAATTGCTGTGCTTTTCCAAGTTAAGCTGACTTTGGCCCTTTTTTATCACTCCTAAAGTAAAGTAGAGACGATGGGCTTCAACGATGATTATTAATATATTCCACTCACTGGGTTTTCATGGGTAAAAGACAAGCTGGCATGCTGCAAATGTGGATCTGTAGTCGTTACAATTGTGGTGAGATCGCGTTACACAATGTGCTAACAACACCCTTCGGAGTTTTGAATCCAGAGAAAGCAATTATCATTATAGGCCTAAATGTCAAATACAGTTGAAATGTGTGTGGGTTCGTGTTCGCGAGAGTGCTCGGCATTTTCTTGCTTGCAGACAGACAAATCATATTTGACGTATATTAGCTCAACACACAGGCCAACAACAGCAGTGAGGTGCATGGGTAATAAGCTTAATCACTAGAGCTAAGCCCACACTGACTTTTAAAGCACATTTATAACATCTTCCTCTTTGGGAAACATTAGAGGTGACAGTTCTGTTGGCTGTGAGACCATAAAAGTCCTTTGTTGTTTGTTTGTCTATGAAAATGTATGTTTGTGTGGGTTGTGTTGTGCTCCACCCTCCGCCACCACCACAAACCACCACCTCCCCATGTCATCTGTGGAGAGATTGCAGAGAGACATAGAGAAAGCAGCTGTCATTCGGTGGAGAAGGGTGAGGGAGATATGGGAGATTACATGTGTATCCCGGTCCTGATCTGATGTCAGACAGAGAGGTCAACGCCGGGACCAGCCTGAACCTGGCAGTGGGCAATGATTAATCTTTTGTTTGTGTGTGGATGTGTGTGTCTGAAAAAGAAAAAAGAGACTGCAAGAGAAAAAGACAAAACAGCCATGCCTGATGGGTATTTTTAAGTTTCCCAACTGTTTTAAATGCAGTTTGATACTGAACGTTTTGTCACCAATGTCTCCTGAGAAAATGCTCTCTCTCTTTAGCTGCTAAATGCTCCCCTATGTTCACCAGCAAGTGCCTTACTTTATCTGTCTGACGTTTGATGCTGAACAGTATAGCGTACAGCTGCCCGCTGTGACGGAAGTGAAGCTGATAAGACCAGCGAGATGTCAAAGAAAATTTTAAGGCTATAAAATTCACATGATGTAGCACTAAAACTATGTGACACTTTTCCAGGCATTTCTGCAGCTTGTTAAAGAAAAAGCATGACATTTTTGGGAATACACATTCACTTTCTTGCTAAGAGTTGTCTGTACAGTAAATATGCAGTACAGTAAAATAAGACTAAAGCTTTAATTAGCTAAGCATAGCATATAAACAGAAAGCAGCTCTTAACCAAGTAGTTAAGTTTTAGAAGGATCTGAGAAAACTTTTTTTGTCATTTATGTATGAGGGATTGTTTATTCACATAAGAGATTTGCCTGCCTTTCTTTTCGAAGTAAAAGTCCAATGTCAGGTGTTTTTCCGCCTGGAAAAACTGGCCTTGCCAGTTGTTGTGATTCATCCTTCTAGTTCATTATGTGGCCACTTTGTCCTCCCCAATTTATTATTATTTTGTCCGACCTGTTCCAGGCACGTTCATCAGCAGAGAAGTCGAGTTACTGGCATTTTTCAGGCCGCACAGAACAGAGGCAGACAAAAGGCTGTAACAAAAGTAATTAAGAAGTGTGAAAAGACGCATTTAATTAAAGAGCCAGTGAGTGCGGCAGCCCCTGAGATGATGAAACATTTTCCCAGCAGTTAATTGAAACTACAGCGTAAACCTTTAGACTGGAGAAAGGTAAGGAGGAGAGTGGGCAAGGCGTGATGTGTGATGCACTTGTACAGATCTTGGCTGCTTTTCTCTGAATGTGGAGGTTAAAGAACGGCTTCAGGAGGTTGAGAGACGGCAGAAACAGTTGTTGGCTGTTCTGAAAGAAACACAACTTCAAATTAATTAGCCATTAGCTTTGATGCAGTGTTCATCTCATCCTCCCCTCACCTCTTCATCTGCTCTCTCATATACGTGTCTCTCCACTGCATTGTTAGAGCGGTGTCACGATGCAGGAGAGCGAAAAGAGCCTCACAACATCTCTGAGCATGTGGGTGTGTTTTCAGTGAGCTCCAGCAACCAAAGTAAATGAGTACAAGTGTGCAGATTCCAGCGAAGCTAAGACAAATCATTTGACATTGACAGATGAGGAAGGTGGGCTTTGACCTTTTTTCTTTACGTAGGTACAGCCAGCCTAGCTATTAAAAGCTTTTTAACATGGGTTAAGATGACTCATTTGTTGTCTGTAGCAAGACGACTTACTGTAGACAGTAAGTACTCATGCGCATTTCAAGTTCAATGATATTTGTCCCTGAAGGGCAATTGGTTTTGCAGCATAAAGTGCAACATAAAAACAAACATGAAATCAAATTAGTGAGACTAAGACTGTTCAGTGAGGTCAGACTGCACTGTGTACTCCAGTGCCATAAATCTCTAAATTCAGTATCTATTTTTTATCACGTAGACTAAAGCTTTGATCATACTTAAGTACTGACACAGACAGCTGCAGACTTGCGTGCAGACATACTGCAATGCACATTAGAAAACATGATGGTGACCTCCTGACAGCAAGAAAAAGAGGTCATCATTTGTTGTATTTTGCGGAACGACAAAAAAAAAAATTACAAAAAATATATAAATTAGAAAATGGCATGTGCAACAGATTAACCAGAACATGATCATGAATGTGAAATACAGTACATGCATACAGTGCATGAAACTAGCATCCAGTATACCTTTCTAGTGCATGCACAGTGAGCGTAATTTCATACAGTTAGGGCTGGGCAATATGACCAAAAATGTTGTCACGATAAAAAGTTTTATATCTTTCGACATCGCTAATTATCACGATAAGTATCAAATCTTTATTTATTTCGAGTTTAATGGCTGATTTTTGCTCCTGAGTGAAAGTTGAAGAAACCTGATCGTTAATTAACACCACAGCACCAAACTGACAGATTTGTGCCTGATTTTATCTGAGACATTTATCAGGTTGTAAATTATTATTATTGATTGTATAGTGTAAATGGTGTGTTAATACATCTACAATACTGCATTTGTACCTTTTATATTCCTTTTGCTGCTATGATGACCTAAATTTCCCCTACGGGGGATTAATAAAGTAATATCTTATCTTAATTGTGGTTTAAACTCTTCATCATGGTCAACACTTGAGACCAAACAGTGGATCACTTCACAAGTCTGAGGTGGAACATTCAAAACAATTATGATAAAATCTTTAACAAATATCAGTGAGTAAAATGAAGTAAAAGCTTTTTTCACTTCTTTTTCCAAGTCCTAATTCGTGTACGTTTTAAGTGAATATAATCAAACATTTATTGAATATTTATTGAACATTTGTTATATTGTTATTGAAAAAATAATTATTATATATTATTATAATAATTATTGTTATTGTTTTATTGTCCAGCCCTACAGGCAGTGCAGTACATTTTGAGTAAATTATGGGCGTCACTAAAAACCACAGTTGTCAACCTCATTGGCCATCAGGGGATCATCAAAGTTACTGGGAGTGAATGTCGTACACAATGTAATGATAATGTACTATAGAGTTAAATATTTTAGACTGAACCAAAGAGGTGGACCGGCAAACCAACTTTCCATCCCTAGAGCCTTGCCATGACTAAAATAAAAATCAAATGTTGGTTGTGGGTATATCAACTTAACCTTCATTCTGTAACATAGTAATAAAAACTATGCATACATTGTCAACTTAAAAAAACCACACTACTGAACCAGCACGCTCCGTAATATTATATTCTTTATATTAGGACATAATAGGAGACTTTGTGGGTGAACGCTGTTTCCTCTGGCAGAGCTTATTCCCATCATGATAAATCTTTTTGTCAAAGCTTGTAGGTTTCAGTGAGGCTGATTGACCACAGCTGCATTAGGTTGTGCTAATAAATCATATCTGAAAACAATGGCAATCTGAAGTAAGAAAGGCCTTGTGTTTGTAAAGCATCAGTGCTTTCCATGCGCTTGCCCTCTCCTTCTCTTTCTACCTCGCTTACTAATTCTCATTTCTCTTGCTCTCTGCCACTTCAGCGCTCTCTCCATTCCTGGGAGATGAATTGTGCTTCGCTCGCCTCACAAACACACAATAAGCAATTGAGAAAACAGCAGCGTTTACCAAGACGAACACTGTGTAACGTGTCTCACCGCCTTCTCTTGCAAGCTGAGCATTTAATTTGTGAAGAGGTCTTAGTGTTGACAAACAACACTTGTTCCAGTTGTGATGTATTGCATTGTGTAACCCTCTTTGATATCATCCCACTGGAGATCTCTGTTTGTAGTATAATGAACACTGACTGTTTTGCTATCGGAGTCATCTCCTTCTCTGATGCATCTCAGCTCTTGAAGTCTGAAAAGTCATAGGCTCAATTGAATTAAGGAAAACAGAGTTACGCTTTCATTGTTTGTCTCTGCGTTGTTGCCACACATGGAGGAGAAATATTTCACTTAATGTCTTTGTAGCATGAATCTTCTAATCCTTTGTGGCTCATAAGCTGCGGCAAGAAAAACAATTGTCTTGCCCAAAGGCACAATGAACGTCCTGCTGCAGTGAGCAAATACTGTATGTTCAAGAAGATCCATTTTTCAAGATAAAGCATCTTTGCTTCATTAACTGCTGCCAAGTCAGCTTCAGTAGCACAGTTCCAATGGGAGGGAAAGTTTTGGCCTGTTGTACGTCCATTTTACACCCCAAGATAAAGCAGAATATCATGAATAATTTACGCTTCATCCCAAATTCCAAGTCTTACATAGTGACTCTCCGTTTTCATGGCTGTGGAATTTAACACCTAGATAGTGAACGCTGACTCCTGGCCTTTCTGAGTTCTTGCCAGCTTGCAGCCTGTTGCGCACTTTGGTGAATCACTCACCCTTTTGTTCAGAATAAACACCCTACTCAATCGCTCCAGTTGCGTCCCTTCTTCACCTCCTCTTCCTCACTTCCTGCTGTCACATTTCACAGTGTAGTGAGACCCCAAAATGACGATGGCTACCTAATGAACGTCTGCGCAAAGAGAAGGAATGTCTCACGCACACACAGCAAGCACAGAGGCAAAAAGGCATGCATATAAACATATAACACTTGTACGGACACATGCTCATGCACATTCACACATGGTTTCTCACTCTCAGCTTCTCTGCTATCTTGACACGTATCGTCCACTCCACACAGTGTTGGGTCCAGACTGTCTGGCACCTTATATCACTCTCCGTCTCTTTGTAACCGTAGTCATTACATTTCCCTTGGCATTACACCTCCCTTAGGCCAAATATACAGTGTGTTGCATCGCCTCTACAATTTTTATATTGGATGCCGTCACGTCCACAAGGAAGTCTATCCCCCACCAAGAAAAGGGGGCCAGTGTATCACTAGGTGTCATGAGTGACTAATCAGTTTTATATTTGTGTTCCAGTTCTTTCATAACCTTCTAATGGAGAGGCAAAGCTAAATGGGATACAAACAAACAAAACCCCAAAAGAGACATTGTGATCTCAGGAGACTTTCTATGTAAATAAAGTATAAATAAATATAAACAAAAACCTAGAACCAACACATCACAGACTGAAAAACCTTACACGGGGGTGCACAAGCGGCAGAAGGAAAAAAAGTGATGAGCCTGAGTCAAGGCACAGATGTAAGATTACTCCATTTACACTTGCATGTGTCTGGCAGATTGGGCAGCTATCTGATATCAAACAAGTGAAGTGGAAATGCAGCCAAGAAGTTTTCAAAGACAGACTGAAATGAGATTGTTGTGTTGAGTTGCAGTCAAGCCAGGTGTTTCAGGTTGCATAAGTAAACACTACTTTGTCCAACTGTAAACTACATCAGTAGTTGTGCTTTTTCTTACTGTCACACTGTGGGTGGCGATGGCGCAATGGATAAGACACGTGCCTTTGGTGTGAGAGACTGTGACACATCTGCCAATGTGTCCCTGAGTAAGATAGTTAACCCCAAGTTGCGACCTCTGACATGTATAGCAATTGGACGCTTTGGATAAAAGCGTCAGGTAAATGTTAATTAAAGCGGCTTTGAATGGCCATCACAACTTTTCCTAATTGTATTAACTCGTTGATGGTTAGCTGTAGCTAGCTAAACTATATTTTTATATATTATTTAAATATTAAATTGCATCTACATATCTGGATATATGATTTTTGAAATGTTGAGCGCAAATGAGTCACATTACATAGATGTCATTTGAAGTAAGTGGACCTAATTTTTTTTTTTTTATGCTGGCATGTTATGGTGACAGTGGGCGGACATACCTAGCTTTCAGTTGTTAGAGTATATAGAGTAGAGTAAAATACATACAAGTTTCGTATTTTGTATTTGTCTAAAAAGTATGTGTGCACGCTCCATATCCAAATGTTCCTTTCACCCCTCCCTCACACCTCACCTGAGATTAAATCCCGCTGTATCACACCAGCTGTTGGGAGTGCCACTGAGCCTGCTCAGCTGGCCATGGCTAGTCTGCCAATCACAGTCCCTCCTTTGTTGTTGATAATAAAACTAAGCACAAGACAGGAAAGGGGCTAATTATGTGAATAGCCAGCGGCTTGCAGCTGACATTTTAGCAACTGCATCTCCCCCTTCAACTCCCCGCCATCCTCTCATGAGCCAGTTCACACAAGCCGTGATAAAAAGGAGCGATAATAAGGTGAAGGAGTGAAAAACAAATGAGGGGAGCGAGAGATTTATTTAAGTGGGACCACCTTGTGTTTTGTTGGAAATACAAAGAGGTTTGCATAATAATACTATTCCTAGGGGGTCTTGTGGAGAGTGGCTGCTCCACACATCATTAGTGGAATGAAGTCCATGCAGATTAGTACAGGTTGTGTGTTTGTGTGCGTGTTGATGCATGGCAGTATTTATCCACCTGTTTTTGGCAAAACATAGTGGGGCGCCTCTAATTCCCTGCACTTCCTCTGTGGCAGTGCATAAACTTAACAGTGCTTCCACCCACTACGACAGCAGTGATCAACTGTTTCTCAAGTTCTTGAAACTTTCCTCCCTCCCAAAAAACTCTGTGGGCCCGATCAGTGTTCCTCCTCCTACGAGGCTCTGTGGGATTCTCAGAAGTACCAGGGATCCACAGTAGCCGTCAACATCAGGCCCTTCGGATGATTAACCATGTCATTCGCCTCCTCCATCTCCCCAAACCTGAGCAGTTGGAGCAAAGTGATAATTATGAGACAAGAACGATTCCAGGGAAGTAGGAGGAAGCGCAGTGAGCTTTACTTGCCAATTGGAGCCTTTGTTTGGCCCTGTTCGAGGCACAAGAGCGCTGCTTCGTGTTTCATGTGAGAGACGCTTTAATCTAATTAAAAGCAGATTAATGGCGCACTGACTGGCATCGCTGGAGCTACAACAGAGGCTTAGTGAGGAGAACACCCCCCCCTTCCCCCCCAGAACTTGCCACTGTCCTGTTACTGGTGAACAGTGAATGACATATTGGTTGTAAAATTGTTGTAAACAGTCTAGACTGTTGTAAACAGGAACGCCTAAATGCACCCTAAGGACTACTGTCTGTATACAATCGAAGGAGAGGGTCAGATGGAGCAGAGAGGAGTTCAGCACTGGCAGGCGTCCAATCAACTGTCCCTGCACTGAGGTTTTACTCCAAGCATAAAATCAGTTACATCGTACATCAAGCAAGCATGACTCGTTGTGATGATATTTTAGAGATTTATTTAGTTTTTATATCCCATGCAACATAAAATGTGTGCACTACTTGCAAGTAAATAAGCACATAAGTGGAAAGGCCAAGGTCTCAGTGCTTTAACAACATTCCTGTGACTATACAGCAGCCATGAAAGAGATGTGTAGAAGAAGGCGAAAGTATAAACAGTCTGAGTAGAAAGATGTAAGCTTCTATTTATGTTAGAGAGCGAGAAGAGTGAGTGGGAAGACATGAAACGCTTTTTTGGTGGGGAGTTTTTCAGCATCCACAGCCAATCTGTTTGACTGGTCTATAATCACAAGTATTTTGGATTTTAATGTACGTTTGATTTGACAATGAGCTCATTTAAGCCGGCGGGGGCAACTCATCTCATCCTCACTGCCTTTCAATTGACTCTTATAAGCACACAGAAGCACACACACACACATGCAAACTCATTTTCGCACACAAATGCTCTGTCAAACTCTGACCGTGAGTGTGGTATTATATGGTTATTAGAGGTGGTGTTGTTTGGCAGGGTGTTGCAGAGTGGGGGGGAGAAAGAATATTACACTGGAAAGTTGACCACAGCCTCAGCTGCAATGTGTGTGTGTGTGTGTGTGTGTGTGTGTGTGTGCTGATGTGTGTGAATATGGGGAGAAAAGCATAGACTGTCGTCCTCCAAGGCGAGACTTAATCCAAAGTATCCATCACACTTTGAGGCTGGAAGGAGCGTTAAATGAGAGATGGGTGCTGACACCGACCCAGACACAGGAAATCCCTCCACCGTCAAACACCATCGCTGCCGCCATCATGCATTCCAGATGCAGACTCTAGCTGGAGACAGAGAGTGCACGTGTTTAGGGGCTGTGATGCACCTTTGTAATAGGTCTGAAACTACAGAAATGATAATACTCAAAATGCTCACCCTCTACTGGTTCTTGCAGAACAACCCAAGCAAAAACTGACATTAACAACTTAAAGGTCCTGCACACCCACACAGTTTTTTGGAGCGGATGGTGGGGTTTACCTGAGATCACCAAACTCCATGTTCTGATAAGAATCATAATGGTTCAGGTTTTTCTAGGTGCAACAGAACTAACAGTAAATGGTCTGTCCATGTGGCCGTGTATACAGAAGACAGGTGGAAAAAATCACAAATAGACACAGGTGAAAGCTTTTAGACTAATTGACCCTTCGCTAAGCCACGCCCCCCTTAGTTACTGTTGCTAAGTCTGACCAACTGTTGTCACACTTTTATCAAGGCGCTGCCACTGTCTGTTAATGCACTCCCCGGAGAAATCAAGCGATCTCAGAAATAAGCAGACAGTTTTGCAGTTGCATTGTGCATTTGAAGGTTTTATTCAGGCTGTCAAACTGACTCAAACTGACGTGAAAAAAATGAAAGACAGAAGCTAAAGCCTACCAATCACACAGTAAAAGTGAACCACCGTATTACCTGACGATTTAGAAAGAGGACAATGACTTTAAGGATCAACACTGTTCTTGTACAGCTGGGTAGGCCTCTGTTCACTATTACAATCATTAAAAAGCAGAACAGTAGGGCTTTATTACGTTACATTCAGTAGTAAAGTTAGCTAACTAACTTTTGCATAATCCTTTTGCATTACAGTCAATGGAGCGCAGCCATGAAAGTGTCGGACCTCATTTAGAGGGAGTCCTATACTGCGCTGTGATTGGCCAGCTGTGTATTTGGGGCGTGGCTGAGCAAAGGGTCAATTAACGTGCATGGAGGCAAAACAGAAGTAGAACAACAAAAACCAAGAGGACCTCCAGAGACAAAACAAAGAGATAAAAAGAAACCCCCCTCTGTGACAAAACCAGACTCTTATCACATCTCATCAAAGGTTAATCAAAAGTGGATGTCATACACTGTCCACAAGAGTAGTACTGTGAGTATTACAAAATATTGAAAGCTGGCATTACATTACACAGTGTACATGGTTTGGTTTGGCAAAGCACTTAACCAGTCAGTTGACCCATTTAGTCTATAATGGTGGTTCATAATGATTTTTGAAAACATTGTTTTAAAGCTGACTGTTTAATTTTTCTATGTGGCTCCATTTCTAATATTTGAATCTTATAAACGGGTTTCTACAGAATCCAAGGCTCTCAAGGCTGTCACTGGATATCATCAGTATAAGAATGATAATATATTTCTTCAAAACTACCAATAATCTTTCCAAGAGGAAGCATATACAGACTGAACAGCAGGGGGCCGAGCACAGAACCTTGGGGCACACCACAGGACAAAGGAGCAGAGTCTGACATACATATTCCTATGAATACAGAAAAACTCCTCTCTGAAAGATGGGAGGAAAACCAATCCAGAGCTGATCCAATAATGCCCACAGTTGTATTCAGTCTATCAATCAGAGTGTAGTGAACAACAGTATCAAACGCTGCACTGAGATCTAGTAGGCCCAGCACAGCACATCTACCCCCATCAGCAGCCATCAAAATATCATTATATAAATATCAGACCCTAAGGAGAGCAGTGTCAGTTGAATGTTTTTTATGAAAACCAGACTGAAACTTATCAAAGATATTATGAGAATCCAAAACATTATTTAGCTGGTTCGCAACACCCTTTTCTAAAATTGTAGAGATAAAAGGCAATTTAGAAATTGGCCAAAGTTTTTAAATGAAGCTGCATCTAGATTGTTCTTTTTCAAGATAGGCTGAACAGCAGCATGCTTAAAACATCTAGGGACCTGGCCCAGCTGAAGACAGAGGTTTAAAATTGAAACCAAAGATGGGCGAAGTAGATGTATGGATTTTAAAAGCAAAGATGTGGGTAAAATATCAACAGGGCTTTGGGAAGGTTTCATCGTGCCCACTAACTTAATGATGTCATTTAGGAAAATGGGGCAGACGGAGTATTGAAAGTTTCTGATGTGTAACAATATGGGGCTTTGCTGATGGTACAATGCCTGTCCTGACAGCTCTGACCTTGTCCACAAAATGAGACAAAAAGTGGTTGCAGTCAACATTTGAAAACACAGGGACAATGCATGCAGCAGGAGAAACAATGTTGTTAATAGCCTCAGACAGAGCTTTAGGATTTCTTTTACAGGCAGATATCAGATTAGTAAAATAAGAGGCTGTAGCATCCTTGATCATTTCGTTTAGGTCTATTAAGAGCTCTTTCAGATGCAGGAGGTGGACTTGGAGTTAAGTCGCTTTCCATAAAAGCTCAGTTCTCCGACAGACATGCCTCAAGCTGCGAATGGCAGTCAAGGGGATGTATTAACAGGGGGAATTTCTCTAGAGTTAAGAGGCGCCACTTTGTCCAACAGCAGGGTGCAGTGATCATTAAAATCCTGTGCACAAGTGTCAACGTCATTTGAGATAAGAACCGAGCTCGAGTCAAATGCGGCTGAAAATTTCTCAACAGTAAGATGGTTTATCAAACGTGAGCAGGACGCTCGTTTAGAGGATCCTCATCACAAACAAGATCAAAATAAATTGCATTTGTGATCATTAACAAATACATCTTTGATGCAAACATTATTAATGTTTATACAAGATGAACAAGATGAAGCGTATGTCCCTTGCTGTGCGTAGAACCAGAGACATGCTGAGTAAAGTTAAAAGATTCTGTGTTATTTACAAATTTTTTATATTGAATATTAAAATTGCCAACAGTGATCACGCTGTCCAGTTTAATAATGGATGATAAGAAGTCAGAAGTCAGGCCGCTGGCCCAGGTGGCCAGTAAACTAAAACACCATACAATGTATTTGAACGACCAACTTTAGTCATTTGTAGTTCAAAAGAAGAATACGTGCCAGCACTCATTGACTGGCAGATGAAATGTTTTTTAAAAACCACGGCAAGACCTCCACCTCGGCCCGTGAGTCTTGGTGTGCTGATAAAAGTACAGTCCACAGGACAGAGCTCATTCAGGTGATAGTACTCCATATCCTGTTGCCATGTCTCCGTGAGCAACATAAAGTCAATGTTTTTGGAAGTAAATAAATCACTCTGCAAAAGAGGCTTGTTTGCAATTGAACGGGCATTTATCAAACCCCTCTTGAGCGGTGCAGGAACACATGAAGCAGAGAAAGAGGCTCGCGGCAGCGACCTCAGATGCACGGAACACACACCACGACAAGTGGTAGAGCTTCTCCAAGGCAAAGGACCAGTGCCCTGGGGACGTCAGGGAAGACAGAATGAAGACATGGAGGTCTGGAGTCACAGTCAAAGATCCCCAGCTTCAGGAGTTTTTTCAGATAAACCTGCCTCCCTGCCCTTTTTCCATGCTTTCTCTGCCATTTATACATAGGTTGAATTAGGCCTTCTCCATGCCGCGTACAGGCAGCAGTTGCAGACAGACATACGAACGGGGCTGCAAGCTCACCTGTACCGATCCAGGTACATACGTCACCGCACTCCACCATGGAGGATCGGATCAACAACATTGTTTGGCGATTGTACACCCATGCAGTAGACACAACATTTGTAGGCAAACTTAATAGCAATATAGAGCAGGAAACAAACAAACAACGAACAACCAGCCGCAGCGGCGAAGCCAAACAAAGGCGCCATGCAGGACCGGAACTCGCGCTGAGCTTAAAAGGCTGAGGCTAAAAGCGCATCCTCACCTGCTGATGATTCATTTAGAGGACATGGAAATAAAGAAATACAATCCAATGTAGGCACCAAATATTGACGACTTTTATCAGCAGCTTTAAACTAAAACTTTATTAAAAGACATTTGTGCATCTCTAGTCTGTGTATGTGTCTTTAAGCCTTATTCCTGTTAATCATACAGACCACATGCCCAGGCCCCGATCAGCCCCCCTCCCAAGCCCCACACCACCCCACATCTGCTTCACTCTAAGGCCTCAATCTCCAGTCCTTGTTCCAGTCACTGCCATATCTCTATTAACACCCCCTCACATACTCAGACACACACACACACACACACACACACACACCAGCAGTCCACAGGATTATCTAGGCTTATTCCTGAAGGCTGGACACCCAACCTCCAAACCCCCCATCCCAAACTGCAGAGTACATCATTTAGCTTGTGCTGCAGTGCATCGGTTTTTCTTATGGTAGATTGTTTTCTTTTTTCCGCTTATTAATGTCTTGTTGCCCCTACAAGATCCCTGCGTCTCTGTGGGACAGTCATAACTCAGATCCACTCAGTCACAACTTCCTCTTTCTCTGTTTACATCTTCCCCCCCCTTTACTGCTTTTTCCTTTCCTCTCTGTCACCCACTAAATTATTCCTTCCTTCCCTACTCCCTGGTCACCTGCTTTCCTTTCCTCCTCTGTCATTTTTGTTTTTCCTCCTATCGTTCTCTTCGTTCTCCTCCTCGCTCACAGCCTTACTTTGTTCTCTTTTTTCACTTTTGCCTCTACTCTCTTTCCCAACACCCCATCTATCTCTCTAGCACCTCTATTTCTCATTCCCCCTGTTCTCCCCCTTCTTCGCTTCCTCCTCCTCTCCTCTCCTCTATTGATGTACAATTTCCCTGTGAAATTCCTGTCAGATGTAGGTAGATGTAACATGTTGGGAATCCACTGTACGGTGGAAGTGGTGAAAGCACAACACTGACAACTTAGGCTTGTTTTCCAACCTTTCAGGCTCAGATGAACGACTAAAACTGCCAAACAGGAAATAGGAAACATTGTCTGCCCCCCCCCCCCCCATCTCTATGTATTTCTCTCTCTACATATTTCTCACTTTCTCTCTGACTGGCTTTTGCTGTTGCCTGAGTTTGTTTCGTTTGTGTCTAGCAAAGACGTGACTTGCCTAGGTAAAGACAGCAGGCGCTCAAGGTGATGCTGAAACACACACACACACACACACAATCATACACACCAATACGCTCAAAAGCAGGTACACACCCCTCTTCCATTTGAAGCACTTGAGCATCTGAAGGAGCTGTTGCTGCTAAACACAAACTTACACAGAGCACAAGCAGGGCTTGGCCACTAATTGCAGCCCTCAGGCTAACATTTTGGCCAATTGCTATGGAGTTACGGGAACTGTCCTCCATTTTTAAGCTATTTTGGTTGCCAGTTGGCTTACCAGTCACCGTCTTCAACACATCACCTAAATGACCAAGTCGCAGTGTTATGTGATATGCAGATTGAAAAGCAGCTTGTTCCTTTTCCTTGTGTTGCTGTTGGTGGCCCAGCTGTCTCGCATGAACGTCAACTGAGCAGATTTGTTAGTAACGATGGAAAGGGGTTTCCATAGCAACCCAAGCACTACCATCATGTACTCTTTCATCTCAACACATTGTCTACA
>NC_060170.1:32709910-32719406 GCF_021292245.1 Micropterus dolomieu
CTGACAACTTAGGCTTGTTTTCCAACCTTTCAGGCTCAGATGAACGACTAAAACTGCCAAACAGGAAATAGGAAACATTGTCTGCCCCCCCCCCCCCCATCTCTATGTATTTCTCTCTCTACATATTTCTCACTTTCTCTCTGACTGGCTTTTGCTGTTGCCTGAGTTTGTTTCGTTTGTGTCTAGCAAAGACGTGACTTGCCTAGGTAAAGACAGCAGGCGCTCAAGGTGATGCTGAAACACACACACACACACACACAATCATACACACCAATACGCTCAAAAGCAGGTACACACCCCTCTTCCATTTGAAGCACTTGAGCATCTGAAGGAGCTGTTGCTGCTAAACACAAACTTACACAGAGCACAAGCAGGGCTTGGCCACTAATTGCAGCCCTCAGGCTAACATTTTGGCCAATTGCTATGGAGTTACGGGAACTGTCCTCCATTTTTAAGCTATTTTGGTTGCCAGTTGGCTTACCAGTCACCGTCTTCAACACATCACCTAAATGACCAAGTCGCAGTGTTATGTGATATGCAGATTGAAAAGCAGCTTGTTCCTTTTCCTTGTGTTGCTGTTGGTGGCCCAGCTGTCTCGCATGAACGTCAACTGAGCAGATTTGTTAGTAACGATGGAAAGGGGTTTCCATAGCAACCCAAGCACTACCATCATGTACTCTTTCATCTCAACACATTGTCTACATCAATAGGTAGAGCAGTTTTTGGCTTGTCTGCTGCATTTTGTTTTTGTGGTAGAGATATGAGAGGTTATGAGAGAGACGGGCTGAGAGGAAAAAAAGAGAATGCTGGTGGCAGAAGGCGAGAAAGAAAGAGAGAGAGGAGAAACCAAAATAAATGTTCTCAGCACAGAAGTAGACTCCTCTGTATCTGTTCTCCATCTGCAGCCAGCATAATAGCATAGTCCAGACATGTATCTGCATTGCGTGCTTGTGTGTTTGCAGTGTGGAGGATGCAGAGTAGTCTGGCAGCATCAGCTTCATGGCTGAGTGTGTAAACCATATACTAGTATAAGATAAGCTCTGATGCTGCATTCACATTATTTAGGATGGAAGCTAGTAACAGGAAAGATGCTATGTTTATGACTTATGAGAGTTCAAATCATTCGGTATTTCAATATACTTGACTGATAAACTGGAGAATTACACAGTCACAATTACATAAAACTCCCCCTTTCCCTCTTGCATGCCTTTTGTCTTTTTTCTCTGTCTCTCTCACCCTCTCTTTATATGAGTTGGTTAAATTATTTTTAAATGTGGGTGTTAAGAAATAGTTCACCAAAGCTGATTCTGGTCATCTTGAAACGCGTAGGCCCACACAGATCTACCCGGGTATTATTGTGCTTCACCTATACTGGAGATTTCAATGGTCTCAGTGGGCATTCAGACTGAAATCTCCACGGCGTTAAAATATTGCAGGGGGCTGTGTTAGTGGAAGTGTGTTGCTTAAAGTGAAATGTTTGATCCAGGAAGCCCACTTTGAGTAACAGATTTGAAAGCTTACCAGACATCAAAACATGGCGCAGCGCTTCATAATACACAAGTAGTCTCAAGAGTTATGACGGCAGCAATTACCTTATCTTTCATGTCGACATTAAAAAGGTAAACAGTAGATCATGTTACAGCAGGGGTCAGCAACCTGTGGCACATGTGTCAGGGTGGATGCGCAAAGACATTTTAAGTGGGACGTGAGAAAGCAAACTCAATCATACAATATTGGAATATGTCGCTACAGTTAGTGAAAAAACAGATGATCAACCACCATGATGAATTAATGTTGACATTATTATAGGAAGGGGGTGGGGGCAAATATCAATATATATGATTTATTTTGATTAATTTGATTAATTAATTACAAAACTACAAACAAGTTACAAAACTTGTAATTAATTAGATTATTACAGCCCTATTTATTAAATATCTATTATTATTATTAACAAGGTCAAACTTCAATTAATAGTCTGACTAACTATCAGTACATACATTAAAAATAAATGACATGGACAAACGCTGCTGGCACACTGGATGTCTTCATCTTTGTATATTGACACTCATCACAGAAAAGGTTGCTGACCTCTGCATGATAGTAGTCCACCAGGAATGTGAATTACATTGAATAGAAAGGTCTGGCTGACATGGAGCATGTTTGTTTGCAGTATATATATCTGTAGGTATATATCTTGCTTCCATAAAAGCTAAATAATGTGACTGGGAAACATTTCCCGATCATAATTACAACTTGTGTGGTGACATGAATGGTATTCATATCATACTTATATTGGAAACTGGCAATTACGATAACTCCCTAATAATGTAAACACGACGTCACAATGATTCAGTGATGAACGCTGATAGGTGGTGCTCGTTGTGGAAGACCTGCAGGATACACACTTATCTTGATCACATTGAGTTTTAGAAGCTATAATTTTATATCTCCACTCTCCACCATCACTCAAATGTTTGGTTACAGTGCTGTTTTCGAGTGCTGTCGCACATATTAAAATTCAGATATGAGTGCACATGACTGACGCAACTTTATTTAGTTTTCCCCCCAGACCACTAAAAGCACCTTTATACATGACATGCTGCTTTTACAACACTAGTGCAGTGCCCATTCACCGATATAATGCCTCCCCTGTGCTTTTTGTTCAAAATGTGCATCTCACAGTGGTTTCACCTACAGCAGTGGTCAAAAGTAGGCAAGGGCCAAATAAAAAAATTAATAAATACTTTGATAGCGGCTGTTACTGAAACAGATCTCAGCCATGACAGCAAAAGTTACTCACATAATCACTTCCTCTTAAGTGATTGTGCCTACAAAATAAAAGGGCAAGAATGTTTTTTGCAGCACTGCTTTAATTCGAGTTGAATTGAGAGGTTTTACTTTGAAAGATTCTGAATAGTCTGTGGCGTGCTTCACCCACCTCTTAAAAAAAGCCTCAGGAAACATTATTCCCCTGAATGAGAAGTGCAGGACTTTCCTCTGCCTGGAGATGCTGGGGATATTAAAATAACCATCCATAGGTTGATGGATGTGGATCAATCGCCGGGACGCACACACTCCAGCACATGCTTTATTGTGACCATGTGAAACAGCCTCTTCATTGTTAATTTGCTGAAGATGAAAAAATATGTTTGTGCAAGGGGGAACCGAACACACAACCCTCTAATTGAAAGGCATGTGCACTACTGACTGAGCAAACTGGGCACCCAGCAATGAATTTTGATTTAGCTATTTAAAGGTTCAGTGTGTAAGGTTTAGTGGCATCTAGTGGTGAGGGTTGCAATTGCAACCAACTTTCCAGTCTACCACTGCCCCCTACCCTTTCAAAGAGTTGACACAGCACAAAAGGTGTCTTTTCTGAGAGTGGCCAGTCAAGAAATGAGATTTCTTTAGGTATATTTATTAAGAAATTATATTTACTTAATTATTCAGTAACCATGTATTATTGTGACTTGGCCACTGACAGATAACGTGGAAAATGTAAGCCAAGTGTGAAACATTGTCACTGTTTCTGCACCATGGTCCATTATAAACCACACATTAAATAAACATTAAATAAACATCTTATATTGCATTTCTGTCGATAGATCCTCAGAAATATTACACACTGGACCTTTGATGGCGTTAAAAAATTGGCCCGATGCCAAACTCATTTGCCGACCCCTGACCTCAGCATTAATCAAAAAAAATTAAATTAAGAGATACTGCTAGATGTTCATCGCATCCTCAGAACATAACATAAAGAAATTTACTCTTACAACTCTGTTTCAGCACAATAATGGATAATGTATATTATACCCGCGTGATGACGATAACTCTGTTTAAACAATTCACTACCACATTGGAGCAGCATAAGCTGCAGAGAGGTGATCTGTACCATCAGACAACCTTTGGAAACATTAGGTATGTTTTATATTAACTTTGAAAGCAATTTGTTGAATAGCGGCAAATTGTTATTAAAGGCATTTTCATACTCAACTCAAAATGACATATCTTGTCAATATGTTTTTCATCCGAAGGGAAATAATACCTCCACCTGTCAGAGATTCTAATATAAACTAACACCTTCACCTCAGGCCCTGAAACACTATTATATTAGCAGGAGGAACATTGGAAACAAACAACCAGAGCATTACCACTGTTGATCCACTGAGAGGCTGGATAGCTGCGAGGCACATTCTTGAGCGAACCACAGAAAACCTAATACAACTATGGCTCAAGAGTGAAAGACCCACGGGCTCTGTGTTTCTGTTTAAAGGACAGGGTTTTTTTGCAGACGAGATGGAGCATTTCCGATGAATTTTGTTAAAAGAGCTTGGACAATTTGGTGTCAGTTTGTCAGCATGTGTTTGCTACCGGTGCTGATGTGTCCTCTCTGGACTAAAAGCCCACAGCAGGACTTTGCTGGCCTATCAGCACAGGAAAGAGGAAGCACTCCCCTGTTACTGCAGGAGCAGCTTGCTGAAAAGGGTCCTATTGTGCTGAATGGTAGAAAACGAGCTTTCACAGACCAGACTTTTGGTAGTACTGGAGCAGGACCCCTGTTGTGAAATGGCAACGATGGAGGGAGGAAGGAATGGATGGGTCTGTGCTACATATTCGCCTTGTGCCTTCAGCGATATCTCTCCCTCTTTGTCCACTCTGGCTCTTTCATCAACTCCCCCTCCCCTCTCTTAAACCAACCCATCACACCAGGACATCTTTGTGGCTCAAAACTGATGGGTAGCTGTCCAAGAGATGGGCCAGTTGCCACCTTCTGCCTCTCTTTGTCAACATCCAACAAACTAAGGCCAAAACCACCGTGTGGGTATGCTAATGTGCGGTGTCCTGGGGCTGCCCATAGAGATGCCAATCTGCGGCAGGGGCCAACCGAGTATGAGAGGAGAAAATGAAGGTTTGACTCCTGGACCCTGTCAGTTTGAAGGGGTGACCTGGGGGTGAATGGCCTTTGCAGCATGGCAGTGCCCTCTGTATTGGCTCCGCTCGGTTCCAAGCCTGTCGGGAGGGCTGTGGAGAGGAAGGGAATGCAAGCCTCCATCACATATTCTCCCTGCGGCTTAGGATGAGAACACTTTGTGCATGTTTTAAATCAACTGAACCAGACATGGGTCAAATTGTATTTGCAAAAAAGTGTTTGTTTTCAGTGTAACCTGCGTGGAGTAGCAGATTTACACAGTGGTTTGCTACACCAGAAAGAGCAGAGGAAATAGAATTTCACTGCCAATGAAGTGTAGTTTTCTACTTAACTATTGTCAGGCATCTCGTGTCCAGGACTGATTAGATTCACCCCTGACATTAAGATGCATCGTCAGAACACAAATGGAATGAAAATGTTTTAAGTTAAAGTAATATTCTCAGATTTCGATGCATGTCATCTCCTTTAGTAATGCTTAATTTAGAATCAACAAGTATACTGCCATCCATTCTGAGTATGTTACTACCTAAACTGATTTATTTGCATGCATTCTTCATTTGAAACTATCCAGTAAAGTTTATGTATATTTGCTTCCCCAAGAGAAAGAAATGTAACACAGCAGAAGTTATAACAAAAGGTCCCTTCTTCATCAATCAGTTTGCAGTCATAATATTGGCAATTAAATCAAACAAAGCCTTAATCAAAGAATGTACTGTATGTCCTTCTTATATGTGAATTAGATGACATAATGTGGCCAAATGAGCTGCTCCAGAGCTGGGTTGTGTGTATTTACAGATGATTAACATGCATTATGGCCTGTCCATTTATAATCATCCATCATACATTGGAATACTAACAATATCAACTCGATCCATCTGGTGCTCCTTCAAGCAGCGTTAAAAAAAGCAGGATTTACAAACACTAAATGACCCCATTCAGAGCTGTCGAAGGCATTTCTTATGCCTCAGGGAGCCCTGCCAATTTACTTGTTTTGTTTATGTGGCTCCACCACTCACCTTTTGGTTTTTAATGAACCTGAGAGAGTCTTGACCATTATTATAATACTTTTAATGATGTGCTGTTTTAGCCATCGCCCCACTGTGGCTCTGCCCTGCGAAAGTCTTCATTAGCACTATAGCACTCTCCTATGTGCCAGCACGTACTTATATAAAGGCACTCTTACATAAAAAGGGGGCTGTCGGGGTTAAATGTGCATGAGTTTCAGATGTGGAATGAGACTGGAGACTCGACGACTTGAGGCTTCCCCACTGGAAATGGCCTCATTTATTTATGCATGTGTTTCGTAGGGGTAGAATGTGACCCTGTGGTCAGCGCTGCTCTATAAGCGTTTTTTTTACTCTGTCTTTCTGTTTCACTTACTTGGAGAGACTGAACAATGACAGTAACAGCAAAAAGCGCCTTCTCCTAAATTGCTGCCCATCACCAGCATTTCATTAACCAAAGGTGATGAGTGCAAAGGTCTACGGCTATGTGTTATTATGATATTCCTGTGAACGTGGAATGACTACGTAAGAGAAAAAAACTGTTACTGAAAATTGACTGAGGGGGACAGAGGAATTTTGAATTTGTTTTCTGTTTTTCCATCTGCCCCTCTCTTTATCTTCCTCCATCTCTCTCCAGTCTTTAACAGCGCTGTAAAACTCCCCTATGAGTTGTAGAAAGTGATACGCCATCATGTCCCCCTGATTCGATGGAGTTGCTGTGTGTTGTAAGTGTGCTGGAAATGGAGCAGTAACTAAATGGAACTTGTGTAGAAGGAGGAAGAGACCCTGCACGCAGACCGGATCGATGAACATCACTTTTTGACATGCCCGGGTGAGGACTCGGTGTGTTTGTGGATTGGTGTGTGTGTACAGAGGTGTTCGCACGGGTGTGTATCCAGTTCTGCACAAATGCAGCCAACTATCCTAGTGCAAGGCAGATGGCTGAGAGAATTGAGTCAGTGAGGTGTTTGTCTGAGCGTGCGAAACGAACATACATGTATGAATGTGTGTGTCGCTTCCTCACATCATCAGTTAATCTATTATAATTTTCCAGCCGGTCACACCACAACACCTTGGCTTTAATCATAGCTACTTAGACAAAATGAATTATATAGCTCTGCACTGAGCATCACTCCATCACTTCACCTTAACTTTGTTTCTAACCCAGTTCTCATGCACTGCAGCTCCACAAAGCCCCTTCTCTTCAGTGCCCTGGCACTAATTGAGCTTTGCAGAAGTTGTCACCGTCTTCTTCTGCTTTGAAAAGTAACGTGCTCCTCCTCCTCCCAGCTCATCTCATTGAGAGATGAGCGGATATCTCCTGAGCATTTTGTGCGTGCGTTTCCGGCTGTGCCCATTAGTATTTGTGTAGAGGTATAGCGGGGTGACTGTGTGTCTTTCTGTGTGTGTTTGTCCCTCTGCACGGGTGATGAAGCAGAGCTCTATAGGAGTCTTGTAAGGGGGCCACAATTATATGTGATGTTTGCCACGCCAGCTTAGTTGCTAACTTGGTCTGTCTGTTGTTTGAAGCTGGGCAGGTAGTGTACAGTGGGTTTATCAGAGCTTTGTAGTTGTAAACAGCTTCCTGCTGCTGCTGGAAACGACTGAGGAGAGCTGAGAGACTGAACCTAAACAGTAAAGTTGCAGACCAGAAAAGCAAAACAAAGAGCTGAAAGAACTTAAAATGCTCTGCAAAGTTGAAGAGTCAGGTGATCATGCTCTGTGGATGTGTCACTACGAGCGATCCCTTTCGCATTACACGTCATCATTTGATCCAATTATAAAATATTAAAACATATAGCACCTTTTGAATACATTTTATTAATATATAACATTTTCAGTACAGAATTTTTTTTCCTCACTAGTAGAGCTGTGTAATTAATCAAATTCTTTTCAGTCACGATTTGGCTTCCAACGAATACGAACACAAGTTAATCTAGATAAAACGATTATTTTCCCACATTCCATTACACAATGACGCTCTCGTTTTGTTATAAAACTATAAATTAGCCTAGTAGCTAGTGGACTCTACTCATAGCTTAACAAATTACGTATTATTTATACTAATTTATACTTTTCTTACTCACTGTTGGAGCTCCTCTGCGGCCCATCTGCCTGACCTAAGCTGTCAACCTAGGCAAACTTTGGGTTGCTGTCAAGCTCTTGCCTCTAAGATGCTGTATAAAGTTAATAATGTTGGATCACTATGTCTTACTTCATGGGCTATTTGGGATTTTCGTAGCAAAGCATTTATAATCATTCTAAAAAAAATGAAGCATTCAGTTTTAAAAATTCTGTAGATGTGTGATGTTTCCTTAGTCAGTTAGTAATTGTGTTAAATAATGACCAAAATAATAGTGATAATGTTTTTGCCATTATCGAGAAGCCCTACTCACTAGTGCTTAGGCCTGTACCATGATTATTACTAACTGTAAGCCCCATGGATGCTTGAAAACAGACTATACTCAGTGCTCTGTGCTAACTTAAAAGGAAGTGGATACATTCCACACCACACCACTGGATACATCCGTATTTAAGTAATCTCATCATGTTTGCAGTCTGTCACAGAATATCAGGCTATGGGTTGCCCTGAGCAAAGCCAAGGTCACATCACACTGACAGCTCATCTACCCATCTAAATTGTAATTCTGCCTAACAAACTGACAACTAGCAGGCCAAAAGGCTAGCAAGGGATGACTGATGACAACAACAACACTACAATATAAGGTTGCCAACAGAGCTCGACCTGGCTAGTGCTGTTAGGGGAGACCTACAGCACTTGGTGCTGACATTAAGCCTCTGCTAAGGACGTTGAGTGAAAGCTCTAGCTGAGATATTCTCTGACTCGACAGCGAGAAATTCCACTAAGGATAAAGGAATTAGTTTAAAGGCCCAGTGAATTACCTCCATTCTCATCCTCTTTTGTTGAACAGTACGTGTATTTTTTTTGTCTTGAGTCTTTCATTTGTAAAACGCCAATTTCATAAGTCGCTTCAGTTGGTTGCCAGACCAAGACCCCGGGAATTACAAGAAGCAGGAAATGTGGATTTCCAGATTATATTACAAAAATGCTGTAATAAAAGGCACAGTCTTACAGTGCAGGCGAACTTGGCAACAAAGGTTCACCACGGCTCACATTTTGTGCAGAGAGAATCTGCCTTGGAGATGAAGTGTCTGTCAACAGGACTGCCTGCAAGAAGGTCTCCAGTTTGCTGAGTGTGCACCCAGTAGGCCCAGAAATATGAGGAGCGTGCAGAATGTTGCTGAGTGTCTGGTTTGCAGACGTGCCCCTCTTGCGTAGCCCCCAATAAAACCTATTTATGTGATTCATGCTTTAACACATGCTTGCAACCAGCGTCTAGTGCATGACGACTCCTGCTTCTGCAGCTTCTTTGAAAATAAATATAAATGAATACATTTCTCAAGCAACACCTACAGCAACATTCTCCCGACCAGGCAGTTCCTCCCACACACATTCTGGAGCAGGCTTGGCATGATCTCGGGGGGGGGGGGGGGGGAAACGCAACAGGGATGAAAACCCTGCGTTTTGAGTGTT
>NC_060170.1:32719426-32734686 GCF_021292245.1 Micropterus dolomieu
GGGGGGGGGGGGGGGGGGGGGAAACGCCACAGGGATGAAAACCCTGCGTTTTGAGTGTTAACAACTATGTGGGTGTGTCTGAATCTGGCAATCTCAGAGTGCACCCAGGCTTCCGCTCTGTGCAAATTACAGGTATGAGATGTGGATTTAGAGGCACAAATGTTTGTGTGTTTCTGTTGAGCATCTCAAGCACACAAATGACACTCTTCCATCTTTTGCGGTTTTCTGTTCTTCTACTGAAAAAAGTAAGTCAATAAAAAAAGGAGATGTTACGTTAAGATGCCCTCTTAAGGGTTTTGATTCATGCTTTTATACGTGGTCTCACTCATATCACAAAAATATTTTCTTTTTCTACAGCTCAAAAAATGTACTGAGGGCCTTGTCAGCCCTTGTGCTTCAATCAAATAGGGTTACTATATATCCATGCCCACATAATACAGGGGTTTTCAAATAGAACCTTGGAAATACTGGCCTCAGAAGACATGGGAAAAAATAGATATATTTTCTTTAATTTGAGCCTGGAGGGATAGAAGACGGATTTAAAATTGCTTGTGTGCTATTGTAGAGGATAGGAAGGAAGCTGCTGGTGAAATGGTATTTCTGTAACAGAAGATTTTAGCCACCAGTTTGAAAGCATCAGCTAACTTGTGATCCAGACTGCAGAAATCTGTTAAACCCTTAGTGAGTAATGTAAATTGTGCCCCCTGTTGAAGCACAATGGCATTACCCCTGGCATGCTTTTAATTCCTTACTCTACCGACATTTATTTTCCACTTTACGCTACTTTCCACATAGATTAACCGACATGACAGCCAAGCATGGATTTTACATCAGAAGCCGAGTGCTTCATTGTCACTTACTAATGATGCAAAATTACAAGTATTATACCTGAACATCTAGTCGTATCTAGTCGTCAAAATATTCCTTCAGGATTATCAAAATACTAAAGAATTGTTTTGTTCAAGCCATCAAAAGCTGCCGAGATGTCTTACTTTACGGTGGTACGATGTATCCTGCCATAAAAAATGTGTGACTCCCTCCAGAGAGATGAACAGCTAAAAAATAACCTTGACAGAAGAAATATCATCGCTCTGAAGCCTGTACATTTTAACTGAATTGTTTTGTGACTTGTTGATCCCTTGTAAAGCACAAACCTGTAAAATAAGAAAAACCCTGGATGAATCAATCTGATGTGATGTGATTCGACGCCTCTGTCTCTCCTCGTGCCTGCCCTGTCTAATGGCTGATAATTTAATTATTAGTTTCCATCAGAGGGGGGGCCCTAACGATTGACTGTGGTGGAATGTGTAATGTGCAAGCGAGATAAACCTCCCTTTCCAATACTCTAAGTTTGGTGAGGGCTGTGGATCAATAATTTCTTCTTCTTGTGTTCGCCTCATTTATAACACTGAAGTATTTTCAATCATAATGTTTCAGTATTACTGAGAGGGAATATACTAGGCTCCAGCATGTCTCAATAAGGGTGTTGCAGCCTATTGTGAAACCTTGAATTGAATTTCCATCCCATGTATGCTGTGGAACTGCAGACATTTTCACTGTCTGGTGTAACCAAAGATATCATGCATTATGGTAAACCCAAACTTCTGTCCTGCATCCTCTTAGAAAAGAACTCCCCCCGTGGTCCGAGATAAATCTCAGCACTGGACTGCCGGCACCTTCACACAGCCTAATTTGCCCGTCAGTCTCCCCAGGGAGTGTAACCAGTGTGTGTGTGTGTGTGTGTGTGTGTGTGCGCTTCTCTGTATTTCCCCGCAGGCTTCGAGCTGCTGTATCAGCCAGAAGTGGTGAGGCTCTACCTGTCTCTGCTGACGGAGAGCCAGAACTACAACACCCTGGAGGCCGCTGCTGGGGCTCTGCAAAATCTCAGTGCTGGACAGTGGACCGTGAGTCCAGGGTTGGGGAGGGAACAGCACGTATATGCTATGTTGTGTCTGACTTACAGATTTTTTAAAAAACCTATATACCTCTCAATAGTAGATAACTAGCGATGATTGCAATACAGAGTCTGATGGGCTTTAAGGGAAACGAAACCTGCCTCCAGAGGTGCTTAGAGTCACTTTAAAAAGATCTAGATGCAGAGTCTCTGGAAACCATATAGCAACTGTGTAAGCTGAAATAAATAAGACTGAGACACAATTGAACCATGCAGCAGGTAGCTGAAACTCAATCTTTTAATGTGATACAGTGGAAAGCATGGGCAGAATCATTCATATACAAATGCACTTTAAATAATTTGCATATAGTAATCAAGTAGTCAGATTACAGTGTTCTTTTTTTCAAGCTCATATGCTTCTTCTAACTTATTTGTACAAGGTTTTGGGACTGCCACAGCGCGTAACAGCCTGCTCTCCCAACATAAGAGCCTCCAGACAGATCTTGGCCATGTTTAATTCAGTAAATGGCAAAAGCTCTCCGTTTCATTACTTTATATTCATGTAAAAAAATGTGAGTTAGATGGTAATCTGCATGGGAGAAAGAAAAAGAAAAAAATCTGTTATAATCTACCACTTATCAGTTTGACCTGGATATGATCACTATAAGAGGTTTCCACTGTTACCTACCTTTCTTGGCCAGGACCTTCCATCTAAGTGGAATCACATGACCAGGTAAGGGTTAAATAACTAATGTAAACCAAACTTTCATCTCTGTCTAGCTGTTGGCTTCTGCTAATGGAGGATATCAGAACATCTTCAGCCAGAATCAGACATTTATTCCAATTAGAGCAACCGTGAGGCTGTTGAGAGGCTGTCTGCTGTGCAGGAAGCAGTGAATTATCAACAGGGAAGGCTAGTTGTCAGATGCCAGTTTACGTGCAGCACCTCAGGCAGGAGCGGTCACTTATGTTTTTCAGCAGGCTGGCTGTATTCAGCCCACGGCAGCATTATCACAGCAGCGTTTCTCTTAACACCCATGTGGCAGATTGTAAATGCATCCTTCAGTTCTCTGAATTCATCAGCAGCATCAAGCCTTTCTACCCTACGATTGGAAAGGCCCCCCACCTGAACTCTTTTTATTTTAGTAGTTTCAAGAGTTAACACCAAGCCCTCAGTCTCACATTTACTATTAATAATTCAGTAGTAGTGATTTTCAGCTAAGGAGAACATTTTGAGGAGAAATGCTTCTTTCCTTTATTTTGTTCATGTTGAAGCTGATCAGAGTGCCTGATGAGGCTCAGGAACCTGTGGAGCCACTAACCCATCACACTGTCACGTCTGGCGTCTGGACAAAGCATGTCCCTGCTCCGTATCAGAGCTTCTTTTTTAAATCCTCCTCATTCTTTGCTACTGTCTAGTTAGGTACCTCTGGATTGACTTGTTTTTAGGCTTACTACTGCCACCTGGTGGTTCAGTTGTGTCTGTGAGCTGCTTAATTGCATCTCTTGGGGTACCAGTGCTTAGAAAAGAAACCCTTTTATGTCAAACTTAATGTTTTATGTTACAAAAAATGACAAGTAAAATCTACTGATGTTTAAATTAAGACAAATTATATCACATGTCCATTCAGAGCCCCAAGGAGCAGGGCTGAGCCATCATGTAGTCAGTGACTGATTGATTGAGAGTGTGTGTATGTGTGGGTTGTGTGTGAGCAAGAAGGCAAATATCAAAATGTCCTCCCCTCCCTTGACTGGTGTCATGAAGATGACCTGGACACCTCTAGTGGAGCTTGGTGGAAAAGAAGAGATGTGTGGTCATGCTGGGCAGCTCCCAGCTGGGAGTCTATAGGTCTAACTGAATGTCAAACAGGATGTCGCTAACAGTGTACGCTCACTCAGCCATGCCCTCTGTCTGCCCTCCAGTGGTCCAACTACATCCGAGCCACGGCGCGTAAGGAGAAAGGTCTTCCCATCCTGGTGGAGCTGCTGCGCTCCGACTCTGACAAGGTGGTTCGAGCTGTGGCTATCGCCCTGCGCAACCTGTCCATTGACCGCCGCAACAAGGACCTGATCGGTACAAACCATTAGCACCATCGCCACCGAAATTTAATATTTAATCAAAAACAAATTTATATCAAATTGACACAAATATAGTGGATTATTAATGTTTGCAAGTCTGTCTTAAAACAAAACTCACATTCCCTTATGTACAGTGAAAGAGGTTATTGGTTACTATAATTATTCCCTTGGAGAGATTCCTTCATATTATGATTCCATTGTGATTATTATCCCTTATCCCTATTATTATTGTCACCTTACAGGAAGTTATGCCATGAGGGACTTGGTGAGCAACCTGCCCAGCGGTCAGCAGCGGCCAGCCAAAAACCTGGAGGAGGACACTGTGGTCGCCATCCTCAACACCATCCATGAGATTGTCACTGACAGCTCTGAAAACGCCCGCTCCCTCATCCAGGCCCAGGCCATTGAGAAGCTGGTCGCCATCAACAGGACAAGGTAAGACTTCTAGTAGGACGTCACATATTGTATTGTGAATATAATTGATGTGGCTTTACAACATTTTTAGGTGGAATGCATCTAAACCAGCAGACTGTCATATTAGGATTAAATTATGGCTATAAATCAGTTTTGTTTTTTGTATTAATTAGACTTTTTTTACACTCAACACTGGAGACATTATACATGTAATGATTACAATATGACCTTTAAATTAGTATTCATGGAGGGTAATGTAATGTGTCTCTAATGGCCCAAGCTTGGCGACCACAATGCTATACTCTAACAAGCCTGAGCCCACACAAACCACCACCCACCGCACATTAATTAACAGGCTTTTAGAGCATGAGGGCATTGTTTTAGCTGCTGCTTATACAAGTAAGTAAGTAGTTGTGCCTCTAATGCCAGCGATCTCCTCAACAACCTGATAACGAACAGCTATTAAGGGAGATATTCAGGAGATGTCTTGTAGTACCACAATGTTACCCATTCCAAAATGAAGAGCGTCTGCACCACACTTTCAAATTAAGATCAAGAGCACTTTTCAAAGGCTCTTCCTTGTGCGGTGGAAGTATTGATCATACAGAGAGTCACTCTAACTAGCACATACATACATAGTTCGTCCACACACCAAATAGTTGTAGTGTTTCCTCTCAGCCTTATGAAATTAGCTTTCTTTGAAGTGAGGCCACCACCCACATGTAATTAATACTGGTGGCTCAGAGGTAGCTAATGAAAGGAAATGTGCACTCATCTGGCTATGAATTAAAAACTAGACCCTGGAGCCACTCAGGGGACTCAGCACCACTGAATGAAGAGATTGATTGCAGCAGCGTGCTAGCATACCCACTGTTTAGGAGGTCGGATGAGGTTTCTGACTTTAATTGCTGTTGTTATTTCTGTATGTGTCTCCTCCTTCTTGTGGCCCCCGCAGCCAATCGGCTCGCGAAACGAAGGCGGCGTCCCACGTGCTGCAGACGGTCTGGAGTTATAAGGAGCTGAGGAACGCTTTAACCAAGGACGGCTGGAACAAGAGCCACTTCCAGGTACAGAACTGTAATGATGTGGAGATTATCCTTCATATATAATCTGGATCCTAAGTGTTATTATGTAATATCAGGTTCATTTAGAGACACAACAATTTGAGAAGAACCACTTTGCTATTAATGAAGTGTCCCACTAAGTTACATTGCAACATTAGTAGCATCATTAGTCACTCTAGAGGGAGATATATCTCCTGCAACTAAATGTTTAAATGCAGCATACGTACTACTACGTACTAATGGATTTCTAACATTAAGACATTACTTACAGACACTCATTACAGACATTATATTCTGTTGAATTACACAGACAATTGATGTTAACACATTGTTTTAGTCTGTCAGCATGTTAAATGGTAAGAATCTAACCCTAACCCAGCGTTAAGAGAGTGAATGAATTCTCTGTGTTCAACATGTTTCTGTTTGATGCTGCGTTCACATGCTGCTTGCTCTGCCTCTTCTCTCAGCCCACGGTGACAGCCACCCCTAAAGCAACCAAGAACGGTAAGCCAGGCTACGATGACACCACTTTACCCCTGATGGAGAAGAACCAAGGTTAGTTTCAAGTGTGTGGGTGTGCGTTTGTGCTTGTTGCTGTTTCCACCTGTTTAGAGGACCAAGTGGGTGGGATAAGGTAGAGAAGATGTCAGGGGTTCCCCCAGCAAAATGACACTTAAATGTCACTATTATATGATTCACTAGAGTTTTGAGACCACATGGGGGTCCAGGGCCTAATTGAAAGGATAAGGCTGGCGTTATTCTGGCGTGTTGTTAGTGTCAACAAATCCCTTGAAAAGATCGAAACCAAAAATAATTGAGTTTGCCTCTCAAGACTTTTTAAATTTCATGCCCTGTCTGTGGTACTCACATTAAATTCCAGTTTTAAAAACAGATTTAAGAATTTCCTAAACTAGCTGGTCACTGTAGTTTTTAGCAAATGTTTCTCAATATTAAGTAAATGGTGCATTTTTGGGTCCTAAATGGCTCTAATGAGCATTATTTTCAGCTGCTGGACAGTCCTTATGGCACTGACTCAAATTAACCACAGTGTCCATGTTCAGCGTAATGAAGCAACATGTCACCGTCTCTGTAACAGAGACAAATAAGATATATCAGACTTCAGCTACACAGACTGCACTTGTGAGTAGGATTAATTCATTGGTTAGTTTTGGTCTTTTCATGGGATAATAAGTAAGTATAATATCGAATATCGCCAGACTCATTCTTTAACTAGCCGTGCATGACACAGTTCAGCCACTGCAAATGCAAGTCAGAGTAAAGTTTACAAATGGTTCATTAAAATTAGTTCTGACATGGCGGTTCAAACGAAATACTAACTTGAAAAGCAAACAGCGTGTGATTGTGTGTGTCCACTTTGCTGAGGACATGTCTTTTTTTGTCTCATGGCTACATTGAAGAGCTGCCACATTACAGCTCTCATCCTCTGTGTGGTGAAGTGTGTTATATGTTGCAAAAAAGCCGTTTATAGGGCTCAAAAATAAAGAACACAAAAGAGGAGATGGAGCTTGGAGCAGCATACTGCTGCTGCTGAACCAAAACCTTCTAACCTCAAAAAGTTTAAAAGAAATGTCCTTATTTTAGATGCTGAACTGTTTTATTTTCAGTCGTGGGCTATAAATTGACGTAATAGGGTCGGAGATAATGAAAATGTACCCTCCTTTAAGTAAGTGTGTATAGCTGTGTCCACAATCAAAAAACTGGGATAGGTTTTCTCTAACAGCAGCAGTATATGTGGGGGAGGGCGGGGGACTTGTGCAGTACATTGGCCCAACTACAAACATCTCTTTGACAGAGGAGTCAATAGCATAGCAGCAGTTTAATGTCCTGATTTTTGGCCTTGTGCCCCATTTTTCTTTTTTTCTTTTTGCATCCATACATGCACATGAATCGCGGCACTCATGCCTGCCCACTCTCAGTTTGCATTATTCAATCACTGGCCGAGAACCATTACCCTGAAAAGCAGTAGCGTTTTGGCTCAGTGACTCAGCGTGTGTGTGTGCCGCTTTTGTACAAATGGCATATGAATGCTTTTCAGGCACCAGGAAATGTGGCAGTGGTGATATGATACCTATGGATGAGCTGGGTCCAGGTAAGAGCCAGCCTGCATGATCGTCCTTAGCCAAGCTGGAGCTAGCTCTCCTCTAATCTCTCTCCAGTGTCCAATAGTGTCTTATTTGATTCGACTTCTCTTCTACTAGTTCTTTACCCGCTGCCAAGATGTTATTTTTAATCTGAAAATTCAAACACTCTGATCTCGGTATGATGGCTTTGGACAGAGCTACAGACTTGACGCTCTTTGATGCTGAATGCAAGACCCCTCTCTTAACAAGATGTTTGTACAAAGCTGGACCTTCATTATTTTCATCTCCAAAAGATGTGGGTGGTTCTCCACTTCAATATATTTAGTCTTATTGTTCCTCTGCTGTGCTTCTTTCAAAGTAAATAATTCTGCTGCTGTTTAAAAATAAAGAAATGCAACTTACGTTCATGAAATTGAGAATTGTGTGACTCTTTGGGTGATATATAGAACAAGAATTTTTGTCATGAAGGAATAACCTTTGGGTATATCTTGTGTTCCTTTAAACCCCTGGGCCCATATTAATCAAGCGGCAAAGAATCCCTCCTAGGAATAGTGCTGAAAGCTAAACTAGGACCAAAAACACTTCTACCATAAAGTAGGACGTGTAAGAAGCTTCCTACGGTAACTTTCAACAAGGAGAGGGACTCCCAGGAGAGAATGTGATGTTGCTGTTTTACAACAATCAGAGCTGTTAAGTCAAAGTTAGGATGACATATTGTAGTTTTCTGCTGTTTGAAATATTGAACAGCGGTAAAATTTGAATTTCTTTATGAATATCCTCCTCTACCCCATCACGATATATACCAATATATGCATATAAATGTATATGCAGTTTAAAATAGAGATTTGACTGAGCTGTATGACATTTCCTATACAGCTCTATCCAATCACATTGTTTTAACATGCCAATATTAGCGCACATTTTGCAGGGATTGTGCACACTCAGCGATGATATTGCTACACCCCCCGCTAACCTATGCAACCTTACAGATGGGAAAAAATGATTTGAGTCTCACCCAGTGTTGAGAAATACACACTAACAACATGCAGATATTGTAATAGTGTTGCTATTATTATGAATGAATTAATGAATCAGTAAATAAATAACTCCATGATTGTTATAAAGTCACTTCAAGCTGAGTGCCGCACTAATAAATGAATATGCGCATTATCTGAGGAGCTGTACAAGTGATCAAAGTTTGATTTATTACTGCTGAAATTGTTGGTGGTAACCAAGATTATAATAGCTTTAGATTTTTCATTAATTTTTATTTTTATTTTGTTTTGACTTTTTGTTTTCAATTTCAATTTAGTTTTAATTTGTTTTTTCAACGTGGGTTTGCTAGTTTAGTTTTTATTTTTTGAAAATGCTTAGTTTTAGTTTAGTTTTTAGTAGTTTTAGTGTTAGTTGTAGTCTTTGTCGCTACACGATGCCAAGTTCAGTTTAGTTCAGTCCAGTTTAGTTTTTTCACAAAACATTAAAATACAAGTACAATCAGAAGTATTTGTGAAAAGAGATACCCTTTTTATATATGAAGTACCAACACATTGTCGAAATAAATACTACAAATAAATGAAGCACATGCAATCTACAGTATAATTTCTAACCTACATACAGAAAAAAGAGCTAACTACCCTAATCCTACTACCCAGTGGTCCTAAGAAATTCAAACATCAGTCTCTAGCTCTGTCATTCTTGGTTAAATAGGTGAAATACAATAAATAGAAGTGAAATACAATTGATAGAAAATTTATATTAAAACAATGTGAAGATATCTGTGAGCCCATAAAACACACACTAGCTGACATGCAGTAAATATAATGACCAGCAGACACATTAACCCAGCACAAGGGGAGCTCACAATCAATGGGCAAGTTTATCCCACACGCAGGATGAGCACTGTGGCCAGATGCCGCCCTGACCCCGGGCTCTCTTGACGGACACGCAGCATGCCAGCTCTTCACGCGGAGGACAAAATCATAACACACCCGCGGCTCATCAACAGTGCCTATTGGCTAATCACCGCGCGCACCGCTGAACTGCCGGTCCAGCCAGATCAACTGCCCCGGAACATTATTTCCCCCGGCTTCATATCTACTCGAAATGCAGGCTTATTAGGTCCTGTAAAATAAATAAATAAACAAAAACTAAGGACATTTACTCTTTCATTTTAGTTAGTTTTGCAAACCTACAATGCAGTTTTAGTTTATGTTTTTTTTTTGTAAATCTACATACGTTATTTTGTTCGTCTTTGTTAACGTTAATAACCTTGATGGTAACAGACCCAAATCTTTACTTTTGCAAAGCTACATCTTCCCTGTCGCTGTGATGTTGAGAGGTCCATGGTGTTTTGTGAAGAATGCATGTGTTTTCTTTTGCATCTCACACAAGATCAGTCACTCTCTTAATGGTCTCATTGTCATCCATGAATGTCTCTAAATGCCATGTTTTGGCGACTCCTATCAGGTCATGAAACCTCTGGAGCTCTGCTAAATATTTTTATGATAGGAGTCATTTTTCAGGTTAAAAATGTTGATAAAAAGCTTAAACTCTTAAGTCTGAGAGTAAAACCAAATGCCTTATGCGTCACGAGAGGTTTTGGGCAGTGAGGGCTGATTTCCTACTCTGGTGTGATGCTTAATAAATACCAGCTCTGAGCTGGAATATGTGAGAGTGCATTTTTAAAGACGGTTATGAGGACAAGGTCAAATACCGCGTGAAGGTACTTCATATAGTTTGTTTTAAACCCACTGTGGTGGTAAATAACATGAGCGCCAGAAAGTTTGGACAAGCACAAGATACGAATGTGGAGGCATGTTTATTCTACTTTTAAGTGTCCAACAACTTCCTGGGACTCTCGTAAGTGTTCCAGTGCAGAAAACCTTTCAGTCTGTCACTCCACACAGGTTAAAACATGAGCTGCCACTGTTTGATTTTAAATGAGAACGGAGAGGAATTAGCTGACCGCTGTTCTCTGACCCCATTAGATGGTTACTCCACCATTGACCAGAGGGACAAGGACTGCAAATACAAAGCAGGCGACGGCACAGTGGACCTGACAGAACGGGAGCCATTAAAGGTACAGGCAGACCTCTTCTGGTCTTCTTTTGGGGGATCGGGGCATAGAGGATGAAATAATGATGTGTCGTTGAAAATGTTCTCTCCCTCTATGTCTCTCTCGTTCCCTCTCTCTTCATGTTTTCTGTGGTGGTCCTCATTAGAAGCTCTTAATCCTATTGATTCTTTAAAGAGGCTGGAAGTTGTCATTCTCTGTTAATGCTGCCCGCCACAGCTCAGCGCTGTGGACAGCCTCAGATCTGCAAGCCTCCAGTTAATTGAGTGTAAGCTTTTGGTGTCTGTAAAGTAATTAATCTGAGACTGATTAAAAGAACCGCCAACAACCGCTCCTCATGGAGACGACCCTTGCCTTGGCAATGAACAGACTGCTGCATTATCAAGTGGTCGCTTGCTGATTATACAGCCGTTTCACACTGCAGCCAAAGTTTGTTTATTGCTGAGCTGATTGGCAATACGGCCTCAAAGAGGAGTCACAGGATAATAGCCTCCGAGGATGTCTGACATGCGTCAGAGGACTCTCAAGTACTTTTTGTAGTTTACTTTTGATCTACTGTAGTGCTAGATGAAAAGGATGATCCCTGTGGGATTGTAAAATGAATGCAATATAATCCATTAAAGTCAGTTTAGCGTATGTCTCTTTAGATTTATGGTCATATATATGCTTCTCCATGCAGGTTAAAACTAACTCTTAAAAATTGAGGGTGGAAATGATGTCTGTAGCAGAGTTAGGTATCAACCTGGACCTGATTTTCCTAAGTATTTGTGTCCAAGTGACTGATGTGGACAACAATTTTTGAAATGTTCCAGTACTGAGCAGCTGGCAGCAGCGAAACACAGTCAATGTATGTCGACTAAATTGTTTGTTTTTGCCACTGGCAGGCTCAGATTGTTATTAGAAGTGTCTTTCAACATTATGGAAAGGATCCTACAGAGATAGAGCTTTTTGTTAAAGAGAAAGGTCCTTTTTTTCCTAACCATTCAACAGCCAATAACAGTAACAGCAATTTTACCTTGCAGATTTATCGTATTTCATTTTAACTCAGCAGAAATAAAATAAAACTTTCCACTAACTCCACCAACTCTGGTTAGTAATAAACCCTTAATTAACAGAGTTAGATGTGAAAATATTGGGAGAGGAGCATTTAGTTTTTGCATTTCGTAATTTTCTTGTTTGTTTTCTTTAGAGTGGAACTTAACAACAGGCTGAAAAGAAATGTTTCACTGTTCCCCCAATTTGAAAGTTTAAATTTTGTTTATTTGGCTTGTCAGCAGTGTGCTTCGTTGCAGCTGTAACCACACCCAACACTGATGTCGCAGTGCACATGGACGTGCCTGTTACAGTCCTGCCACAGATACCAGATATATTTTTCATGTTTGTTTTCAGAGCATTTGATTTATTGATTTCAACAAATACTGCTAATTAAATTGTCGACCCCAGAGTTAAACGTGAATTTTCTTTTTCTTTAACTTGTATAATTTAAGAAGTTACACCACTGGAGGTCTGCATAAACAGTTTCAAACAATTTTCATCTGGTGTTGTTAGTTACTCCAACAGTTTTTATTTTTATTGTAACTGATCTCTTTTCTACATTGAAATGATGTCGGTATGTTTGCATTGAGAAAAACATTGCCCTCAGATACAGAGCTAAGATGGAAGTTTACTTTTTAAGAATTATTGCAACTTTGTTTAAGAAGAGTGTCCTCTCCGTGCACAGCTTATGAATACATAATACATGTATTTTAGATAGACTATTAAACCAGTTAGAGCTAAAGTTTTACTGTCACATGTTGTAAAGGCATATACCATAGCCAGCTCAGACGCCACAGACGGAAGTAATCATAGCAAACAGCCATGTTGTTGTTGTCTTCAGAGTGTACAGATCTCCTAGCGTTGCTCCAAACCTGTCTTCTGAGTTTGCTGTCTATACTTCCCAGAGGTGTTCTGCCTGCTTTGAATGCAACTTGGCCGTTAAAACTGCTCTCTCCCTCTTTCATTTGCATGGTTTGGAATGCTGTTTTGTAATCACTCTGACTTCTTTCCAAGCTTTCCTTAAGGCAGGGAGCTAACACTGGCTTCTCTGATCCTGTATACATATATATGTGTGTGTGTGTGTGTGTGTGTGTGTGCGTGCGTGTGTGTGTGCTTGCGTGTGTGTGTGCGTGCTGTATTTGTGAAATGTATTGACCTCTTTTTGTTTTGCTGTGTTTTTTAACCCGTCCCCCTCTGGCCACAGAATGACACAAATAGGAAACACTATATCAGGAGTAACAGGCCTGCGGTCAGTCTGGTGGACGCTTGTGATGTTAAGCCCCAGCCTGTTGACTCCTGGGTCTAAATGCATGCATGGTAGGTCTGAAAAATAAAAGTACAAAAAAATAGCATACCTTTACGCCTTGGGTTGGATTGTAGCATCCTTTTCATTCCCTGTCTGTTCATCGTTTCCGCCTGTGTTCCTTTCACCCTCACACTGTATCATGTAGACCTGCTGTCACCCTGCACCCAGAGCAGTCAGCTGGAGAAGTCACCTTGTTCTTTTCATGGAAATTTAATTACAGTTCAATTGAAAATGACTTTTTAAGGTGTAAACATTTGAGATTTTTATGTAAGATTTCATAAATATATATATAAACCAGTATTTAAACCCCATTGAGACACAGTCTTTTTTACAAGGGAGTCCTGTATAGCACAAGTAAAACACAAGTTTTCAACCATAAGTTGAGAAACAATACATTATGTAAATTAAAATACAATACAATAACAATTTACACAAAATGTACAAAATATTTACATAGACAAAAATGCGTTAATGAGTTAAATATGTAAACAAACAAAATTAAAAAGACTAAATGTAGAGATCTAACTACCGTTAATTGAAACAAGTGCATATGTCTGTTAGAATGTTTGATATTCTTTTTTTAAAAGCAGCTAAGGAAACTGGCGTGCCAATCTTAAACTTAGACTGGAGTTCATTCCAGGACGGTGGGCCATAGCAATACAGACTCCTCTTTCCTGCTTCTGTCCTCATTCTTGGCACCTTACAAATTAGTCCCTCACTAGATCTTAAATGATATGTACTTTGCATGTGAGAAAACTTTAAACAAATACAAGAAGGCAAAAGACCTAAAATGGCTTTATAAATGAAAATGTACCAGTGTAGCATCCTGCGTAATTTAAGTGATGGCCAATTTACCATACTGTATAAGATGCAGTGATGTGTGTGATAGCCAGCATCTGTGATGAACCTGAGAGCCGCTTGATAAAGATGGTCTAGCTTTGACAATGCAGATGGACATGCAAATTGATAAATGATATCACCATAATCTATCTGAGACAGGAATAATCCTGCAACCAGTTTTTTTTACGTGTAGATCTAAAAAAGCAAGATTTTAATCTATATGAAAATGCCTGTTAAATTTGTGTTTTTTAAAAGTAAAACCATACATTCTTATGTTGCAGACACTGAAATACACTGACAATCACAACTTTGATGTCAAGGTCCCAGTGAAACAGTTTCCTTGGGTTGGATTCCTTTTTTGTTTCTTTTCTTTCATTGAAAGTTCTCCAAACACCTATCTTGAACGGCGACTGTTCACTCATAGCCTTAGCAAACGTAAGTAGGCACAGAAGGCCTGTCAAGCTTTAGATCTGTCCACATGATGAAGCAGTTTGCACAGAGTAGAGGCACGAGTGATAATCTAGTTAAACAGGTTGTAGTGTTTTTTTCCCCCCAAAACCACAAGAGAAATTAGTAGCGAAGCGGAAACACTATGTTAGATATAACAGCTGACAAACAAGCTCATCGGCTGCTGATGGAGCTAAATGTTTTTCTGGGACAGTGCAGCTTTGGCCTCAGTCTTTTAGCATTATTTCATTTCTTGGCCCCCTTTTAAAAGAGTCTTAAAGGGAGTCAGCTAAGCACAATATTAAAAAATCCACCCGTGGCATCGTTTTTAACTTAGCTAGCTACTGCTAATAAAATTTCTTAGCGACAATCAGGCTAGAAATGAGAAGATACACAATAGCTGTTGTATACCTATGTTTTGAATAAAGAACCCATGGTTTCAGAATTTTAAGATCAAGATATCGTAAACTGCACAACATGCCTTTAGTGTGAGAGAAGTCCACTGTGACATACCAATGTGTCCCTGAGAAAGACACTTAAGCCCTAGTTGCTAAAGAGGCATGCGACCTCTGATATATATTTACACTCACCTAAAGGATTGTTAGGAACACCTGTTCAAATTCTCATTAATGCAATTATCTAATCAAGCAATCACATGGCAGTTGCTTCAATGCATTTAGGGGTGTGGTCCTGGTCACGACAATCTCCTGAACTCCAAACTGAATGTCAGAATGGGAAAGAAAGGTGATTTAAGCAATTTTGAGCGTGGCATGGTTGTTGGTGCCAGACGGGCCGGTCTGAGTATTTCACAATCTGCTCAGTTACTGGGATTTTCACGCACAACCATTTCTAGGGTTTACAAAGAATGGTGTGAAAAGGGAAAAACATCCAGTATGCGGCAGTCCTGTGGGCGAAAATGCCTTATTGATGCTAGAGGTCAGAGGAGAATGGGCCGACTGATTCAAGCTGATAGAAGAGCAACTTTGACTGAAATAACCACTCGTTA
>NC_060170.1:32734786-32748448 GCF_021292245.1 Micropterus dolomieu
CCTGTTCAATTTCTCATTAATGCAATTATCTAATCAACGAATCACATGGCAGTTGCTTCAATGCATTTAGGGGTGTGGTCCTGGTCACGACAATCTCCTGAACTCCAAACTGAATGTCAGAATGGGAAAGAAAGGTGATTTAAGCAATTTTGAGCGTGGCATGGTTGTTGGTGCCAGACGGGCCGGTCTGAGTATTTCACAATCTGCTCAGTTACTGGGATTTTCACGCACAACCATTTCTAGGGTTTACAAAGAATGGTGTGAAAAGGGAAAAACATCCAGTATGCGGCAGTCCTGTGGGCGAAAATGCCTTATTGATGCTAGAGGTCAGAGGAGAATGGGCCGACTGATTCAAGCTGATAGAAGAGCAACTTTGACTGAAATAACCACTCGTTACAACCGAGGTATGCAGCAAAGCATTTGTGAAGCCACAACACGCACAACCTTGAGGCGGATGGGCTACAACAGCAGAAGACCCCACCGGGTACCACTCGTCTCCACTACAAATAGGAAAAAGAGGCTACAAGTCTTGGCGTAAACAGAATGAGAACATGGATCCATCATGCCTTGTTACCACTGTGCAGGCTGGTGGTGGTGGTGTAATGGTGTGGGGGATGTTTTCTTGGCACACTTCAGGCCCCTTAGTGCCAATTGGGCATCGTTTAAATGCCACGGCCTACCTGAGCATTGTTTCTGACCATGTCCATCCCTTTATGGCCACCATGTACCCATCCTCTGATGGCTACTTCCAGCAGGATAATGCACCATGTCACAAAGCTTGAATCATTTCAAATTGGTTTCTTGACCATGACAATGAGTTCACTGTACTAAAACGGCCCCCACAGTCACCAGATCTCAACCCAATAGAGCATCTTTGGGATGCGGTGGAACGGGAGCTTCGTGCCCTGGATGTGCATCCCACAAATCTCCATCAACTGCAAGATGCTATCCTATCAATATGGGCCAACATTTCTAAAGAATGCTTTCAGCACCTTGTTGAATCAATGCCACGTAGAATTAAGGCAGTTCTGAAGGCGAAAGGGGGTCAAACACAGAATTAGTATGGTGTTCCTAATAATCCTTTAGGTGAGTGTATATATAGCACAATGTGATGTGCGTGAAGGTATGTGTAGAAACAGTTACCAAGGAGGGCAGGGCTTAGTGAACCTTAATATTGCAACTACTATTTTACTACTGCAACGCCTAAATTTTGCAACAATCAAATTGACTCCACTTTGTAATACTCGTACACAGGCTGTGGTCTCTGTTTACAATTCAGCACCACCCGTCTGATTTAAATGTACGCCTAGCTTCACTCACAGCTTCCCCTGGCAGCCTTTGCTGAAATTGGTGGCAAATGATGATGGGGAATCATTCTTCTGCACTTCAGATAGATGCTGCAAGGACTCAGTTATCCCCTTAATGAAAAGCAGTAGAAGGAAAGAAAAAGATATGCACATGCACGTACACACACTCACAGAAAACCTCTTCTCTGTCTGCACTCATCATACGCACAGTTTCTTTGGTCAATGCAAGATGACTTCAGATAAATATTTCATGTAAGTTGATAAGTTGATGATGGAAGCCAGCACTTATAATGTGTACGCGCACAAATTCTCATTATCGACTCACACATAATATAATATGTAAAAGGCAGAGATGTAATGGAGAGTGGGCTCACATTAATTCAGTTTACATACATTTTGAGATCCAAAGTAGCTGATTTAAATATGTTGTGTTAAAAAATTCATTGTATAAATGTTTACTAAGTGGCACATTATGTAACTTAGACATATATATATTAGTCATATTTCCATGTAAATTACAAAAAGAAAGAATTTCAGCTTCTCTTTGTGGTTGAGAGATTTCCTAAAATGTATTTTTTTTTTTTAGTGGAGAAACTCAAATGTATTTAAACAGAAAGCTTTTATCTGTTTCAGTAATTAGAGCTACAACTAAAACCCCTCAAATGTAACGAAGGCTTTCTGTTGAAAGTTTGAAATTTTTGTTTTTGTCAGAACATCCTCCTGCATTCACGAGCAGCTGAGTTTCTTCTTGTTTTCCATTTTTCTTGGTCATGCCTTACTTTAGCTGTAAGGCAACAGTAGAATCAGTTTGTTACACAAGTCAATAAATTAGTCATGTCTTTAAGCTTGTATATATTTTATTTACAGTGCATTAGTGACTGTTTGCCCTACGGTGTTTGACTGAATTCTCAAACTCATCCACAATTTATTGTCCCACTGAATGACTTTTGTAAAGCTGCAAGCTGATCTGGGTGAGCTTCAGTACTTGTCATTAATCTGCCAGTAGCGTTTATCTCCTTCTGCCTCCTCCTCACTGCTGTCGTACTCTTCTTTGCCAGAGGCCTCTTGTCAGACCTCACTGTCTTCCTCATCGTCATGTTCTTATCTTAGTCATCTTTGTCAGTGGCCATGCATTCAATTCTTTCATCTCCATCCATTTCACTGATGTAGGAAACACATCACAGGACGACTCTTAAGAGACACAGTGGTATGATTTGTGGTATTCATTGTCATTTTGGCACTTTAGTAAAACAGATATTATAGGTAATATTAAAAACCATCAGGTAAGTAATTTTCACTCCATTTAACATATGCAGGATTTCAACCGGGACATTAAGCATCTGTTTTGCTGTCTCTTGTCTCCATTTGCCATCTGGACTGGCATGATTTGTTGACAGTGATGTGATTTTACCAACTGATTGTCTTCCTGTCTGACACGAAAGCACAACTGGAGAGTTTCGTTCTAAATTAATAATCACTGATGGCAAAATGTGGTTCCTACACACAATACATTTTTGTGTGAAATGTTTAAGGAAAACACTGGTGATATTCAAAGGGATCCTTATTGTCAGCAAATCTCATGAAAAGACCAAAATCAAAAACGGTATATCTTATCTCTCTCTGTCATAGACATCCAGTCACCACATGCCAAATGTGTGTTAATCTGCAGCTGAACATAGACCTCAACAAATGCACTATTCATTCCTGTTTGAAATGTTGTAGGTGACATGGATGTAAAGACTAGACATAATATATCAAATCACCTTGTAAATTTGGACAGAACTCCACAACAAACTGAGGATCACATTTGACATATTACAGCTTTAGAAAGTTACTCAGTGTTAGCAAAACACTTAACTATTTACACCACCAGCAGACATGCAGCAACACTGACATTCATTTGAAGTCCTCTTCCTGGCCACCTGGCAAATGTAATCGGATACCTTTTAGCTCTATTTTGGTCTCTACCAGCTGCTGAGGGAAATATCCAGCTCTTTAGCTTCTGAATGCCACCAGCTAGTTGTTAAGTTTCTGTCTGCTGTTTGGCGCTGGGCAGGTAGCATACAGTGGGTTAACAGAGCTTTTAAAGCAGCTGGGCTCTACTGCCTGCAAAGTTGTGGACTAGAAAACCAAAACAATGAGCCAAATGATGGTAAAATGCTCCATAGAGCTGAGGGGAGATACATAGTCGGGTGATTATACTCTGGGTTTGTCACAGCAAGCAACCCCTTTCACTTTAAATTGAGTCATTGAATCCATTGTTAATAAAAAAATAATAATTTGTACAGCTTTACAAAATTAAACCTCAGTGTTGGTTTTGGTCTTTTAATGTGATTTGTTGACAGCAGCAAAAACCATAGAATAATGCCACCTTTTCCTTTATATCACTGTTATGTAGTTTTGACGTTATTATTTGCCATGATTGTTGTCATTTCTTTTGTACAGTGGCTGTGTAGCATTTAAAACTGAAACTCTTCAATGACCATACAATGACTGTATGTTTGTAGTTCCTCTAATATTTCTCTCTCTTGTCCACCTGCTTCAGGCTTAAAATAACGACAGCGCAACACCCCAGCTAGAGGAGGATCTCTCATATCGCCACTGCCATTTCACATGGAGCTCATCTTTGGAGTTGGACTTTGTACAGAAAAGAGGATTAAAAAATAAATGAAAATCTCAACAGCGACAACCCAGCAGCAGCCAGCGTCCTCATGCTTTTCAGAATTAAAGAAAAAAAACGATAAAAAGTGACTACTCCTACTAGTTTCTCATATCTACATTCCCACTGGACATTATGTGAATTTTACAGTGTTGACTCTTGTTGAGGTCTACCGGTGAAAAGAAACGAACAGAGGCCGGTGCTGGTGAAGGAATGGACTTATGAAGGGCGGGAAAAAAAGCGAGATGAAGGAAGTGAATGGAAAAGGAGTTTGAAAGTGTTTTTGACGGAAACCTGAAGGAGACAAAATGGGAAGTTTGCACATCTGGAAGAAGTTCATGCCTCAATTTTGTGGGTTTTTGAGATTTTTTACATGGTTGTAGGTTTGGTATTTTGATGTGAACAGGTATGGACTGGTGTGTTTGAAGGTCACTGAATGTTTTCAGATTGGTGGGATGGACACAAGAAAGGAAAAGGAAAAGAGATAAACTGGGCCTGAGAAGAGCTGTAGCATAATGGATAAACATGTACTCACAGCAGTCTGGTCTCATTCACTTACAAGTTATTTGGTTCACTGTGTTATTTCAAAAAAAAAAAAAAAGTAAGCGCACTGAGATACTTTGAAATTAGAGTGATTGATGTCCAGTGTATAAAGTGAGGAGTTTGCAAGTTGAGGTCTAGAGAAAGGAACGTGACATAGTGCGTACATCAGATGGAGTGTCTGTTTCTGTTCGTGTTGCATCGCAGAATCTAAAATGGAAATGAAACGTTCTTTTTAATCAACAGGGGCCGAGTGACATGTTGACCATCACTCACACAGCTGTGGTTACTTGTGTAACCGCTCGGGTTGTGTAGCAAGTCTCCTGGCTGGTTGTCAATGATGTGTATTAAAGAGGATATAAGGCATTTTGTTTATAAATGATGTGTTTTTGAAAAGAGAGGCAAAAGATTGTTACTCTTGTTGAAAGAATAGATCTAAAAAGGACTTTTTTTATTTTTGTTGGGTTTTATATAAATGTATATAAGGGTGAAAAGGAAAAAAAAAACAGAAAAATGAAGGAACAAAAACTCGACAAAAATTACAGACTTCTTAGTTGTATGTTAATATCACATTGTTTGGAAAGCACATGTCATTTGATAAAGGCTCACTATGTTTGTAAACAAGAAATAACCACGTAACTTAAATGTGTGTCAAATATTGTCGAGTTACGCCGGCGATCACCTATTTATATTTTGTATTTGTCAAAAAAAAAGTTACAGAAACAAAGTTTATCTGCAGTGTTCTTTCTGAAGGCGATGAAAGACATGTTGTCTGACAGCCCCTGCATCTTCAAAAGAGACAGTCTGGAGGGGTCAGCGGTCAGACGGATGTTAAAGAACAGAATAGAAGTCCCTTCATTTTTCTTCCCGATGCATTCAGATCAAGTTACCGCCAACCCTGAATCCCCCCTTCACCAGTGCATCTTAAAGAGAAATATTCAATCGTGAGCATGAAGAAAAACTGTACAGATGTTTATATTCTATTCTTTCCAAGTGCCAGTTTTTTTGTGGTGTCATTTGGATATTAACTAATTCATTCATGTGCAGGAAGAGCGTACAGGTTACCAGTGGATCTGGATGTTCAAAGCAAAATAAAAGAGTTGCATCGCACTGTACAAAACAAAACATCAAGTTTGGTCATATAGTATATATTTTTACAACGTTGTAGGGTAGGCAGTTGACAAGCAGAGAGAGACAGAATCATACTGACATGTTTCTCTTGTTTGTTGAGAGGATACACACAAAATCTAGAGATGATGTGTACAGTTTCCTCTCTGGCTTCTGCCTTTCTGATTCACTGTGGACGGGAGACAGAAAGAGAATTCAATCCAAGTTGGTATCACTCATGCGTCATCAAGGCGAACGGCATGTGCCTGCATTGAAGTCTGATTTTTCTTTGTGGCGTATGTGACTTTATAAAGCTTGCATATTTTACACAGTGTTTACAAAGATGTACGTTGTGGTAAAAATTAATAAACTACAAAAAAACTTACTGTATACATTTTAATTCCAGAGGTTAAAAAAAGTTATAATAATACCCAGCATCCCTTTTGTGTGTCCTCAGAAGTGTGTGCTTTCATTGGACAATACTGAACCCTTGCAACAAAGACCCATATGACTGTCTATTCCTGACTGCGCTTTGCAGCACCACAACCAAAGGATCTGGAGTTGTATTTACATGCACTCAAAAACGGGGGTTTTATTTGGTTTTGTGGATGTGCAGCGCGTTGTACATTTACAAAACAAAGAGCCAAGCGACTGTGCTGTAAAATAAATGCAGGACACGGACACACATCGAATCAAACAAACCTACCTGTGTAGATATAACTGATCCAAGACCGTCAAAATAAAGTAACTGTACTACTCAGTAGCAGATGTGTTTGTACCTATCATGTGCCTTAACCTTTTCCATGGTAGATAAAGATGTGTGTTTTATATAACTTTATTGCCCCCTTTCAACTGTCATCTGTCCATCCTGTCTGTTCACTTCGCCCCCCTTCTCCTCCTGTGTCACTCTTCCTCCCTTTTTCCTCTACTCAACTCTTTCATTCACCCTGCACCCCCCCCCCACCCCCCAACCCGAAGTAGTTTAGACTGTTGGTGGGTTTCTGCCTTGTATTACGTTGTATTATAAACTTTTAAAAAGGTAGATTCAATCGAAAACATGGTTTTGATTTCCTAGAGGAGTGAAGTTGTTAATGCTTTCGTAGCGAGCAGAAGCGATGCCACAGTGACAGAATGTATTATGTTAATTTTACTAATACCCAGAGGCAAATATTACGCTTGTGAAACATAACGGAAAAATACTGGTTTGTAGAGTATAAATTTGGTGTGTTTTCAATAAATCATGCCTGGAAAGAAGATGTTGCTCGATTCTGCGTCTTATTTTATTTTGTGTAATCATTTCCATTCAGACTCAAGGCCTGAAGTCATGATAGCAGCCCCTAGAGGCTACAATGCTCATTACAATCCACCTAAAATACAAAAATAGAATTTCATTTGTGGTGCTCACCCTGAACAGTTTAGATTCTGTGGTGTCCAAACAATAATGCTGCGATGATGTGTTGAGAAGAAACCCGCTTGACACTGTTCTTGATCATAAAAGTTTATTACATCAAAGAGTTCAGCATCAATTACAAGCTCTGCAGCAGCTTGGAGAGTGACCCAGCCCGATGACCATTCTGTCTCTCTGTACATCAAACATAGCTTATATAAGATATGTTTAGGTATCTGTTAGGTACCATAGCAGGGTTTGAGTCTGCAAAATAAAAGGTCAGACCCATAGAAGGGTACAGTGCTATTCCGAGGTAACAAAACAAGGGGTTAGAGGTCAAATTCTATAGAAGGGTTCAGTCCCTACATAACCACCAATCACTGCTCTCCCCGTAGAAGGTCACTGACCCTCTGTCCTGCTGCTACAGTGCTATTTTGAACTGTTATGAGCCAAAAGCACAAGCACTGGACACTACAATTGGAACTACTTTATACCAAGCAAAGAAAAGTGTTGACTGTGTGGATTATTCAGACTAATGGGGAGGACACTGCTTCTGGAAAAATATTTTTCTGTTGAATGTGCTGTTACCACCACAAATGAAATTCAGTTCCCCTCCATTGAACAGTGTCAGAAGCAGAAATCTCCTAAGTTTGACCAGTACAGAGTTAACCAAAAGCCATCTGCCTGACTGTATATCACTAAAAGAAACATGTCCTTTTAGAATTTAGGTTAACAGACCCTTAAAAGTGGTCAATCTAAACATGTTTAAATACATGAGCTCTGAGTTGTTGAAAACAATTTTCCTCACTTGTGTTGCTTTTTTGGCTTATTTGGGTTTTTTTTTCTGCAACTAGGAAAGGCATGAGCTGGAAATAAAACACATCACAAGTGTTTTGTTTTATACTAATAGTAAAGGTACAGCATAAAGAAGCTATGTAATTTTTAGTTTGTCACATGAATGGGATAACTTGTTCAAACCTACTGTGCGAGAGTAACAATTTTTTTTGTATTAGACAATTGGTAAAGGTAACAGGTAATGGTTCCATTAAAGGACTCTTATTATTAAACCTATCGTATGTTGCCATGGCATATAGTTATGTATTAATATTTAATTAAGAGTTTAGCTATCATTATGACAAATCGCTTAAAACAGCAGGCCACCTCTTGTCCCTCATTTCATGAATAGTGACAAAGTTGGCAACACTACCACAGTGGAGACACTGTGGGTGGAGGTGGTTAGATGAATGAACTCAAGCTTTTTCACAAAGTCTTCTGCATTACATGACGAGCCAAAATGCCCCGATTCTTTTGTCTTTGTTGAACTTAGTTATGCTCCTGGAGTAAGACACTCACATTCTCCTTATTTCTTGTGGTTATTTTCTTTTAGTCTTGCTATAACTTTATAGTGTCTCAACATTATTGTGTATCTGTGATTGTTTAAGTATGTCATGAAGAGTTGTATTGGAATTTGTACAGTAAAAGAATAATAAAAAAAAAACTGTGGGTCAAATAGCCTAATCTCCTCAGACCACGTGATGCCTTCAGGCAGTAGGTTGGTGTCATAAGTAGACAGAGTGGCAGTAAACAAGATGACACATACATGCATAATATAATGTGTAGTAATCCCAGTGTGTTACTGAAACTTCAGTTATTGATTTAATATGAACAATATATTATTTTATTGAATAGCCTATTGAAGAAGTGTGTGCGACCTATTTCCTGTCAGGCAAGTCTCTGGGCACCACACACCCGACCAGGGTCCTTTCATAATAACAACATGGCTGCCTTCTGTAGAGGGAGACACCGGTGGAAAAGGACTAATTTCGTGCATGTTTTCACAAGAAACCTGACAGGTAACAGTATGAATAAATAAATATATATATGTTGTGTAGATACGGAGGACAGGACGGGGTTCGGGTCGCACTCGGAGGTGTTTCTGTCAGCACGCAGCTCACAAACCAGCAGGGCTGCTGTAACTTAACCTGCTGTAACTTAACCTGCTGTTACTATTATCCTGTTAATTTGTCCCGAGTTAAACAAAATGTCAACACTTTACCGCTTGATGCATCAGTCCGTATTTGTGAGAAATACTATGGTAGGATTAACACAAGCATATTCTTTAACATGAAATAAGATGGTGGAGTTGAGAGTGCTGATCTGTTTGAGCAAACTTTGTATGTGAGGTAAACACAACATAACTTTACTGTCTATCATCTAATATGCTCGTACAGGGAAGTATGACTATGACCTGGTGGTCATTGGTGGTGGTTCAGGAGGCCTTGCCTGTTCCAAAGAAGGTGAGATATAGGCTATAATGAAGTGTCTCTTATCCCTTCATGTTTCTGTATGTATGATTTATACCTTTTAATAAACTGACACTGTATATCCATATATTCACAGCGGCGCAGCTGGGACAGAAAGTTGCTGTTTTAGATTATGTGGAGCCATCTGTGAAAGGTATTCTTCTGAAACTGTTGTTATCTGAACGTGTCTGAACCAGCTGATTAGATTGTCACGTCCTCTGGAAAATGCTTTTCCAAACAGGGACCAAGTGGGGTCTTGGAGGAACCTGTGTTAATGTTGGCTGCATTCCTAAAAAGCTCATGCACCAGGCTGCCCTGCTTGGTGCTGCAGTCAAAGACGCTAAGAAGTTTGGGTGGCAGATCTCAGGGCCGATCTGCCACGACTGGTATGTCAATCTAAAGTCTAAAGTATTAGAGAATTAATCTCACTGTGACCAACGCAATTGATAAACGTTCATGAGTAGCTCACCAGCACCATCTAGTGATGTAATTGCAGCAGGACACTACTTGGGGTTGGAAAGTGAATTAATGCTAAAGCTTCAAAACTACATTTTTACTATGTTCTTGGTCACTGCAAATATTAAATTTTTGCATGCTATTTTGTGTGTAATCAGAAAATAGCATGAATAAAATAAATAAAAACAAACAAAACTAAATAGTTTTGCCAAATTATAATTTGAATATACATGGTGTTAGGGCATTATTTGCTTGTTGATTCCCATTATTTACTGTGTCTGTGAGCCAACACACCCAAAGGAACAACAGGAATGATATTTCCCTCTGGTGTGTTTTACAGGGCCACCATGGCAGAGGCTGTTCAGAACCATGTCAGATCTCTGAACTGGGGTCACAGAGTTCAACTCCAGGACAAGTGAGTGACACCAGCTCTGCTTGCTTTTATTCAGGCGATGTTTCATTTAACAGTTGATTTGAATGCAGGGATTATGGGAGATGCTCCTCCCTTTGGATGTGAGGGTTGGTTCAGCTGGCTTCTCTTCAGTGGAGAGTTTTTGTGTGTGATTATAGTCCAAATGTTGTCATCCTGCCAAAAATAAACCTTTCTATTCTTGTAAATTTAGTCATTTTTCACCAAAATGTTGGAATATTTATATGCAGGTCTGTTTTTTCTGACATGAAATAGTGCTGAAGGCTGTACATTTCTGTTGGTACACAGCTGAAGGATTGATAGTCAGTCACCACATGTTGATTGAGTGGTTGGCTGGAGGGCAAACAGGTGTTAACCTCTGTGTGAATGTGCCCAAGCTCAACCTCAAATGTTTTCAATCCAATTATATTATTTGCTTGGACTCATCTTATTAGTAATGCTTCTAATATGGTTTTATTGCCTTTTTAATTAACAGATAGCTAAGAGACTTTCAGGACAGCAGAGAGACATTGTTAAACACACCGCAAAAAAGTAATTTAATAAGGGTTTAATTACAAATAATAAATGTTATTAAATAATTAAGTTAGATTTTCCTGTAGCAATAAAGTTCTGTTGGCGGGAGAAGTACTTAGCAGTTAAATTAAAATTTAAAGTTGTGAGTAAAGAGATTTGTGTGACCAAGAGTATATTTGCATTGTGCAAATTATAATTAGTTATGTTTGTACCAAGTAATGAATTAAGTAAAACCAATATTCAGTCTTTAAATTAAATTAAGTGGATTGAAATTAAACTCCTAATTATTTAACTTTCAACAATCGATTTCAATCAAGTGTCTCCATATCTACACGTCAAGAGCATGGTGAATTATTATGTTGAATTTAAAACAATGTCTTAATCAAATAAAAAAACATTACAATCTCAATACAAATTCTGCCGTCTCTCATCCTCAGCTCCTTTAGACTGGAAACATGGCTGTGAAATGTTTTTGCTTGTAAAAGGTGATCCGAAACTGAATATCTGACATTACAGTGGAGTTATACTGTGTGTTTTCCGCTGTAGAAATAAAGTATAATGTTCATAGAAACTTGTGAAACCACCCCTGCAGCATAATCCACCTCTTGACTTCTTGATCCAGATGCTCAGAATGTATAATGCTGATCCATAAAGAGATGTAGTTCAACACATCCTTCTGGTAAAAAAAAAGCAGAGAATTATATATAATACATGGGAAACATACGCAGTAACACATTTTACATGATGCAGGTGGGTCCAGCCTCTTCGCTATGCAATGAAATCATGCTTTTGTTGGGGTCTTTCTGATGTATTTCAGCAGATCAAGAAGATAAAATGTAGAGGGATTGTACAGTGGGAATTAGCAAGAAATAAGTGAGAGAAATGACGATGCAAATAAATACACAACACTTACTGTATGTGGAATCTGCAGTATTACAACCAGCTGTTGATCCTCTGTTTTGCAGGAAGGTGAAGTATCTGAACATCAAAGGAAGTCTGGTGGATGAACACACAGTTAAAGGACTAACTAAAGCTGGGAAAGAGGTGATTAAGACATTTATTTATACAATCAGCCAGTCCCAAACTACGGAAGCCCTAAGCGGCCATCCATTCAATTTTTTTTTTTACTCTGTTTTCCCGTGATAACGGGATCATTTTCTTGTGATCTGGAGATAACAAACATATCTGAATACAGGGGTCGGCAGGTGCGTTTCTTCAGGATAATTTCAGAAAGATTTCCTGTGTCTCTGGTTAGCTCGGTTGGTAGAGCACAGGACTCTGAGTGTCCATTTACTTTTAATGGACACATGTAATATGTTTTATACTTTCTGTGAATGTTATCCAATTAATCTTATTTCCATACTTTATAGACACCTTATGTTGAAAACCGGACATTGTCACACGTGTATCCTCGCGCTAAATTCATCAAGTCCGACCCAGTTTTATAAATAATGTTGTATATGGTTCTCGTATTGTGTAACATGAAGACTTCACAGCCTCTCTTCAGGTAGGACTAGTAGAGAGAAACTGACAGGATAAAGTCGCTAACCTGCCTGGCAGCTGGCTCTGGTCCGTTTCAGTTACCGTAAAGGTTTGAATATTTGTGCACTCCAAATTTATGTGCGGCTACCTCAATCATCTTCTCATAAACGAGTGACAGAAACACTCAAAGCGGGTCAGATCGTTTGTTGCTTTTTCTAAAACGTCAGCCACAGATGGAGTGGATGTGCAGGGAGACAATTCAGCAGAACAGCGTCAGCAAACAGCCATTTTTGCGTCTTCCTCGGACACTTTAAAATGCTTCCACACATGTCTAAGTAACTGTTCTGTAAAATTTATTCGGTCTTTTGATTTATTAGGCCGAACACCAAAAGTGCTTTTTTGGCTATTTTCGGCCGATTAATTTTGGTGACAGTACATTCGGTGCATCCCTACTTCTTTTGTGTTTTTTTTATTATCCTTCAAAGGTTCCGAAAAAGCAGCACCCCTGTGTTAAACAACTGCTTTGTTATCTTGAGATCATGAGAAAATTAACCTGTTATCGTTCAAAAAATATTTGAATGGATGGCCGTTTAGGGCTTCCGTACCAAACTGATAATTGGAGACTACAAACACAAATTACTTTACTGCTATAAAATGTTTTCAATACTTGTTTTTATGTAACTGATTATATATGATATATCAAACATGTAACATTAATACAAATTATTACAACATTAGAAGTTTGCTTCATTTCATTCTTCATTTAAATATGTTTTAAATGTTTTTTAATTATTAAAAAAATCATTGTGTATTTATTAAATGATTGTCAACTTATATAATACTATTTTAAATGGACACCTCCATATTGTAGCTACTGAGAGTGCTGTTACTCGTTTCAGTGCTTCCGTCATTACCTTAATGCAGAATACTGTGGAGACCACTTGCATTCATTTGATATGAACAAAGGCTGTTACTTAACATTTAACCTCCTCTCACATACAGATGATCCTGACTGCCAGGAACATTGTGATCGCTACGGGTGGACGGCCCAAGTACCCTACAAATGTAAGTAACATAGCTATCATCATCCCCCCCACCCCACCCCCGAGATGTTTCTCTGCCAGCACGTGTTGTTTGGTTGATTGGTTACCAGGTAGACAAACAAATGAGCAAAGAGAGACCCTACAGCGGCAGAGTAGCCAAAACCACTGAAGTGAATGTGGTTTGGAGCCATTACACTATGACACACAAACATGCCTTAACACACAAAGGAAGGCAGGTTTTAGACTTTTTAACAATACTGATAGATCTGTTGATAGTTGGTTGGATAGTTCTGGTCACAGCTTTAACTCTCATTACAGATCCCTGGAGCAATGGAGCACGGCATCACAAGTGATGACATCTTCTGGCTGAAAAAGTCGCCCGGGAAAACGTGAGGACGTCCTCCACCTAACTACACACACACACACACACACACA
>NC_060170.1:32748548-32772101 GCF_021292245.1 Micropterus dolomieu
TACAGATGATCCTGACTGCCAGGAACATTGTGATCGCTACGGGTGGACGGCCCAAGTACCCTACAAATGTAAGTAACATAGCTATCATCATCCCCCCCACCCCACCCCCGAGATGTTTCTCTGCCAGCACGTGTTGTTTGGTTGATTGGTTACCAGGTAGACAAACAAATGAGCAAAGAGAGACCCTACAGCGGCAGAGTAGCCAAAACCACTGAAGTGAATGTGGTTTGGAGCCATTACACTATGACACACAAACATGCCTTAACACACAAAGGAAGGCAGGTTTTAGACTTTTTAACAATACTGATAGATCTGTTGATAGTTGGTTGGATAGTTCTGGTCACAGCTTTAACTCTCATTACAGATCCCTGGAGCAATGGAGCACGGCATCACAAGTGATGACATCTTCTGGCTGAAAAAGTCGCCCGGGAAAACGTGAGGACGTCCTCCACCTAACTACACACACACACACACACACACACACACACACACAGACCCGCCCCCCTCATATTAAATTATATTATTAAGCAGATTTTAACCAGCCAGTGCCCTTTACATCAGATTATATGCTGTGATAATGGTCTGCATGCAGTTTCAGCTATTCTACAGTGCTGAAAGTAAAAAGTCCTAGTAATGTTGGTGATTTGCCTTCTGTTGCTTCAGCTCCAAAATAACAATATCCTCCTAGAATCCATGCATTTGAGAATGTGTAGGATTGTTGCCATCTACACAAAGAGCCTGAAGGGAAACAGAACCTCTAACCTCTCTTGTATTAATGCTAAACTCTAAGTCACCGCGCTACCTTGCTCGCTGACACGACACGTCCCACGGTCACGCACTGTAATCATTCATCAGTGACATGCAGTTTGTTTTTCTCCCTTCCTGTCAGCCTGTCCTCGCCTCATGATTCAGATTAGCGGTGTGCATCCTGACCTTTACAGAACAAGCCCTTTAATCCAGCCTTTTAGCCCCTGTCATCGCCTGGTTAATTGGTCTCTCCCTGACGTTTCCTCTTGGCACAACGCACAGACGGTGACTAGCGGTTGTGGTGTACCTGGCCTGTGGTTGTTGTTTGCTTCACGATGACAGATTAGCGGAAATAATGATTCGGATATTTAAGCTTCGTACTGTATATATCTAGGCTGTCTGCACCTGGGGCATGAGGTTTTTAATTGTTGTTAATTATATAATTTTTTTTCTGTTTTGGCAGATACTTAGTGCTTGTGTGATTTTGGCGACGGGTACGCAGCACTTAATTAAATTATTTTGTTCTGTTTAGGACCATCAGTTCCTCTATAATTTTAATTGTAAAATGTGTGGTATTATGTATCGTTCTGTATGTCATTCCACTTTTTGACCACTTGGTGGCAACACAAAATAATTTACAATAAACATATCTACAGGAGTGCACTGTAATTATCCTTCAACAATTACCACCGTAGTATTCACCCATTCAACAAAACACCTTTGTATATGAAGCAGAATTATCTATTCAGAGAGACCACTTGAGCTCAGGAAGTCCTTTGATGTAAGAGTGTGATGGTTAGTGGAGTCCTCTACCTCCCCGCAGGCTGTTAAGGTGATAGTTGTGGGTTAACATTAGCTTTAGCTCCCTCATAAGGGTGCTCGCACACTGGAGCTGGAGATGTTGTGCTGTCAGCTGTCAGCTGTGCAGGTGATGTCCAAGAGGCTGTTTATGCCGACAGGGCTGGTGTGTGAGGGGGTCCAGGCGAGTGAAGGGCGTCTAATGGGTCTTGGAGCACATAACACACCTGAGTGACAGATCTGGCCCCGGGGCCGAAGCCCAGAGCTGGCTGCCAGCATCATGCTATCATGAGACAGCGCTGAGCACGTGCCAGCAGGACTGTGATACTGGTCTAGGGATAGGCCAGTACTTGAATGAGTTAAAGAGAGTATGTGGGTTTGTGTTGTGTAGTGGACAAGGACTTCACAGGAATGTGTTTTAGCAGTTTGTTGCAAAGCACTACAGATGGCTTCAGCATGACTTCCTAGAATTTGTAGAAAAAGACAAAACATTTACAGGGTCTCTTTTGCATGCGTGCACTCTACAGTACCACAAACAGCATATCAAAGTGTCCCCAACCAGCCAGCTACACAGCAGCCCTGCCACACTTTTAACTCTCTCCTAATTTACAGATAAATGCATAGATTAAAATTAATAGATATTCATGTTTGAAATGTAATAATATCATTAAAAATCTGTTGACAGTAAACAGAGTGAGAAACGTGTGTACCTTTCCAGGGAATAGCCCAGAATGAAAGGAAGTGAAGCTGGTACAACACATAATTTGTAAAATAAAACCGTCAGTATACATCCTGTTAAAACCAAGAACATTTTTCTTTATAGAAGAGCGTATGACTTGTACATGAAGACAATAAATCATAACATATTCAGAACTCTTCAGGAACCCCCAGTAAGTAGAAAATTCATTCAAAGTTATTATTATACTTGTCAAAATAAAAGTTTTGGGATTTATAATGCCCTGTTTAATTATTTAATAGTATATTGGTCTAATAAATATCTTTTTAATGAAAATTTACATCTGCCTGTTAAGTGTTATCCACTTCAGACAATTAACTGGATGTGTTTGTTTAAATACGGTAATAATAGCACGTGCCTATCAGAAGCACTTTCAACTTTATTTTACTCTGACGACAATGGAACAAGAGAAATATTTGGGTTCAAGGCATCCTCATTGTTACATTGTCATGCGGCCCATGTAGCTTTAACAAAAAGGCGAAGGCAAACTGAAATGCCTTCAGAAAATGTAATAAAGGTAAGTTGAACTTACATCAAGCCTTGCAACAAAACCACCCACATATTAGACAGATACACAGGAGTATCCACATCTAGTGTTTATCTGTGTTGGGGCTTCCACAGGCAGCCAATAGCAAAGCTCCTTCCTTCAGTGAAGCCTTGGCTTGAGCCTCCAACTACAAGCGACCAATCCACTGCCAAACCTCAAGAGATTTATAATGTTTCTGTTTGTTGTTTGGCTTCTTGTTCACTCTGTTACTTCAAATGGGAGATTAGTGTTGTATGAGACATTAATCACGCTGGGACTAGATAACATTTATTAGACACATTAATAGTTTTGACTCTTTCATGTCTGTGATACTTCCCTTAATCCAGCATGGTGAACTGGCTTTCTCTATACTTTAAAATACACTTGTTAAAACATGACTGTCAGAGATGACCTAATCAGTGTATGCATTGGTTACTGTAAGGAAATATTAGTATGGGTATGTTTCTTTTTCCTGAGAGTTAAATATATTGACTGCATCTCCCTTCATTGTTGAAAGGGGTCAGAAGGGCTGTGAAAGATCTATAGCATGATCTTTTAATTGAATAATGTAGCAGCTGTACAGACTCCAGGCCAGTGTACCTAGAGAGGCAAGATGGGCTCGGGGAAAGGAGACAGTTTCTCAGTGATGAAAGTGTAGCAGCAAGCTAAAGCTCTTTACCTAATCTGCTTTAATCCACTGCACAATACGTGCTAAGTGCAGCTGTGCATTACAGAGACAGAGAGAAAATGGGCACCGGGGCTTTTAGTGGTTAGTGTTAGCATGGACAAGAGCAGGATGTGCCGCAGGCAGCCTGAGCTGTCAGGTGGAGCAGACCTGAGAGAAAGAGGCTTGGGTTGCAGAGGTAAAAACAAGGGAGAGAAGGGCCTCTTATATGCGGGTGACGGGCATCACTCAGCTGGCTGATGTGTGGACTTGAGCCCTGAACATGGCCCACCCCATCTGCAGGGATTAGCCTAAATGCTGGCAATTAGCACTCTTCACTGCCACAGATCTCTGGAGCTGGATTAGATGTGTGATTCTCTTGGACCACACACACACACACACACACACACACACACACACACACACACACACACACACACACACACACACACACACACACACACACACACACACACACACCTTTTACTGTCCCAGTTTCCTACATTTTCTTCACACCACTTCACCTCCCTCTGAGGTTATGAAGTTTTATAATTCATCACCTCTCTAATTTTGGGATTTAAAGTAAACATTTTCAACTTTGGACTTGCTTTATTTTATTTGGCCAAAGTGTGCTGCGCCAATGATGAAGTGTATTTGTATTGTATTATTAGTTCAGCTAATTATCATGTGTTTTACAGGCTTGTGGTTGGAGCCAGCTGTATCCTTTGTCTGCCAGACAGCTTGTATATGAAGCCACTGTATAAAAGTCCACTGGTAATTAGTAAAGTTAGTAACTCATCAAAAAAAGTAACATTGGCATCAGACCAGCTGGAAATAGTATTTCTAAATAACTCTTGACACTTGTGTTAAACTCAGCGTGCCATATCTGCTGTACTGCATTGAGACCCTTCAACAGGATTTCAGTCTGACATGAATTATGCACCGTCCATTTGGTAAACAATGATACAGAGAGAAGAAGAAACATAGTGATATCACAGGAGTGTTATCTTTTATGTGTTAGGGCCACACAGCAGTAGTTGCTGTACTGTATGCCAACTAAGAAAAACAATCCTCAACCTAGTGTTGCTCAGATGTGGCTCTGGAGTGTGCGGGCTTCCTCACAGGCCTTGGCTTGGACACAACAGTGATGGTTCGCAGCATCGCCCTCCGGGGGTTTGATCAGGTATTGCTCCCTGAGCTACAGTCTGCATATTCTAGATGCCGTGATAGTGTTTTTTGTGTCGTGTTTGAAGGTGAATATTCTCTTTTGGTTTATGCAGCAAATGGCAGGTCTAGTGACGGACTACATGGAGGCATATGGGACCAAGTTTGCATGGAAGTGTATCCCAAAGAGAGTTGACAAACTCTCCACAGGAGCCCTGCAGGTGACCTGGACTGACACCCACACAGGCACCGAGCACAAGGACAACTTCGACTCTGTGTTATGGGCAGTTGGTGAGTGTGTGGGTCACATCTTGGGGTCTGCAGTGAGTTTTATGTGAACAAACATTTAAATATTAAGTTTTGGCCTGATAAAAGGACCAAAAAACTATAAGACTATGTCAAGCATTTCTTGCATAGCCTCACACCTTGAATATAACACTATAAACATAGCTTTGAAAGGCATGCGTTAGGTGAGACTTGACTCCGACTCGTCACAAGTGACTCCAGAGTTGCCTTGGAGTTGGAGACTTTGCTTGGACTTGTCTTCATTGACTTGTGACTTGACGAAGATTTTCGTATCAATTGCATCTAGACTCGAGTTGGACTTCAAAATAGCTCTGACAGATGTCTGAGCCTTATCATTTAGTTGTGTACACTACTTTTAATTATAAACCCACCTTGCCACAACAACAATTTTTTTTTATAAACCAGATATTAAAAAACATGAATTAGTAAATTAGCAGTATTTAACTCTGTATGCCCTATCTTTAAAACCTCTCTAGGTATCACATGTAATACACCACTCCTATTGTTTCTCCCTGAAATAAAACACTGGGATGAATGTTCTCCCTGCCACCATCAGTTTCATTGTCATCCTCAATAGAGTGCAGAGTCAGCAGATAGTAGAGGAATCAAGGCTGAAAACAAAGTAATAAAGCCTGAGTGATGGGACTGGCCGGGGGAAGTGTTAATCACCCACCGCTGGCTGTCTGGCTCTCTGGTTGGAGAGGGGCAGGACGGGGCAGGATGCACCCAGGCACGGGTCACCGCGTTCCCCTCTTTGTTCTCCTTCTCCGGGCCTTCCTGCTCATGCCAGCTCTATGGAAACCAACCCCGCATCTGTCACTGCCATCCCTGCCCGCGGCCCTCTGCCTGCCGTTACCACCAGCCCTCCTCCTCCTCGTCCTCCTCCTCCTTCTCATCTCTCCATTCTCTTTTCTATCATTTCACTTCTCCCGTTCCACCAGCAGTATGAGTAACAATGGAGGGAACATCCGTCAGGGCCTCTGCCGTCGGTTTATTTGTGTTGAGTGGTTTCAAAGACAAATCTGTGAAGGTGAAGTTCTGAAAATCTGACTACCAGGCTTTTCCAGTGCCTGCTTCACCCAGACTGGTTCTTTATTTGGCTGTTGTGAGAGGGAGAGAGAGGAGAGCGTCCTCTTCTTATGCGTGTGACAGCGAAAAGGATGTGTGTGACCCTGCAGCTGACATGACGTTCGTTCTTCCCTCCTGTGGCTCACATTGTCTCAGCGTGAGACTGCCGGTGAGAATGACATTTGCATTGAGTGCATGTATCATTAGATACTCTGACATGCGTGAGATGCTGCAACCCTTATGTTTCCTATATTCATTAGATCGAGAGTTCTCACACAAACTCTTGATATTTTGGGACCCGACAAAACAATTTAATTTCGATTCCAATCCACTGTGCACCAAAGTAGTAGTATAGAATATTTTAGCCTGTTTTTAACCTCTTTCAATTTACACTTTACATTAAATGCAGCAAATAATTTGCTAGTTTTTATTAGTTTGTCCAACAGCAGCGCCAGCATAATCAAGTTCCTTTATCTTATTTCAAAACAATGTTGCATATTAAAAGGTTTCCTGAAAATGTGAAAACACCAGCAGCAATATCCTTGTGTTAGTGCTACCAGCTAAAACCTTGCAAGGACCCAGCTACGTCCAGGACCCCTTTTGTTCCCATACAGTTTAGTGAGAACCAGTAACAACATAGCCTCTGCTCTTTGATGTGTGCATGCAGAAGTTATGAGTACAAGGCCACTTCCCTTTACTGTGACCTTACACTAGGGGCCAGGCAGGGTCCCAGGCCTCTGTGGAGTTATTAAAGGCCAGAGGGGACCGGGGACAGTATCACCACTGTCTGCCACATCCTTCTCCACGGCCCTGCCTCCCTCCACCTTTCCCCTGCTCCTTCCTGGCCTCATGGCCGCTCCCCTGTCCAGGTGTGCCCGCAGAAACACACCAGGAAACAGAACATTTCCATGCTTCCTGTCTACAAGTGGACAGTAGGCACATTAGTCTTTCTCCTCACTGCGCTCTACAGTACTCAAGGATGTCATTTAAAAACATTTCTTTTTAAGGACATTGGCTTGTCTCGGTTTTATAAGTTTCAGATGACGTTCCTGAATGTTGCTCTTGTGTTTCTAAACAGTTTTACCCTGTGGGGTTGCCAACACTAACTTGCAGTGCAATTAGGAAACAACATTTGAAGTGACCAAAAATAGTCTTATTCCATGGTCACTGAATATCAGCTCGAAAATACTGCAGCAGTACCAGCGCTCAAAACCAAATACTGGCTGAACAGTTGTAAATAAAACTGATCATCTAAAGATAAACATAACACAATTCAGTATTCTTGTTTCTGTCACATTGTGGTGTGGCTCAATTTTAAGCATTTCTGTTATTGTGGCAAGAATTTTAAATTGTGTTTTATTTTGAAAGCATTGTCCCCTTTCCTTTTAAGCTTATGTCAGTGTACAGTTAAGCGCTCACTGTATGAGTCTGTGTTTAAAGGTCGCGCGGATTCTTAAACTATAAAATGGACGTGCAGAGGACAGACTGGATGATGGCTGTGTAGAAGTGGATCTGCAGCTCCTTAGGCAGGTTGAGCTTCCTGAGCTGGTGCAGGAAATACATCCTTTCCTGGGCCTTCTTGATGATGGTTGGTGCTCCCACTTTAGGTCCTGGGATAAAGTGGATCCCAGGAAGGATTCCACAGCAGACACAGGGCTGTTGGGGGGCAGAGTGCAGTGCAGTGAGTTTTCGTGACATTTCCCGACATCTTTTGTTATGTACTTGCCTAGTGAGCTCTTTATCGATTTGCATCTTAAAAACTTTTTGGCCTGAAACAGAATACATCCTGTACGATCTGTTCCCCTTGGAAAAACAGTCTCCCCCCTCATGTTGCTCTCTCTTTTGTCCTTGTTCATTTGATTGATCAGATAAGCGTCCAGCTCTCATTTAAACACGGAGAGGGTTGTTGGGGCTAATTAGCCTAGCAGTGTAGAGGCTTCCTCTTAATGTCACAACAGGCTTTGTTCAGATTGGCATATCTTTTGGTTCTGTGTGTGTCCCAGCTTCAACCAAGTCCCTTATCAGCCAGCTAATGTTGTTGTGTCCTCGCTGTACAATGGCGCTCCGGTCACTGCTACAGTACAGCAGTGACCGGAGCTACAGACAGGAAGGCCAGATATGTAAAGAGAGAGTCTATACTTGCCAGTCAGATCCTTACTGATGTGTGTTTTTGTAGGCCAGGACTGATAACTGATGCTGAAATTCAATACTTTTAAAGCAGAAAATATCAAGTATTTCATTTTTCAACGAGACAACACACATTTATTCTTGTCGGGGAGGTAAAGCCACCCTAAAGGGTGTGGCTCCACTGAAATTCAGACTTATGAAACATTTTAATTTAATGTTCCTTTTTTAGCATTTATAGTTAGTGTATAGTAATTTACAGTTTTATTTAAACACTTCATCAGTTGTTTATAACACTGTACTGTACTTGTCAGCAGATATAACTACAATGTATTTGCCATCCATTATAACTTTTTATTTGAAGCCACTGTAACTGGTGTTTAAAGGTAATAAATAATTGATAACAAAGTATGCAGTAACATAGCTGTAATCATATTTACTGATCCTTACAGTGTATTATAAAGCATATAAATCCTTCACAGCCAGGTTTAAAACTGTTTTTAAATGTGTTTAAAACTCATTCATTCATCTCATGGCCTTCAGCATAGATAGAGTGAAGCCATATTGTTTCAATTCTTGATAATAAATCAACACATATATTATTGATGAATTATATAAATGCATAATATTTCATATTAATATAAAGGATGGAGATATGTTAAGTTTTTTTTATGCAGAAACAAAAACTAGAGAGCACACTTCCATTAGACGGCTAAATGTAAAATGTAAAGCAAAGTTCCACTATAAGAATGAAATGTATTTGCAGACTGTTCTAGTGTTATGGACATGTAAGACAAGAAAATATTTTTTCTTGCTTTCGGGAATTGGTCATGACTGCGTAACTTCCCCTCTCTCATCCTTCACTGTGCTCTCCATTGCCTTCAACCACCCATGCTGTGGAGCACTAGACCGGTCCCAGTGGCCCCCCTGGTCTGAGAAGAGGCGGAGGACGTTGTTCTTCGGCTCCAGCCAGGAAAAGGGGTCTCGGGGGTTTGTTATTTTTGCTGTCCGATAGCATCTACATGGGTAGCTCATGGCTGGGTGTTTATTATGCTACCCAGGCAGGTTGTGAGGAGCTATGGAGAAGTGGGGGGGGGGGGGGGGGGGGGGGGCGAATGGTCCATGCACCATCACCATAGAGACTCAGTGTCGACAGTATCAGTCAGCCGTCCCCCAGGAAGCGGCAGAAATCACACCTCGGGTGTCCCGGGGGTCGATTGGGATACCGATTCCCAGCTGCTCATCAGTTGCTCCTCCTCTCGAGCTCTCCCTCTCAGCTGGCCAGATGTTGTTGTTTTCCAACCAACAGTCCAAAACCCAGAGATATTCAATTGAAAAAGATATAAAACTGAAAAAACCAACAAATCCTCAGCTCTAGGGATGGCAACGTCGGTCCACCATTTTGGTTCTGACTTAAAAAATCTCAGCAACTTTCTAATTTCTATTGAATTTGCTACAGGCATTCATTGTTTCCAGAGGATGAATCTTGATTTTACACTGACCTTTCCTCTAGTGCCCCTTAACAGTTGTAGTTGTGAGTGAAACTAATAGATGAATTGCAGTGAACTATACAGATAGTCCCCGTCTGTGGGCGATTATAGTGATTTTGGTGCCGCTAGCATGTAGACTTTTATTCTTGTAATTTTATAAATGAAAACTATCAGAATTAATGGCAGTTAATCTTTTTCTTTGTCCCCAGAGATTCATCGTCCGGTTGGAAAAGCTCTCATCATGCGAGATAGTCTGATGAAACAGTCAATTCTTTATTGTTAGGTAATTCCTGAAGGTCAGGTTTGGCTGTTGGTCACCAATGAAGATAAATCAGAGAACGTTAATGTATTAGCAAGTCCTCTCTCTTAGTGCCCCAGTTGCATGCTACTGTAGGTGTTAGGAACACTGTACAGATATCCCGTAATTTTTGGACAAGCTTTTCTGTGTTGGATGGGCAGTGGTGGCCTTAAAACCTCAGCTTAAAACTTTGTGAACACAGTACAGAGAGCTTCTCTCCTCTCCCAGACCTTTAACTCTCCTGAGTTGTAATGCAATATTCTCCTTGTGTTGTTTCCTTCCATTGACCTCAGGCAGAGCCCCTGAAACCAAAGCCCTGGGCCTGGACAAGCTTGGTGTGCAACTCAACAAGGAGACGGGGAAAATAGTGGTAGGCGCTGCTGAATCCACCTCAGTGCCAAACATCTATGCTTTTGGTGACATCGGCGAGGTAGGCATCCTCAACAGACACTGACAGCAGAAACAGCCATAGATGAAAAACACTCATAACACATATCAGCTCTGGAGAATTTGTTTTGTACCATGACAGAAAATTTGCATGTCATAAACTGATCAAAATGAACTGTAGTAGGTAGAAATTCTTGACCCGTGAGTCAGAGATGAACTGGGTGCTAACAGAGACGTTATATAAAGAAGACATGCCACTTTAAGAATCCTCAATACAACTCTATGGGGAAAGCCTGTAACGCCACAAACCCCACTGCTGTATGTGTAAAAATGATGACAATAATTGTAATATCAACCATTTTTTCCCCCTTCAAATGTTTCTGACCTCATTCACACACAATATGTAGAAAAGTATTAAACTGAATTGAATTGAACATATTGACAAAAAGGCCTATTGAGCTGTATTTTTGTCTGCACATTAGCAAACTGAGCTTTGCGCATTTTATGAAGGATGACCACATACAGACAGGAGGTTAGGTTAGAATTATTGTCCACGATGAGGAAAATTATCTATGGGTTCATCACAATCAACATGGGTTACAAATAAGACACTTGGAGAGTTCAATCATAAGCAATCGGATACAGTTCAATAGGTCTATTGCAAAAAGTACAGAGTACAAAAGTGCAGATTCAACAAACATGCCTTCATAGTTATTTATTACAATAAATAATAATCATTCTCTTAAAGGTAGGACATTTTCCAGCCTGCCTATACTCCCTGGCACTGCCACTGTGTGTTCCAAGCTGAACCAGCCATGTTAAAACTAGTTATACCTGCTGCATGTAATGTCAGTGTTGTTATTTCACCACAACCAGCTGTGTTCTTCCTTCCTGCCTCCCAGGCCTCATGACACACACACACACACACACACACTGTTTTTGACTGGCAGGTCTCTTTGATGAGTTGTGCTTCAAACCAATCTGTCTGTCATCCTTTCACAGCAGCAAAGCAGGATGGTTGATATCTCAATTTGTCCAGTGCTCGTTTTTGTTGTTTTTTTTTCTCAGAAAAGAGTGCCAAGAAATGCATTAAAATGACGAATGACAGTTACTGGAATACCAGAGCACGCATCCATATACATGCAGAGGTGCAGGAGATGTTTTGGACAACAGGAGGTGCGGTGGTAATTTAACAGGTTTAAGTCATGCCTTTAGAATTGCCCCGCAGCCTTACTGTTTCCTGCACCATTCAGCTGTGTGTGTGTGCGTGCGTGTGTGTGCGTATGTGCATCCAGGACTATGTGTTTGTCTGTTTTGGCAGACATCCAGAACAATAAAGGCAAAAAACACAGGAGCAGAGCTGTGCTAGATGGTTTAAATGTTGAGCACATATGTCAGTCAGTGACTCATGGTCCACCTTGTCTGTCTGTATTTACACCAATTTAAAATAAAAACAGATGACCAAATGGTTTTAACTTCACACTTCTGTCAAGGTAAAACACACTTTTAAAATCATTTGCGACTTTAAGAATTAGACTTGCATCGTAAGTGTTGTAAGTGCTTAAATTAAATGAAATTGTCTTGTTTTAGGGCCGCCCTGAATTGACACCAACGGCCATTAAAGCGGGAAAGCTTCTTGCGCGCAGACTGGCTGGTCAAAGCACTGAGCTCATGAACTACGACAATGTAAGACACACACACACACACACACACACAGACACACACTCAGAGGCTGATAATTGCCCTCCATCTTTCTACAGCTTGGCTGTTATGAGTTTCCTCCATGGTATTAAAATACAAACCAAAAGCAATAATTACTCCATAATACTTGACAACTTTCAGACCTGAATAAAGACCATAGTTGAAAAACGCAGTTTTTATTTTATAAAAGGGTTCCAGTTTAACGAATATGTTGATACTTGATTCATTAGCCAGATATTTTCTCAATTAATTGGATCATATGGTTAATAAAATGTCAGACATTTGTGAATATTGTTCATTATTGGATTTTTAAATGATCATAATGGTTGCACAATTTTCAGTCAAACAACTTACTTGTTTTAATTGGCATTTTGTTTTAACTGTAGTTTTAAGGTGTGTGTGTTTTTCAGGTGCCCACCACAGTTTTCACTCCCCTCGAGTACGGCTGTGTGGGTCTGTCTGAGGAGGAGGCTGAGAAAAGGCATGGAAAAGACGGCATAGAGGTAAGGTAGTGCCGTGCATTTAATAATATAATACAGCTAGAACTAGAATGTGGCAACTCAAGTGCCTGCTATTTTATTAATATATAAATATATAAAGTAAACTGCAGTGTTTAGGTGAAAAATTTGACATAAATTTTTTTAAATACAAAATTAATTGTAATCATATTTTATGTACAATGGTCCTATGTAAGTTGTGTAAAAGTCTTTTACTTACTTTCTATGACGTTAATTAAACTGATCTCATTATAAGGAATTATAATCTCTTTATAATATAACGCAGAACTGGTGTTGCATTGGTCTATTGTAACTTTCTTGAATTGTAATTTTTGTTTCTTCACCATGAAAAGCTACATGCACAAAGAAAGTTACACGGGCATTGCTAGTGGCTTGTTACTGCCTGCCTGCCTACAGCCTGCATAAAAAAACTATACTATTGTTAATTTTAACCCCTATACTCCTAAACAAACAAACATTGACACACGCATACAATGCAACAGCAAGCAGCTCTGTGTTTTACACGCTTGCGTATGTGAGCAATGTGCAACATGCTAGCCAACACCTGCACGAGGCCGCCGATAAACGGTTTAGCCAGTGAGGTTGGGCTCCTTGCTGTGACTGACGGGCGAGCAGGAGGCCTGATTGAGGTGTGTATGGGGTGTTGACAGGCACGCTGAGATCTGAGGAAGAGCTGCAGCACCGGCCCCCGACAGCTGCATGGCCCTCACAACTTGTGTCGGCACGTTCGCCTGTAGAATAAAACCCACTGCACACACGTTTTCAGTAAGGAGTATGAAATCAATCACTATCATGAGCAACCATAGACGGGCTTTTTTAGAAGATTTTATACAGTGTGTTTGAATTAGTGCTCACAAAATACAGTATGTAACTTGGGGGCCGTGATACTAAATTTAAATAATTATTTTGTTTCATGGTTTTGCAAATAATAATAATCTTAACATTAATGGCCTTTTTATTTGCTTGGAAAACTAACTCTCATTGGGCATGCTGTATTGTCTGCAAAGCCTTTTTTATTCACTGTCCTTATTAGGGATGAGTGATTACACCCCTATCTGTATCTGTTCAACAAAACTAATGATCTGTATCCGGAGCCATACTCGGAATGGGCGGAGCTTAATTCTGACTGGAGGGGCTAACCGGAAGTTGTTATTTAAGCTACTTATTTCAACAGAATAGTCAACCCTAGTACTTGTTTTCTATTAGTTTCATATTTTCAGAAATGCATCTCTTATGTGCACAGAAAGAGATCAGCATCACTGCTGCATATTAATAAGCTTTGCTGGTTAAAGCAAAGATCCACAAGAGGCTATCTTGAAATCACTGTAAAGTTCTTTATATTTCTGTAATTATTATTGTTGTTTTGTTTTGTTTTGTTTTTTGTTTGTTTTTTTTTTCTTTCTTTGTTTTGTTGTTGCTGCTCTGTATTGGTGGTTCTGTGTGTGTTTGTCTGTACATTGACGAATGTCTAATTGTACTTTTTCTAAAATAAAATGTATATAAATCATAAATCATTTCTGCTGTTGATATGACTTGTCCTCTGTTTTTCTGTCTGAGTAGGTCTACCATGCTTTCTACAAGCCTCTGGAATACACTGTGGCAGAGCGTGATGCCAGCCAGTGCTACTTAAAGGTAAACTGCCAACCTGAGTTTCTTTTAGAGTTATTTCTGAGGATCTTGTGTTGGCATTTTACACACCGTATAATTTAGTTCTTTGTACAGTATGTTTGTTTGAGAGAAATAATGTGAGTCATCTGACCATTAGGTAATCCTACCAACCTTTGATTTTTGGGGGATTTTGGGATCCACTTGTCTCGCACTACCAACTGAAAATATAAAAGTGATCCTAAAATGTCATGACTGCCACAGCCAAAAACAGATAGGGAAACCATGTGCAGGAAAACAGGTGTAGGGTACACACCTGTCACTAACATCTCCTTGACCTTAGGTGGTATGTGAGCGGGGTGGAGACCAGAAGATCCTGGGTCTGCATTTCACCGGTCCAAACGCCGGAGAAGTCACACAGGGCTTTGCTTTGGGCTTCCAGTAAGTTTATCAAATCCTAGATTTTATTTATGTTTTAATTTGGTGTTTTACTGTATTTATTTTTTATGCAACAATCATCCAAACAATTACAGGGTTGAGTAGATGTGTTTTACCTCTCTCAAAGTCACCAGGATGTGCAGAATGGAATAAGTTGTAGGACTTGACTAACTCTAATTAATTGTTCTCACTCAGCAGTCATGCATTTAGTGAGCGATACATTTCAGTTTATTTCATACAGCAAACATTAAAATATTAGACACTAATCTATCTTCGGGGCTTGTGGTATTGTAAAATGGCTTCCTTGTGTCATTTAGAAAATGACTAATGCTAGTTTTAGGCAGGTAGCTTTTATTTTCTTTGCCCTATGATTCTGCTTGGAGGACCACAAAGGTGGAGTTGACTGCATCACAGAGAGAGTCGTCATTTGCTAAAAACACAGAATTAAAGTCACAATTAAAGCCTTTTTAAATGAAGTCTAAGCCTTGTTATATGTAGTCTGTGATCTCAAATTCACCAAAATATCTAATCCCTCCCAGAATTCTTTACAAAGGACCCGTAATTGCTGGTCTTGAGGTCCAGGTCTAGCCAACATGCCCTTTTTTGGCATTTCTTATCTGAAAATGAAGAATTAAGTACACCTGCTTATCAAGGTTTTGTGCAAACGATGAACTGCCTTAATGAAACTATACAACACATTACCGATACAAATTATAGCTGGGTCCTTTTTTAGGTCCTCTGCAGACACATGCTTTTGTTTCAAAATAAGATAAGGAGGTCAAACTGATACTGAACAATCTGAAGAAAATACTGGACGTTGTAAAGGATATTAGGTAACGACAGTTGTCAGTCATGAGAGAGTATGAGTAAAAGCAAGTTGAATGACCTCTATGTTTGTTTGAATGTTTTTTTTAGATGTGGAGCAACATATTCCCACCTTCTGCAGACCGTAGGTATCCACCCGACCTGTGCCGAGGAGGTGGTCAAGGTCAACATCACAAAGCGCTCCGGTTTGGACGCCACGGTCACCGGCTGCTGAGGTTAAGCCCCTCGGTCTCTGAACACTAATGAGCATGCAGGGTCCCTCTGTGACAGTAAAAAGAATTTAGTCTGGGTTTGCTCTGCTCTTTCTCCTTCTCCCTGTCCTCCTATATGGCTCCAAAATGGCCCCCAGTTTCACAGTGCTTTGTAGGATCGCAGGGTCACTTCATAGTCCAGTCATGCAGGTCATCACTTGCTTGCCAGGATAGTGTCACTGATGTGTGATAACCAGGACTGCGATTGTCCCATAAAACAGGCATGTTGTGAGTGTATGCTCTAAAAGCTCAGGGCTATAGATCAGGTCAGTGAGAGCCATGGCCTCAGAGCGAGCGTCTTTTAAATAAACAGGCTCATCAATCAGAATTAAGGCCTGCGCTCAGAGTTTTTTTGAAATCGTTCGAGAACCGTAGAGCGAGCCTTAAAGTTTTTCTGAATATATATATTCTGCAAATATTGTTGTTTCTCCGGCTGTACTTCCTGTCCATTAGTCTTGGAGGTGACACATACCATACACCCCCACAACCCCACCCCCCCATGACACTGATGGATAGCCTCAGGGCCGTCGCCACAGCGACACCGCCCCATTTCCCATGGACACACACAAACAGTCGGTGGGCCGCCTGTCAGTCAGCCAGCTAAGACCTGGCCAGGGAGTCCCGGCTTGTTTAGGGCCCAGCAGACTCCAGACCCCTTCCTTTTCCTCCCATGCCCTTCTCCATACCCAATGTATGAAAGAATACCGTAGGTCTACAAACATGTGCAATCAAAAGCTCTGTGGATGCAACAGCCAAGGCACAGGGAAACTCTACCTGTTTCCAACAGTACTGTGGGAGCTCTGCATTATCTGTACTACTCAAACTTACCCAAAGGTGGCACTATTGCCCTCCTATTCTGCACGCTTTTTCTGAACCAAGAATGGAAGACAGGATAAAGTAGTCACTGGATAAAACATAAGCCTGAATACATTCAGGTTGCACATTTAATCCCCCTAATCCCTATAAAAGATATGTGCTTTTGGATGAAGTTTGAAAGCAGACTGGCTTTATTGGTGCCAAACTGATAAGAGTTATCTGTTGTGTATTTACATGGATGACAGGTTAGGCCTAAAGAGTCATCACCCTGGAAGATAAGGAAAGTTGTTTATATCAATAAAGCAGTAATAGACCTCCACAGTTTGTGCTCAAATGTTCAACCTGCTGGCTTTACTGGACATGTTGGGTTTATTAGGAGGAGGAGGAGGAGGAGGAGGAGGAGGGCTGTCAATGAAGTGGGTTGCTACAGAAATCAGGGCACCTAAGAGGAGGCTGCTGGGAGTAGTTTATTTTTATTTGAAGTCTAATCGGCCCAGTCTGATTAATGATTTCGATGAGGGGAGTGACAGTGTGGCAGGAGATGGAGAGAGGAAAAAGAGAGAGCGAGAGAGAGAGGTACCAAGTTTATTTGGACCTGGGCCAGAGGAGAGAGAGCGACCTGAGTTTCAGCCCTGGTTAAGGAGGAAAGGGGGATTCCTGTGTGCTCTGTTCAGGGCCGAGGTGCTGACTGAAGGACCCTGACCTCCGCTCAGCAGGAACAGCTTGACTCTATCACTCGGAGCACAGAGGGCTCACATGCTGCAGCGCTGCACGGCAGGGGCCTGGGGGGGACTCGGGGTGGAGGGGGTACAGGATGGCCAGGGAACGGACAGAGCCAACAGCCCAGCCAACCAACACAACACCGAGCAGGAGCGGTGTGTTTGCCCAGTGCAACTGAGTCTATGTTCCTGTGCTTAACGAGCCACTTCAGAGACCCCAGGGTGTGCCCAAGGCAACGCGAGGGAAGTTATTGAGGCCATCAGTGTAACCGTAATGTCTGTTTGCTTTTTACCCTCTACTTCCCCTCTTCTTTTTCTCATCCGCTCTAATGCCTTATGCACAGTTTGGCTGCTCACGTGCACAGAATGGAATCAGTATTTAATTGTTTTTCGCAAATCTGTCTTAATGTGAATCATATCTGTTCATTATTGTCGATCAGGCACTCCAGGCCCAATACTTGACCAGTTCGCCTCAGCTGTGCCCCACAGGGAGGTCAGGGTTCAACTTTCAGGGCGGCCAGCTAATGATGACCTGCACTAAAACCCAAAGCTGGGGAGTGCAGGCCTGATGTCACCTGGCCACCAACTTTAGTAATTGTAAATAGAGAAGTGTAGTTTTCCATTAAAGCTTTGTTATACATAATTTATATGTAAAGTAATAATGTATTGGAATGTGTCGGTGTCAACATTAAAGTAATGATGCCCACTGACGGAGTATCCTGTGTTCTACATAAATGACTGAAAGGGCCACTTGCACACTATTGTGTATTTATGTACAGGGAAGTGCGCACGTTCACATAAGCATGTGTAAAGGGTTCCTTTTCAGTAGGCTGTGTTCATTCTGTAAAAACAATATGTATATTTACTGGAAATGAAACCGATAGTTGTGTTTCAGAAAGAAAATAAACCTGAAATGTAACACAAAAAATGTATAAAGTACATAAAAGAATAGTTTCCATTTTTTTTGGAATTATTTCTTTGGAGTATTTTCCTTTCTTGCCCGGAATAAGATAAGAAAATCAATATTACTCTTACGTTTGTATGGTAAATTTGAAACTACAGCCGGTTAGCTTAGTTTAGCATGAAGATTACAAACGGGGAAATCGCTTGCCTGGCTCTGTTCAAAGGCTATGTGAATTTTGTTACCTTGTGTGTATGTGTTTGTTCTAAACTCCGCTAACTGGCAGCTGCCGTTAGATTGATATTTATAATATATGCGAGTGGCATCAGTCTTCTCTTAGCTTTTGGCAGAAAAAAAACAAATAAGTAATTTTTAAAATGTTGAACTATTCCTTTTAAAAAAATCCAAAACGAATATATTACATTTTCGCAGCATTATTATCTGCCTGACAGGGTCGATGTATATGTGCGCCCCTGTGGATCTGTACAGGTTAATCTTAAAATATGGCTCAGTCTTAATATTAAGCAGTGTCACAAGGGGTGGTCACACTTTGACCTGGAGTTGTTTCTGCTGACAGGCAGCTCTGCTATGCAGCCCTGTCACTCAACCTTCTGCACCAACAATGGCAGAAATTCCACTGTGTTTGTTTGGTTAAGGACAGAGCTCTCTGAAACCCCTGAACCTCCTCAGGATTCACAGCAGCCCCACTCACCTCGAGAATGAAGCCAGTGTCAATCCTAAACCAGACAGCGGAGTAGAGTTCACCCGCCATCTCAAGAATAGCCAGTCCCATTTAGCAATTGTGTCTCCTCTGTCGCTCCACAATGGAGCAAACAAGCTAAATCCACCTTGAAATGCACTTAGTAGAACATGTCAACATGTCAGGGTGTGCTCGGTTCTATGCTCCATCTTAATCCAGCCCATTGAATGCTGACAGTTGTCTGTGAGTCAGACATTCACAAAGCCTTTGTCACTTCAGGTCTTGAGCCCTGCCAGCCACGCTGGAAGAGCAGAACCCTCAGACACACGCTAAAACACACATGCAGCCCAACAGCCGGAGCAAAAAGCCTCAGGAGGAGAAGAAACCGATATATGCCTTGTGTAAACATTCGCAGAAAAATGACGCTAGGAACAGAAAAGGCTCAACCTAGGTGAGGATTATCCCTGAGAAATGAATAGGGGCCAATTATGACTGTTGTGTTGTACTGCCAGTATCTGGCTCAAGAGCTGTCAGCCTGAGATGCCTGCAGGGCCTGGATAGGGTGCGGTGGATTGTGGGGGGGTTCCTAAGAAGGCTTCATGTAGAAAAAGGGGCCCGCAGACTGGTAAGCCAAGGTGAGTTCCCAAACGAGATTTTGTTGCTTTCTCGCTCATCTGGCCTCCCAAGTTCAAGACAGTTAGCTCCAAGAACCCACTGAAACCATATACTAAGCCTAATAGTAGGCTCATAAGAAGAACCACTTGGACAAGGGTGTTGTGGATGAGGTTGTATGCTTTTCCTGTCGTTTGCGTACACATTTACCACTGTCTTCTGTGGGGACTTCTCAGTTCAAAGACATATTTTAATCTCAACGCTGGATTGCGACAGTCTGCAGTCTGAGTACTCCCCCTAAGGAATGTCAAGGTTGTCTTGTTTGTTTCAAAAGTCTAAAGACTACATGTTTGATTTTGCAACAACTGTAGCTTCTAGAAAGATCAGCGAACAAATTACCTCCCTTCTTGACTTCTCATTCCACCGCAAACAATAAGAAAAAGTCGATGAGGTCAGCGCTTGTCAGAGTGGGGTCCTGTTGGAAGCCCAGCAGAGGTGAGGGCCTGTGAAATGAGCTTATCTGACCCTTGACAAGAACAGGATACCCTTAGGAATGGTTTAAATTCAATACGCATGGCTGTTACAGCCATGGCCCTTATCTGAAGAGATGCGTGTGTTTGAAAAGGAGCTAGATGTAGCATTGCCGTTAGGTTCGGCCAATCTCTACCAGCCCAGCCGACCACAGCCTTACGTAGAATACAGTAAAGCAGCAGTAAAAAGGATGTGCTACAGTGTCATAGTTTGTGGTTCAGATCCCCAGATGTCACTAAGAGAGCAATTACGATCAGCAACCTCAGCTCCTAAATCATGTAGGCAGGTCTTTTCCCACACAGGACGTTGTCTTATTACATCTGAAAGCTGCACAGAGATTTATTGAGCTAATGTCTGATGACTGCATACAACAAAGGGACAGTGTTTGTGTGTGAATGCATGCCAAAACACACCGATCGGGACAATAGCAATCTGCATGCAAAAGCAACACAACACACTCTGATGTTTCGATCTAAACAAGACATGTCTGGCACTTGCAGGAATTTGGCTGTTGCACCTCTAACAACCTCTTAATCATTTTATGTTTGATCAGCTACAATAGTTATCATAAAATCAGACAACGTGTAGATGAATTGCTTAATTAATTCCACAGAAGTTCAGTACATCACTTTGTAGTTGTACAATGTACATAACTACAAAGCAATGCAGCGCTGGAATGAAACAGTGTAAAGGCATAAGCTGTTTCATAAAGCCAACCTAAAGCTGCTGTGATCAGATTAAGTCAAGTCAGGTTTAAGAACTGATTCATAATGCCTCTTACAGGTAATAATGTTATATACTATTAGCAGTAAAATGAGGAACCAAAGTTCAGTGTGATTTCTTCTGTTTGCTTTGTTCAAGTGAAATAACAGCCTCCACACTGCAGCGGTATGATTGGCAACGTCAATTGGTTGGTTGTCAGTTAGTCCAGACTAAAACATGACAATTGGATTGATTGGATTACAGACATTTATTATCCCTGGAGATCCCCGACTTTGTTGATCATCTGACTTTTCCTTTATGCGCAACCATGAGGTCCACAATTGTGGTTTTTGGTGAAATACTTCCACAGATATTGGATAGACTGAAAGTTTGTACACACGTTCATTTATTCTTCAGTATTAATGAGTAACTTTGGTGAGCCCTTATCTTTTCATCTGGCACAATCAGTAAGTCTTATTTTTTATTTATCCTTTATTATACTTATTAAAATACTTGACATTCCCAACGGCCTCCACTGTACTTGGTGTTTAGAGCGCGTTTTAACATGCGAACACACTAAACTAAGACGATTAACACAGTTAACACCTACTAACATCTGCATGTTTGCATTGTCTTTGTGAGCATGTTAGCATGTAGTTCATTGCACCACTGTACACCAGTACAGCCTCACAGAGCTGCTAGGTTGTAGAATCTCAGACTTGTTGATTTAGGTATTTCTGGGTGTCTGTTATATTTATTTTGTATAGCCTAAAGCAGTATTATACTTTAGTAGGTTACATGTGGAATCATGCAAATACTTTTAAGGATTGACAAAGATGTGGCAAATAATGTGTTTTTTTACATATTATTCTAATGTTTCTGGCTTCCACATTATTCCTGGCTTTCAGTAGAAGATTGACAGATTAAACACTTTCAGAAGCTCAGGTGAGTTATGATTGTAGCTACTTTCTGGTATTTATCAAATATCACTTTAATGGCTGAATTTGAAGGCATGCACTTTACTATTCAACACCCGAGATTGACCAAGTTAGCGTTAATTAACTTAACAACCCTCTGCACATAAAATAACAAACTACTTCATTGCATTTCCTAAAGGTTTTCCCCAACACTAGCAAAACAGAGTAAACACCGACTTGACAGTTTCCTCCTGAGAGTGTCTGCTCTGGGGCTGTGGTGTTATCAGTCTGAGTCACATCACATAAATCAAAGTACCTCCCAGTGCCGTGATGGCTTCCCATTCTGCAGCCAGAACACCTGGCTGGAGATATAAAGTAGTGCCTGGGCCTGAGCTGAGCATGTAACTGGCATAGATTGCAATTCCTGCCCACGGCCCTGTCCATAAACAGAGTACGAATGCACAGAGTAAGAATACACACATACAGGCTGAGGTGGAGAGACCGTCTTGTTATGTGATGCAGATGGACTGCATGCTGGGTTTGCTCTCCGGCTGCTGTTGATGCCTCTCTGATTGATTCTGTCTTTCTTGTTTAGCCATTAAAAAAAGCTCTATGTGGTGGGATCAGCGGCTTGTGAACAGCTCATATACACACACATTGTGCATGCAGTGTGCATCTGCTTGCTTTGGTTCTGGAGCTCACAATTATGCCTGTTTGTGTTTTAATGAGAGATGGCTTGCGTCGTATGTTTTATGTGTGTTTGAGTGTGTACGGGGGTGTGTGTGTATGAGGTGGTTTGTGTTGGGGGGCAGGTGGGAATGTGAATGCGTGGGTGTGTCTGCAACATGAGCTCTCTTGTGTATGGCCTGTATCTGAATGTCCACTCATACTGCATGTTTGGATGGCATGTTGAGGGTGTACTCTAAGCTTGAGTTCAGTAAACATGAATGTTCCCCAAAATTAAAGCTGATGAGAGCTGTACCTCAGCTCTATCTTTCCAAAGCAAAATCAACATTTTCAGATGGTTCTATAACAGGAGGGCCACTGTCATAGCCAAACTATCATACGCACACACACACACACACACACACACATACACACAGAGCCCAGTGTATATATAACCAGCTCAGTAATTAGCTTTCACAAAGTAACCTTTGGCCTGACTGTTTGTCTGACAAAAGTAACAGCAGCAACATGAAGAGTAGTCATTACTGTGTGAGACATAACGTACCAATGGTACAAAGATGTCCTGAGCTTAACTGATTTATGAATATGTACTTGTTGCCATGTATCAAACCTTTTCTGTAAAAAAATAAGTAATAACTTCAATGGCAAAAATCTTTTAAGCGAATCACAGGCAGTGATGGTGGCTTTGCGGGCGTTTTGCAATAATTTTGACACTTCTACGTAGTTCTTCTCACCAGTTGGGGGAGGCAGATATGAACGTTTTTTACTCATCTGCTACTAATTAGGGTCTCTGAATGATGTGAAGCACAGACATGAGAGTAGTATCGATATTCTCATCTAACTCTCAGCAAGAAAATTAATTGAAGTGGATTTCCCCAAAAGTCAAACTGCTTCTTACTCCTAATTTTTTTCTGCAAGTGTAACCAGGGAAACATTTTTGCACCAAAAACGTAAAATGGAAAGGAATATTTTATACACATATTTCTTGTCAGGCAATGCAATGAAATGTGACTACTACTGCTTTTAAATATAATGAAAATGTATACATCAGTGTGACAGCAACTGTCTATAGAAAGCCTTTAAAACTGTACCTCTGTGCCATTAACCAAAGTTGAGTCAAATTCAACAATCTTCATTAACCTATTTTAGACTGTATATGCAAATAACCAAACAAGCACTTGGAATGGTCATCACATTTATCTGTACGTGCATTACATGTGTTATTATAAAAGAGTTTAATCGCTGACTAGAATAAACTTTTAAAAATGCTTACTCCTGAGTGCAATAATAGGGTCAGAGATAATAACTTTTCTTGCCAGCTG
>NC_060170.1:32772201-32864601 GCF_021292245.1 Micropterus dolomieu
GCTCAGTAATTAGCTTTCACAAAGTAACCTTTGGCCTGACTGTTTGTCTGACAAAAGTAACAGCAGCAACATGAAGAGTAGTCATTACTGTGTGAGACATAACGTACCAATGGTACAAAGATGTCCTGAGCTTAACTGATTTATGAATATGTACTTGTTGCCATGTATCAAACCTTTTCTGTAAAAAAATAAGTAATAACTTCAATGGCAAAAATCTTTTAAGCGAATCACAGGCAGTGATGGTGGCTTTGCGGGCGTTTTGCAATAATTTTGACACTTCTACGTAGTTCTTCTCACCAGTTGGGGGAGGCAGATATGAACGTTTTTTACTCATCTGCTACTAATTAGGGTCTCTGAATGATGTGAAGCACAGACATGAGAGTAGTATCGATATTCTCATCTAACTCTCAGCAAGAAAATTAATTGAAGTGGATTTCCCCAAAAGTCAAACTGCTTCTTACTCCTAATTTTTTTCTGCAAGTGTAACCAGGGAAACATTTTTGCACCAAAAACGTAAAATGGAAAGGAATATTTTATACACATATTTCTTGTCAGGCAATGCAATGAAATGTGACTACTACTGCTTTTAAATATAATGAAAATGTATACATCAGTGTGACAGCAACTGTCTATAGAAAGCCTTTAAAACTGTACCTCTGTGCCATTAACCAAAGTTGAGTCAAATTCAACAATCTTCATTAACCTATTTTAGACTGTATATGCAAATAACCAAACAAGCACTTGGAATGGTCATCACATTTATCTGTACGTGCATTACATGTGTTATTATAAAAGAGTTTAATCGCTGACTAGAATAAACTTTTAAAAATGCTTACTCCTGAGTGCAATAATAGGGTCAGAGATAATAACTTTTCTTGCCAGCTGCTCCCAACGGACATGACCATGAGAAACAGCTTCATCATTAAAGAGGAGTTTCAAAAAGGACTGATAAGAATATTAACTTTAGACAGTGGGTGCCTCCCCTTCTTCACTATTCCAAGGGAGGATGGTTCAATGGTGCTGATAGTGCCTGTGCATCTGCTTTCTCCTTTCCACTACGTACTGATTTATTAAAGTTGTGTTTTGTTCTCAAAGTGACAGGCAGGCCAGTCACTCCTCGCCCTCCCTGAGATCGCTCCATTCACACCTGCAAAGATGCCTAAGGAAAACACGAGCCGGGGATGCCTCACCATCACATTTCATGATACCTGCACATTTAACACGTACTCCCATAGACAGTATCTTCTCCTTCTGTTCTGATAACTTAATGCATACTCGTCCACTGACACATGGAGAATTCAGGGAGACATAAAGTTGCATATACACGTTCATTCTTGTGTCTGGTAGTGCCATACATGAGGGGACCTTGAAAGGATAAACCATCCTTTTACGTTGAATGGTGGTGTTCTTTTCTTATTCTAATGGATAACATTTAAAACTAGACATCACACCCTGTTTTCACTTTATTTTGACAGAAGAAACTATTTATTTTTGCTGTCAGTCCCCAAAGACAATGCTTATGCAACTGTTATTTTGCACAAACATTTAGAAATACAAATTTCTACACTTTTAACACATTCGTATAACTTCTGTCACCCAGAATAATAACTGAAATCCCTAACGATGGCTCTGTTCTATTCAAGTGTCCCAGTAAGCCGTCACAGTGAGTCGGCATGCACAAAACCAGGACCGTGAAACCAAAGCAGCTAAAGTCATTTGTTTACTCGCATTGAACTTGATTAACGGTAAAAATCCTTTAGCTGACCTCCATCTGTGTCTGTATTCTGTGTTCTTGTTCACCTATGATAGTTCAATAAAAATAATTAAAACAACACATGAAAAAGACTCTTGGCTTGCTGCTGTAGTGTAATTTCATTTAGTTTGCAGTAAACTGGAAGTGAGCTGGCATTTTATGTTAGCTTCAACAAAAGTTTGAAAATCATCAGTCTTAATGAAAATTATAAAGATAACATGGAAATATAAGGAACAGATCCTTCTGGTGAAGCACACACTCTTGATGAGAATGTCCTTCTACAAACTGCTTTAAATATATTCATGAGTCAAGTCAATATATATCCATGTTGCATGTATAAAAACATAATTGAATTTTCACTTTTGCTTGAATAAAGTTCCAACGTACACTGTTTAATATTGACTATAGTTTACTCTTTATTGTTGGCTTTATTTTATGTTTTATGTAATAGTTTCACGTTTAAAAACCCAATAGAAAAGTATTGCATTCTCTGTTTCGTTGTATTTTGGTGTGTATATCTTATGTTGTTTCAAACCACAAAATTCCTCATTCTCATCGGTCTCCCTCTGTGTCTACACTATGTATTCATTACTTTATGGTTTGTCTCAAGGGACTGAAAAGCACTGTCTAGTGTTCCTTCCTGACGTTTTGCCCTCCATGGCATACAGCGCAGTCCTTTACCTCTCAATGATGAGAGAGCAGCCTGGTGAATGAGCGCCACCACACTGCATCGTAGCACTCCAATCTATTTCCATCTCTCTGTGGTCTGGCTGCTGCTGAGGCTGACCCACAGCCTTTCTAATTTGGTGATGAGCTGTAAAGTGACCTGCGTGCCCCCACGACCGGGCGGCTGGAGCGAGAGTGGAATTCCAGGGATTTCCTTACCAGGCAGCCTCTTGGGTTGGAAGGACGATACTGTATACACACACCCCAATCCTGTCACAGACCCCCACCCATCTCCTCCTCCTCCTCCTCGGACCCATGGGGAGACCAAGGCTCTAGCTCTCAAGTGCACCCTGGCATTGTCCCGTACACCCTCCCTGGCCCTGGGTAAAATGAGATGCCAGGAATAATTGATGAGGACGTAGGCCATGGTATCTGTCCAGGCACGGCAGCAGACACTTTCTCCCACCTCCTGCTGAGGGGTTACCGTACTGCCACCTCCATTTGCACTAATTGGTTTAAACTCACTGCTGCTCTACGCCTTTCCTTGTATGTCATTAAGTCTTTATGTATTTCATCGGGCTCATTAGGGAATTAGATACACTCTAAAACCAAAACATTGTATGTCTCATATCGTATAATTTGAGTACAGTATGTCTAGAAGATGAGAATGTAATTTAAGAGGTTTCACATGTACATTAATAAGCATTTGCTGCACCCCGGTAATGCACCAAATACTATGACTGGGGTGACTAAGGCTACTTAGGCTGAAATATTATCATTTAGGCCCAAATAAATTAACTTTTAGGTATTTTCCCTCCCTGCTTTTTAAAAATAACTTAGTGCTCTCCTTAATCTATGTGGCTTTTTTGTTTCTTGGACAAATAGATTTAGGTTTCTAACCTACCTACATGCCATGCACCTTCCGCCCGTACTCCTTATTGTTTCATTTCAGAGTGCCGGGGGACTGGCTGACTCTAATCCATGGCTGCAGAAGAGGTTTAAAACACTCTGGTTTCATCTAATCTTCCAGCTCAGACCTAGCCGAGCTTGAAACCCGCTTTCTCCATGATAGGAATGGACAAATAAAGGTCTCTCCCAGCACTGCCATGAAAGGGGCCAGTGTGCTCTGTGGATTAGGGCCCTGTGTTTTCTCTGTCTCTCTTTCTCCATTAGACTGAAAGGATGAAAAAAGAGAGAGACTGTCCTGTTTGTGCAGTATTGTATGGCTTTGCAAGTTATCGCTCAGTTCTGATGGTTTTGTAGCTACTAAGACTTTATAGAAGCCCATTATAGAAGTAGTAGGAATTTAAAAAAGAGAATATACTATATCTGAGAGATTTTCAAAGTTTAGTGAGTTCTTCTCTTTTGTTTCTTTTCTATTTAAAAGAAAATGGGCATTTTAACTCACAATCTAACAACAGCCATCATAATCAGATTTTAATACATTATATCAGAGTGCTACGCTGCTCTTTATTTATCCAACATACACCTACCTATTTATTTTTTTATCTATTCAATATATTCATAATATTTTTTTATAGGCTACATATATCTTTGCAAATACCGGTAGACACATCATAATAGAAATATCCTGATGCACATATCCTGTAATTTGAAAGTAGTAAACACACGTACAGGCAGGCAGTCATAGCAGTGGAGATACCAGAGGAAAACTACAGGCTGAGCAGAGAGTGTGAGAGAGTTGACTCTTCTATACAGGCACTTTCATGGGCAGCTCATCTGCTGTAAATAGAGGTCCTTCATGTGCGGCGCATGTTTTGTTTCCCCTCCTTGCAAAGCTGGCTGACAACTGTCAAACACCGGTGTCTCACTGAAATGGTATTTTGTAAAGTTTTGTTAGCTTCGTTTTTACTGTAGTGACACTACTTTAAGCAGCGATAATGCCTGTCATGTAATAACGAAGTATATGGGATGTGTGCAGCTGTTTTTGTAGGCAGTTGCTAGCTTGTTGCTAACTCTTGTAAATAACAGTATGTGACAGCCTAAGTGTTTATATGTATATAAGTTGTAGTCTTACTTTTTCTCGTTTTTAGCCCAACAGCTCAGTTAATGCTTTAGTTTCCGAATAGGTAACTAATGAAGACCGCTGTGAGTGTAACTCAGCCGGTTGAGTCGCATGGAGACACGCGCGTACCAAACTCCATTCAAAATTGCTGCGATTTAACGACAAGCTTTCTTGCTCATTCACAATTCTCAGCAACGCTTCTCGTTTATACTCTTGTCCCGATTTGATCCGTTTGAAGCCCCGTTTCATGTTTGCTGTCAGCAATGTACATACAATTGATCTTATCATAACTTTATGACTCTTACTTAGTCTACTTAAGAGTAAAAGCTATACAGAAACAGATAATGGAAGTAACGTTATTATATAATTAACAGACAGTAAAGTATGAACAAAACAAGAGCTGTGAAACAATACCAGTTACATAACAGTGTGCTATCATGGAAGTTGAGCTGGTGGAACAGGTCTATTTGTTGGCTCTCACAATTACCAAAGATGCATTTGTCTGCCAATTACCAAAGCAACAGCAAAAGCTCATGAAATGTCTTGGAAGGTGGAACTAGCTGTGAGGCAACTTAATTTTGGAAGAATGAGTTGTGTGGGACAATTTAGAGCAGATACAAAATATATTTAATGGCTTTCTTAATATTAGATGAAGCTTTAAAAAAAAACACTATTTTCTTTTGAATTTCTGCACTAACTTTTAATGAAGAAGGCTGGCACGTGTTTGCCACGGTTGTGTGTCAAGTGTATTTTTAAGCTGATCTAATTACAAATTAGTGGCAGACCAATTAATCAATCGGCTGATACCTGCAGTCAGAAGGCCTATATAACTTATTATCCTAAATGACAGCAGATCTAATCTAACACTAAATACTGGCTAGTGTTAAATATATATATTCTGATACTGTAGAGAATAATGCAGCTGAATGACGTCACTTCTGACAAACTGTACCCCTCTCTCCAAATACCAGTCACGTTCCCAACGTATGTTTCTGTTTAATTCATTAATAAAGCTTCCATCTAAAACAGCACATTACAGACGACGATAACGTCTATATTAGATTGTACTCTGCATGGTATAATTGAATTATACATGACTTTTCTTTGTTTTGATATCGGCATTATAAATTGGCCATTGGCCGCCCTGCTCTCTAAATATCGGCATCGGCCATTTGAAAAACCCATTTCGGTTTATTAGCCCTAGTAAACCGATAAATAAAGTTAATTATTGTGATATATTTTTCCTCAATAACAATATAACAAATGTTCAATAAATGTTGGATTTAATTTATTAGAATGAATTAGCACTTATTTTTCCTATTGAGAGATTTCTTTTTTTGAGGACAATGGACTGAAAAAAGATCTTACTGAATTTACTCATGCATATTTATTGATTTTCTAACTGTTTAATGTTCTACCTCAGCTTCAGTATCCACTGTTTGGCACATGTTTGTCATGTTCTGACCATAAAGAATAGTTTAAAACAACAATTAACCATCTGGTTCTCAACTGTCACTCAGGAGCAAAAATCTGCCTTTAAACTTGAAAGTAATAATGATCTGACATTTATAGTGAAAACTATCGATATCGAATGATGTGAATTTTTTTATTGTGATAAAATGTTTGGCCATATCGCCCGGCCCTGGGGTTGACCACTAGTCCAAATGCAGATCTTTCCTATTATCTATTATGATCATTTATATTATGTTAGCTATTATATTAAATTAGCTAATTTAAAGGTTTGGGCAGATTTGATAGAGGTATACACTGTATGAGAGAGCTTTTTAGTTGTGAAATTGATCACGGGGCTCCCCATCTCACAGTATCTCCCATAGTAATGCACAAGTGCACAACTTAAGAGTTGTGCTAGATTTTGATTTGTTCACTTTGCCCCTTTATAGGAGCTTTTTTAATTTGGTAGGAGAGTTCAGGCTGAACTCTGGAAGCTGTTTGAACAAGTACAAATAGTTAGTACTCAAACTTTTCATCGTTCATTACTTAGTGTTCATGCAGTCACTCATCACACCACTGAAGATGACTGACAGTTACCTCACAAGGGGATGTGCTGTTTGACGAAGTGTAACATCTTGTTGTTTTCTGTGCTTATTATCCCCTGTTGTACGGTGTCTTATTGGGATTATGGCACCATAAACATTTTGTTATCATATCTTTGCTGTATGGACAGCAGAAATCCCTGTAGATCCGAAGCCCATCACACCCATAACGTGTGGAGATGTATGATGACACTTGAGCTGTCGACTCTCTTGTGTCCGTTTATCCTCTAGTGTGCAGGTAAATGACCTCATGGAGGAAATGGGTGATAATGCAAACAGATAAGGCTCCTGGTACCTGTTGACCACAGTCAGCACCTCCTAAAACAGGACCCTCTGACACAGTGCTCAATCAGTGCCTGCCTCAATGACACCCACAAGGCATTTAGCTCTTATCTGCAATGGCCCCTGCTTAGCATTCACGCCATTCACGTGAACAATGCCACCTCTTCCCACTCATTGGATCTGTGACTGACAGTGGGTGTTGGTGCACTTGTGTCTGACTTCAGCCTCTATCTGACACTGGGCTGTTTATCCAGTCCAGATAACCCCCACCAAGACACAATAAAGGGCGTGTGTCTTCCTTGCCACTTCCCATGTTGTTTGTCTAACTGGACTTTTATAATAGACCTCGCTCTCAATTTGGCACATTGGTTTCCTCCCCAGAAGGATCTGTATTAGTTGGGGGTGGGTCAGCGCAGGAGAGCTGACTAATAGTCCAAGAGCCAGCTCACCACCCACTGACCAGCCTGTGAGGTGGAAGTGCCCCCTTGGCGAGACGGGGAAAAGCAGGAAAACAGCAGATAAAGCTATTGCCTGTGATAAACAGCAGAATGACATAGCTGAGGTATGAAGTAGCAGCAATGTACGGATTTGGGATCTTTTTTTGACAAAGTTGGCAAAGATCTTACAGAGAAAAGAAAGGAGAATAAATGGTATGAAATGTTATGAAGGTGGCTTTTCATTGGAAGGCCTATCTAGAATGCAGCTTTTGAGTTATGTGTAATCTACTTTCAGTTTTCATCATGCAGCTCAGATCTCATATTTGACGAGGCCGATATCAGACGGGGATCTTGGGATCCCATGCCTCCATAATGGCTCCTGTGAAGCTGGGGCATTATAAAGCTTCTATAATAAACCTCTGTGATCAGTATTTCCCTCCCTCGCTCCCTCCCTGCTCCTATTTATGAATGGCAGAATTTGACAAGGGGGCAGCTCAGGCGGGTAGCTGCCGATCACATGATACCAGCACTAAAGAGCCAAGCGAGGAATGCGGACAGGACTCCCCCCTCACCTCTACTCAAAAAAAACTTTGATGCCCCATATCATACCGAATACCCTCTCTGTCCCCTCCCTCCTCAAGCACTCATATGTGCAGTGATGCTGAGGAGGGGAACGGGTGCTGCAGTCGGCGGGGGCGGGGGCGGGGGGGGCACAGATAGTGGCTGCGTTTGATCTGAAGGTCGCCAGCCCCTTGCTGGTGGTGAGAGATGCTTGGCGGACGAGGCTGGCTCTTATTTAATAACATGAAGGGGAAGCGGACCTTTCTCTCATAATTAGGCCTAATTACCCAGTAGGTGTGGACAGACGGCCCAAGAAGAGACAAACTGCCTTTATCCACGGACTTAGAGTCAGATTACTCCAGAGCTGTCTTATCTGTTACAGGGCCAGCAGGAGCCTCAATCCTCCTCTCCTACCTCTTCTCACTGGCTCCCACATCCAGCTCAGGTATATTAATCAGTCAGTCTGATTTATTATACCCTGTCCACAACACACAAGTTTCATTAGGCCGAGCTTGTTACCCCGATCTGTAATTTCTGAGATTTTTCCTGTGGACATTTTTAATAAGAAAGTTCACTGACCTATTGGGCATGTGTTATCTATTGCTCAATCGCTTTATGAAAGCTTCTTAGGTTCATTAAAACTGCTTGGTGCAGAGAATCTTTGACCATAAGATCACATCTGCCCCCAGCTACATATTGCCACTCCTCCATCAAGGCATCTTAACATTGACTATAAGATGTTTTTTGGTGTCAAACATACAAGCTTGACGAGTGACCGGCTTGATTGTTTGCTCGGCTGCCTCTCTCTGTTGGCAAGGAACAATTTGAGCGTCCTTGCAAACAGATTTGATTGACACCCTGCCACCGTCTTTGTTTGTTTACAGTGTCCCTCTCTCCCTTCCTGAGCTGCCTGCATGTTTGTATTTGGGTTTGTGGGTGACTCACTTGCAGCCACCACAACAGACCTATTGTTGAGGTGAATTCAGCCACTGGAAATGCTGACGCCTGGAAAACAGGAGGGGGAAAGTGCCCATTATAGTCATCTTTTGGAAATAAGTTTGGTTTTGCAGTCCCCGAGTGACAGCTCCATCACTGTCCCCAGCTGTTATCTGTGATTGGCAGTGAGCTGTGATTGCCAGTGGAAAGTCTTACAGCCCCACGGTCTTGAGACAATGAAAACGTCCAGTTTCAGACTGCTTTGTTCGTGACTCACCGCGGCATGCAGGCCTACTGCAGGACGACGATAAGGGATGTTTAATCCACCTGTTATCAGGGTGAGCCTCACCCTTTGACACACAGGCACAGGACTCTGGCACTGGAATGCATCCTTACGCACCCACTTTCAGGAGAAACGGCTTTACTGATAGACCCTTACAAAAACACTGTTGACAGTTTTTGGCATTTTCTTCATACCACACAAAAACAAGTTTGTGCAGTTGTTGACCAAGCCGTTTTCTGTTGCTTTGGTTCAGAGATATGAGTGATACCTGATAGTCAATATCTTGTGCGAGCAGCAATATGCTTTCGACCATTCCAAATAAAAACCAAATAATTATTTCTGTCATGTTACATTTTCAAGTTAGTCTTTTCTATACTGAGCATTGAAGCAAATGCTCCATTTTGCAGGCATGCAATGTGTCTTCCTATAGTGGTAAATGGATAGTAAAGCTGATGGGTTGACTGTTTCCTTGTGAGTTCATCAGACTGCAGTGTTGTGTCCTTAAGTAGGCAGGCTGGTCAGGGGTCCCTGTCTTTCCGCTTCACAGATTCACATGGACAATTTAACCACTAACCTCCTGAAATGAGTTGCTCCTGAATGCCTCAGGCTCCAGTTTCAGCATCTACTGATTGAGCGGAGCAAGGGTTATGATAAGTAAAAGTGGAGGAGAGGGTGAGCTCATTAACTTGGATGACCTCAAACATATAGTTACCCATTTTGTGCTAGAATAGTTTAACATTTTGGGAAACACTTGCTAGTTTTCTTGCTTGCTAGATGATAGCACTCTTATATCTGAGAGCTTGAGTCAGGAGACAGCTTAGCTTAGCATAAAGACTGAAAACGGGGAAACCAGATGGAAGCTCAATAATAAACACATTATGACTAGTTTTTTCAATCTATACGAGCCAGCTTGAGTTTATTCTTGTGTGCTACTTTAGTTCTAAAACTTCTAGGATTGTGAGAGAGGCTAATTTTGTTCCTTTTCTAAAAGTCATATTTAGGTTTGTTTTCGGGTAGTTGGTGTTCGTGAACATGTTATTGCAGATAACCAGGTAGAAAAATTATGTGGTGAGGGAGGAATTTACTTAACAGCCTTGGGGGTGGCAGCCAGTAAAACCTGCAAGCTCTTTTATTTAAATTACTAGGTTAATTGTTCATTTATATTTGAGTGAGTGGTTGTTTCTGAAGTCATTGTTTGTCCATTGAGTTCCATAACGCTGAGAAGAAGGGATGCGTCCTGCTGAATTCACAGTGTGGGGGGTTTAAAAATGGTCCAATTTAAATACACTGAATATTGGCATAAGTGGGTTCGAGCCACCTGTGAATGTAAACATGACGAGCACTTTAGAAAATAGTTGGATAGCTGCGTCTTAGCTACTGAAGCCGTTCGATGCAATTTAACGTTGACGCATCATTTCCTTGCAGCATACCTGCGGTCGGTTGGGTTTCCTCGACTGCCCGGCCTACAAACGACATAAAAGCCTGAGCTGTTACCTCTGCCTCTGGGACAACGGCTGTTGATCACATGAGGAGTGAGAAGCCTGAATCGCCGTCTGTTTACTGTAATTAAGCTGTCAGGGGTTGTGATTTATGACGTATTGAGTAAGAAAGGTGTTATCATGTAGACTAGAAGGAGGAAGACAGAGAGCCACGGGGTTTGTAGCTACTAACAATAGAGAAAGTACAGACAGTGCATTAAACGTAACTGTCTGCTGTTTGGGAGAGAAAGGCTTCAAGGCAAAATGGAGCTACTTTCTGTCTTTGCTCAGTGTTTGTGCAAAAACAAAATGAGATGACTAGGTTTCTGATGACTTTGGAGTTCAGGCCTACACTTAACTTTCATCTTATTGTATTCTTTCAAAAGAGTCCAATTAACCTGATTGTAATGGAACATTTTTCTTTTCTGCTGAAACAGCACAGTGTCGTTTTTTTTGGCTCCAACTGCGTCTTTTCCAGTTCTTCAGATCAGTCACAGAAATAACTGCTAGTTACTTGGCTCTCTTTTCTTTTAGTCTGTTTCAGCTAGGCATTACATGGGTTTGTGGCCTTCTTGCGTCCATACATTGATTGCATGATCCAGGGATGTCTCGTCCTGCTCCGACCCCAATCTACACCCTGAGGGGGGCTGGTGGGTCCCTCAACACCCTCCACTTTAGCTGCCATGGAGGGGACACTCCCCTCCTGTTTTCTGGGTGAGTCTTTTATCTCATTCATATTTTGACTCTTCATCATCCTCAAACAGTGAAGATATTTTTTGTTTATCTTTTCCTCTTTTTGTAATGATTATGTTGAGACACACAGACAGGATTAGTAGATACCAAGTCAGCCAATCAGGATTCGTTTTAGTTTTTAAAACAGGTAGACTTTGGAGGTGTAAGACCGGCTGTTAAAGCACCATGCAACAAAAGCTTTAGTGTTGTTTCAGTGTTGGTTAGTACGACAAGAGAAAATCTTGGCATAGGAAAGAGCAGAGCCATGTGGAATGATATGTTATATATACAGTATGAGCAATTTAAAAAGCCTTTATAAAGCCCCCTCTTGGGTTTTGCAGGTCAGAGAAGGGTGCGATCCATATCTGGAACCTGAACACCAGGAGGGCTCAGAAGATCATAGAAGGTCATTCTGGTAGCTCGATCCTCTGGGTCAACACACTGCAGGCGACCGATACCCTGATCAGGTGAGGAAGACAGTTTGTTTTAATATTTTTTATAACACGTCTTCTATTACATTCTGGTGGAGCGTTTGGGAAAGTAAAATATTATTTTTTGACCACAGAATTTAGGGTTTTCTTATTAACTGAGCTTTTCAATGACATTAACCTGTGGGGATAAAATGATTTAATAGTAAGCATGTGTTTTGAAATATGCAAATAACTGCAGCTTTTGTCTTGTTTTGTTCTTTTTGTTGATGACGCAGTCAGGGACGGGACATGCGGGTCTGTCTCTGGGATCTGAGTGAAGGTCGTAGTGAGGTGGTGGACTCTGTGTGGACAGACAGCGTGGGATTCTGTCAGTGCTCCTTGCTGGAGACGGGCCCTGGGACGTTTCTGCTGGCCTTTGCTGGACAACAGACAGAAGAGGTTAGTGTGCAGGCGTCTGTGTGCTTTAGCCCATTTATAAATTTGCGAACAATCCGTTATGTACCCTGCCTCTGACCCAGTGCATGCTGGGATGTGCTCTAGGTTACAGGGAATGTCACTTTGTAAGCTAAACACGCACCAAAGCTGCAAAATTTTAGTATTTTATTTCAGATTTTGGCTTGGGATAATATATAAAAATAATGACAGTATGTATTTGTGGTCATTTGTTAAATTGTATCAAAAAGTTCACATGCATACTTTTGCCTAAATGCTGCAGTGTCAAGTTAAAGACTTTACTCAGACAGCCAGTATAAAACTGAAAGTTCTACAATAATATGTATAAGTGGCTCAATTTTCATGCTTTTATAATTAGTTAGCCTTTAAACATTTAAGAAGGGGGTTTTATTTTAATTTTAAAGGAAGATGGGAAATAAAGTGTGCACTGTCAGTGTTGTTCTATGTTTAGCAGGAGGAAACATCCATGTATTGGCAGGTGGGATGGTTAATTAGTTAAACAGTCTGACTTTTGTATAAAACATGCCAACCTGTTTGAACCTGACCAGACTTGCTGTTGCCAGTTTGCTGGATTGACTTTAAGCGTTCACACATATTTGAGGCTTTTAGTACTGTTTAGTAGGTTAGTGGAAAATTGGAAGACCCACAGCACAAGTCGTTCTCTTGCATCAAAACCCAATCACTTTTTCCTATTACCACTCTGTGATTGTTTGCGTGTCTTCTGAGTCATTAAAATGAAATGGCTGGAATTCAGGTGGAGGTGGTAATATTTTTAGCAGATTGTCAATGAATGTGTCGTAAGTCATCGTGACATGTTAGCGTGCAGTTTGCAGCCTGGAACTGTCAAGCATGAATCTAAACTGCATCATCACCAAACCAGCATTCAGGGTTAATCATCATGCACATTGCAAAGATCGGAACCTAATACCAGCCGCCAGCTGAATGTCGGTTCATTTTGGCTTTTTCTTGTAACATGCCATTCAGTAAATGAAATTGCTGTTTTGGCTGATGAAATAGTCAAAGTAGCTGTTCACATTTTTAAATCTTTGACTGGTGGGTTAAAAGGAGAATTCCCAGGACTGAAGAGATTGAGCACTGGAATGAAATCGCAGTTCTGTCTGCACAGAGTGTCTCGAATTTAATGCTCAACACCCAACACAAGCCTGTAGGGTTTTGTGTGGAGTGAGGCGGGATGGCGGAGAGGGCAGCCAGCGATCCAGCCATCTTTTATTGCCTCCAGATTCATGTTACTTGCTCCGCTGTGGAGGAGCCACACTTGAAAGAGACAGAGCAGTCACCTGATCCAGCCAAACGTGCCTCTGCTAACCCCAGTCCAGCAGGCCAGGCATCAGGGCGCCTGTGACTCCCAGCACCTCAATAATGCCATTGTCCCAACAGACACCGACAGACAGAAACACCCATAGAAAGTAGACCAAAACAGGCCACAGCCGATTTTGTCATTTGGTCTCCCCACCCCATTCCACAGACATAACTAGCCAAGACAAATGCTTATCATGTATCCGCTTATAAAACACCCACATACATGAATTCCCACACGAACACAATACACCACATAAAATGCACAATGGCGAGATTTAGTGCCATAGGCAGTATTCAGGTAGGTCAATATTTAGGTATGTTACAAAGAGAACAGAATTACATTTTCCTGTTAGCTATTTAAGATGGTTTTACTGTTTACTGCTGACAATGACGTTCTTGCCAGCAGATTGCTGCCATGGCAGAAACCGTAATTAATAGTGTGGGTCTTTTATTTATGGGCAGTGTGATGCCACACAGGAACAGTGATCACCTGAGGCACAGAGAAGTCCTCACAGGTCTTTGTCAGGCAAGCAGAGGTAAACATGCAGGACAGATGTGGCCTAGCGCTAAAATACAGATCACTCCCTTAAAGGGCTGTTTAATGTGAGGCCTAATGAGGATGAATATGTGGATCATCAGTGCGGAGGAAGTCGAAGAAATTAGTTTTGGTAGTGATATGTGTGTGTGTGTGTGTGTGTGTGTGTGTGTGTGTGTGTGTGTGTACACACATACAAAGGCAGACACTTTATCAATGGCTTCATTAAGCTGTGTATTTTATCAGAATCAGTGCCAATGTGTGCAGGAAAACACCATTCATGTCACGGGGTCGGGCTTTAGCAGGATTTATTATAGACAGTGAGGCGGCTGCTCTGCACTGATGGATGGTACTGTACTGCTGGTCAGAGGCACTCTGATCTGCGGAGGTCCTGAACCACAATGACAGATTCAGGTTGCTGCTTTGTTATTCGAATTCTGAAGACAAACAAATCATGACTTGGCAGAGAGCATGTAGACGTATCTATGTCCAATGGCAATTTGTGTGTGTAACTGTAACTGGGTATCAATAATGCAAACAACATTAGAGCAAAAGTAATGAAAATAGATTAATTAAAACAAAATACATTACATATTTGCTATATTCCTAAAAAAAAAAAAAAAGTTAAGAGCTGAGGGTTTTAAGTAGCGGCCTTAGACGCTGAGAAGGCAAAGAAATGATCACAGTTGAGGTTAACCTAAAAAACGAAACGGCCAGAGAGTTACCTAAGTTACCTAAATTGAATCTGGGCAAAGCATTTTAACACATTGACAACATTTTTTAGTACGACAGGGATCGCAATGTTGGTCTGTCTCTTAGTCTGTCCACCACTTTCTATAACAGCTGTTTCTGAGAGGACGAAACCTACTGACTTGGGTGAAACTTTTCCTTTAGCGCCACCATGATTCATATTTGTGGTTTTAAGAAACATTTCTTTACAACTATCGGCTGATTGTCATTCATTTGGTACAGATGTTCACGCGTCCCTCAGGATCAATTGTAATAACTTTAGTGATCCCTTACAGTTTCATTTGGCGCCTTCGTCAGGTCGAAATTTACACTTTTGCAATACTTTTGGTTTATGACGTAATATCCAGCCAAAATTATTTCCAAAACCCAAAAAAAACCAACAAAAAAAGGTTCAAAATCAATCAGTTGTTTTAATTCTATGCATTCTGGTGCCTACATTAGCATGCACGCTCACACTACTAAACTAAGATGGCAAACACAATAAACATCAAACCTTATTATCGTTAGCATTGTACTGTGAGCACTTTAGCATGCTGATGTTAGCATTTAGCTCAAAGCTGTGTCACTGTGTACAGACTCACAAAGCCGCTAGCGTGGTTGTAGAAGGTGGAGGTGAACAGGTCAGCTATCTGTAATGAGTTTCAAGCCCTTAATTGTCATGTGTTTTCTGCAGATCAAGATTATTGAGCTACCCAGTAAGACCCCAGTCTGCACGCTGGTACCAGACGCTAAGCTGGGGATGGTCATGTGTATCCAACTGTGGCAGGTAAGTGTAATTTTAACAGAAATGGTTGCATTTCTTTTACCCTAACCCCCCAAAAAGGGTTCAAGTGTCCTCTACTGTATAACTGCGTCTGAAGTTCCACGAGTTCACCTTGGCAGCCATTATTTAAAGCAGGAGAACTTCTATCTTCTCTCTCCTCCTTGTTTTAAATGGTACTGTTTTTTTCAAAACTTACCTGTTTTATTTAGATTGGCCAGCAGCCCATAACAAAACGCAGTAATAGAAAAGTCAACACAAATGCACATGAGAGACGTGGCACATGATATACAGCCCAACAACTCGTCGTGGGCCATGTTTCCAAGCGTTTCTTCTCAGCTGGCAACGAGTCCCAACACTGTAATTAGAGCGTTTGGAAGGGCCGGGGGTTCACAGCCATATATCAGCCTGCAGCTGTACATCCAATCTGATCCGAACAAAAAGTTTGCTTTCTGTTTTGTAAATGCTGTCGAAAGTTAAGAGACCCTGTAATTATTGTCATGGTTAATTATTAACTCTTTGGGTTTAGGGCTTTGGGGGACAGAGTGGGATTCATGCAAGACTGAGGATGGTTTGAATACATTTTATGGGCTGTACAGGCCACAGAAATCAAAACACGGCTTATTATTTAAAGCCAGCTTGAGGCGTGTTGCTGGCTCGAGTGCATTCAGTTCTGTTTTCCTGTAATACTAATTACAGCTAGTTTAATTTAAGTTAACTACAAAAGACATATAGGTGACAGTATTTGTGAAATTATTAAAGAGACATGTGTGATAAGTAAAGTCTCACAGTGCATGCTGACATTGTATTTTTGTTTTTCTTTCTCTCCCTTTGATTTCATTGTTACACCAACCTTTCATCATCTGATTTATGAACCAATGCTGGTTCAGCGTTGAGTGCCAGGAAACATAATGATCAATTATATCATTATAAATTATATAATATCATTGTAATACAGTACAGGCAGCTGTCTGACTTCAAAGCCGAAGGGCCCAGGTGATTCTAAATCATTTCAGCCTGATTCCTGTCAAGGCCGAGGCATGTTCATCTGTTACACTGACAGTGCACTGGGAAAAGACAGAAAACCCAGTGTGTTTTTGAGTGTGTGTGAAATCTCTTTTATACACACACACACGGGCATATTGTAAACTCTATGCACACATTCTGTCAGTCATAAGAAAAAAAAATGATCATCATGTCTTTCACCTCAAATGCTCATATGCTACCCACTGTCTCCTTTACCTCACACAGCAGGAGGCAACAGCTGACACCGTCACCCTCTCTCTCCACTCTGTCTCTCTCTATCACACGCACGCCATGAAAAAGTCCACTGACAATTATCTCCCCTCTCTGTCTTCCCTCTCACCCGTCCCTCCCTCTTTTCTCCCCACCGTTGAGATGAGAAATGATTATCCTTCATTATTTCCAAGACAGACTCACCAACAGATTTATTGTCGGCCTTTAAGCCCCTCTCTGCTGGAGTGTATGGAAAAGATTAAACGCGGTGTTAAACTGCACTTTCTTCTCAATTCAGCTTCCCTTCAGCGATGTCCCACCCAGCTCTTAGTTCATATGCTGGGGTATGTCTAAAAAGGTGACAGAGCTTTACTATCTGATGTCTCTGAATCTGACAATGAACTGAAGACTACAGCAGACGTGGAGGAAGAAAGTGCCTCCACATGTGGGTTTGACGTGTGCGGGGATGTAGGGCCTGGCCAAGGGGACAGTATTGATGTATGATGTGCAAGGCTTTTAATGTGAACAGAGGCTGGCGGGGGAAAGGAAATGTTCCTATACAGATATCCATCACTCTCAGCTCATCACCTTGCTGCCTCGTGGCCATGACATCATGGCGGACCGGAGGAAACTATTGGTTCCTTATGTTGAAGCAGTGCCTGCCTGAGGCCTGTGGCGGCCACATCAGCAAACAAGCTGTTGGTCTCTGGGTTCTTCCTGATTTTGGAAGGACTTACCACAGAAGGAAATGACACAGAAGGGTTTGCTGAATATACAATAAGTTCAGGATGTCACCCACGTATTTCTGGCTAATTCAGGTCGTCAGCCACATATTTATATGAGCCAGAATTATCCTAAACTCCTAATATTCTGCCTTTGCTCCTGGTCAGATAAAAAAAAGGAAACATAAAAGAGTATCATAAATACACAAAATAGCACAGCACACATCCACCAATAAGTAATGCCAAAGTACAATACACGGCAGTTGTCTGCAATCTATACAAGATGATAATGATTAAAAAGATGGACACTACCAGCAGGCACTTGTGGAGGCCTTTATTTATACTGATTAGTTTCTGTTTTGCTTTACTACTTTTTTTTTTTTGTTAACAGGCTATATACAATATAAGCATTTTAATTTTGGAATCTGTGCTGTAAATGAATAAAGGCCATTGTAACAGTATTAGAGTGCTTATAGTAAGAGTTGGTGACTTTCTTCCATAAAAATGGAAAAAACCCTAACCTAAAACATGATAAGTGACTTTTTCCTTTCTCCAATGCCAGAAGATGTACACAAACTGGTTCATTTCAAAACGGTGATCTAATCTGCCCACAGGCCCGATATGGATAATCCTTCCCTAGTGACACATTTCACAATGATGACTTTTTAATAATGATTTAATCAAATTTTAGTTTGATTACTTGTACATATCTCTTGTAATGTTGAGACAAATGCTTGTAATGATCACATTCTCTCATAGATGTGTGTTGGTGCATACTGGACCAGAGTGGAAATCTAGTCAACATGTTGCAGTAAATTATAGTGCAGCTGAATTCAAGGACTTGTAATGAGTGTAGAAGCATACAGGGCATATGGAAAGTCTGTTGATTCATTGACTCAAAAATCATGAAAGTGAGAAAGAGGAAAAACATGGTTTAAGAAATGGCAAGTAATGGAGTGACTTAGTAACATTTTTAATAATTCAATTAATCCTTTAAGTCCTTTTTAACCTCAGCTTTTTTAACTAGTTCCATGTTTTCAGTTGTAAGCATCTGCTGCTTTTCTTTGTCTTATGTGACATTACATTCGATATCTTTGAGTTTTGGACTGTTTGGACTGTGGACAGCAATTTGACGATATCATTTTGGGCATTTTTACACATTTTATAGACCAAGCGATTAATGGATTATTCAAGAGGTAATTGGCAAATTAAATCGCCAATGAAAATAATACTTAGTTTCATGGAGTTCAGCGGTGCATGGAATTGAAGTCTGCTTGTGCAGTGAATTTGTTTTGAGTTGGAAACTTGGAGGAACTACAGCTGATTTAGTTCTGATGGTTCAGGAATTATAGTTATGTTGTCTCTATTTGTTCGAGCTTGTTTTTAGTGTCTTCCAAAGGGTCTTTACATTACGTTTGTATTTTTTTGTTGCCTCAGCAGCAGGGGGATTTTAAACCTCTCCAACAAATGCGATTGTTTTATAAGAAGGAAGAAAAGTAACGAGAACTTAGAGGCCACGTTGATGACCTAGCTGGACCATTGTGGTCTGAACCAACTGCCTGAGCGACCAAAAGACTGGAGACAAGCTTGAAATAGTTGCATTGTTAATAATGAAAATGCTGTTTACGTGATGAAATTACAGAATGACATTGCTTGCAATTGTTCAAAATGCATTTTAACACGTTATGTACTCAGATACCGACCTGTCAGATGCTTGTTATCAGGTTGAACCCCAACTAGTAGCCATTGTAGAAAAGAGCCAGGTTCACGGCTCCATCCTGCCTCTTCAACCAGCTCCCATTCATCTGTCTTTCCAGCTGTTCTGTGGTGATGAATCTCCTCTCAGAGCCCCAGCCCCACTCCAGCAGAGAGCCCTCTTGTAGAAAGGCCCGTGGAGGATATAATGAATTAGGTGTCTACCCAGGGTTCCCCGACCTCCGACCCATGACATCATCAATCAAGAAGGTCCTCCACTTAAGTGAAACGGTGGGCCCCAAGCCTGGAACGCTTAGCCCAGGCCCTGCCGGCAAGCAGGGGGCCACTGATTTTCACTTGTTTTTATTTGTTTTCATAATCCCTTAGTGTTAGTCCTCGCTGATGTGTTTGGAAGGAATACACGACTCTGTCTATAATTTGTTTTAAAGCTAGAAGAAGAGAAATATAGAGCGTTAAGTGAGAAGAGGACTTGAAGATAGATGAAGAAATGGCAGACATGGCCCCCTCGCACATATGGAAAACATTTCTTTCCCTCCTTGCTTCTGCAGGGCACAGTGCTCTTGCTGCTGGGGGCCTGATGGTATTTTAAAGCAAAGGCACGAGTCGAGACTAAGTGTATATCTGTGCTGTGTGTTCATAGGTATTCTTCTTTTCCACAGGCCCGTGTGAAGTCTTTTAAGCTTGGAAAAGTTTGGATAACAGTCCAGGCATATGTGTGAATGTGATAGGGAGGATTTTTGTCCATCCCACCTTCTCTTCTCTCGATCCTTCAGTCCTTCCTTTCTTTCCTCCAGCAGTGCAAAGATATATGAAGCCCCCAGTTTTTATCAGTTCCCCTTTATGTTCTCCTTCACAGAACCAGACAGCCTCTGCGCCTTTTTGATCAAACACACTCATTTAGAAGGAGCTAGCTAGCACTGAGAGGTTATCTGTGACTCCCAACAGTGGGGAGGCACCGCTTTATCATTCGTTTTAAATGTTATGCTGCTTACTTTTCTCTTCTTTTATGCATATTACTGCATGTTGTGCTTGGTACAGTTTGCTTGGTACATGTATATTTAACAGAGGTGGTGTAGTTTAGGTTTTGCATTGGATGCCTGTTGGTACACCTGGTTTCATTTCATTTCACGGGGTTTGAAAGATTTACTCTTATGGTTTCACCAGTTGTAAACATTGCAGCTGGATATGTAATGTCCCGGGGTGAAATGGGCATGAAGTAATTATAGTGTGTTTTTTTGTTTGAGTTTAATTTTTAAAGTTGCCCCTTGAGCTCTGAGAATTTTCGACGTTGCATTTTTCTGACATTTTAGAGACCAAATGATGCAACAATTTCTAGATTATTAAAATACACTACTGGTCAAAGGTTTTAGAAACCCCCCATTTTTCTAGTTTTTACTGAAATACAAGTAGTTCAAGTCCAGTTAAAACTACTTATATTTCACTACAAACTAGAAAAATGGGGGTGTTGTAAAACTTTTGAGTGCTGTACATTAGTTATGTTTTTAATTTTACAGCCCTAATGTTGTGCCTCAGTAATTGTGGATTATAGTAAAGGTCCTGAAGGAGAGAGAGAAGGTTTGTAAAAATAATAGAAAAGTAGCACATTAAAGAAAATTGGGTGACGGTGACCAGGGTTCAATTCCCCACTGTGACATATCCACCAATGTGTCCCTGAGCAAGACACTGTTGCTCCAGAAGTGTGCGACCTTTGACACACATAGCAATTGTAAGCCGCTTTGGATAAAAGCGTCAGCTAAATAAGTAAATGTAAAATTGGTGTGAAAATCTAAATCAAAACTGCTGTAGCTTTGCAGAGAGTCACTATTCTATCCTTGCCGGCAGCAAGGCCTGTGGCTCAGTAATATAGATGAGGAGCAAAGTGAGGAGTGATGTAATGGAGCTCTGGAAAGAGAGAGCAGCAGGCTGACGAATGGAGCCCACAGCGTCTTTCCGAGTGTCAGCGGGAGCTTCCAGGATGATAACCTCCTGCTCCACTCAGCTTCCAGCACCACGCAGCGGTTTCTGTGGTTTTTTACCTCACAGCTCTCATCTCACATCATACCTCACGTTACTCTTTGTGCTCTCTCTTCCCATCTCGCTGTCCCTCCTCCTTTCTCTTATCATTCTCCCTCACTTCCAGCCAGACTCGGGTCCCGGACCTCTCCTGGTGGCTGGATACGAGGACGGTTCCCTGTTGCTCTGGGATGTAACGCAGAGGTCCCAGCTGAGCCAAGCCAAAGCCCACCCTGAGCCTGTAATGTGTCTGACCTTTGACACCAAGCGTCTGAGGGGCATATCAGGCTCTTCTGAGAAGAAACTCTCCTCCTGGGTGCTGGACAGACAGAACAACCTGCAGGTCAGCAGAGAACAGAGGACAGTGGTGTTGTCTAGTCCAGAGGTCCCCAAACGTTTTTTTGTCTGATGAACCCCCACAGTCCTGTAAGATGAACTAATGTACGCCTTCACCCATCATGTTCCAAATGTCAAGTATTTTTAAACAGTTTCTTTTATTTAACTATGACAGTTATCCATACACAGTAAAATGTGGCAAAAGCTGGGTGAGCAGTACTATTAAAGCCCAGTATTAAGTGTATATTATTATTATTATTATTATTATATTTCTTCCATACAATTGGACATTTAAACCATTTATCCATTACTTTTTTTTAGATAAATATTTCTTGTCGCTAAAAGCTGCTGTTGTGCTACAATTTTCTCAGTCACAACATGTAGTGACTCAGTGTGTGCATATATGTTTTTAATCAAATCACAATACCTATATTTTTCAAATTACTGGTAGTTATTTTGGTTGTTATGTCAAACTACGACTTGCCAGCTGCAGAAGTACCTTCTGGAGTCCAAGTACCCAGTAATCATTATAATGTTCACGTTCTTACTGAGGTGTCCCTCGTTAAGTTCCTGGACCCCCAAACTGCTCACTAATTGTTTCACAAGAGAGCCAGCTAAATGCCACGGAATCTTAAAAAAAGGTAATGGTGGAGATGGGAAGAGACGAGTGTTGCCTTTCTCCAGGCTCTCTTGGAAAACATCAGGGGCCAAAGAGGAAGAGGCTCAGCGGGGCTCCAGGGGCCATAAATCAGCTGCTGGTTACACAGCATTGGCAGGGCCAGGGGCCAAGGGCCGGGCTGGATCTGTCACTCCAGATTTAACCCACCCACCCACACACTGACATATAGTCACACATTACATTTTAAAAACACATCAGGAAATGCAATTGTATTTGTAAGTGTATAGTAACAACTAGGAAAAATCCTTTACTTATCTCATTTAGCAGTTCAGCAACTAATACAATGTTGTTCTTTACCGGGATACTAATGCATACTTACCTTGAAAATACAGGACATACAGATTCTCACACACAAATACATAAAACTAAACCACACACTAAAGTCCATACTAGAGCATCTTATGTCACACCAAAATAGATCACATCAGCCTTGTACCATGATTCATTTTACATAACAGCCATCGCTCCAGAGACTTAACGCCTCATTTGAAGCTATATTTTCTCTTGATTTCATGAACAAAAGGCAATGTTCCCATTTAGCGGCCAACCCTTATGAATCAGAGCAGAAAGGAACCTGAAGCTGATATAGTACACTCCTGCACAGTGAAGGGGTATTATTCTTTCCAAGGCTTTTTTTTTTTTTTTTTTTTTTACAAATGAATGCTTGAATTAGAAATATTTGCAAAGCACATTTTTTTTCCTCCCTCTGAAAATGCGTCTAGAAAAACACCACGAAGGATTTGATTCAATATACCAAAAACAGGAGGAGAGTGGTTATTTGGTTTATTTTGCTCAAGCAACAAAATATTGATTCAGCATGTAATCCAGGATGAGGATGACAGGAAAAAAGCACAAGGAGAAGGAAAAGATCCAACAGGGGCTTTTAAATTATCCTGAAGTGCAGCTCAGTGTGACGTCCAGACAGCTATCCTCAGTTCTTCCCACAAAAGTATTTTTGTGTGGCAGCAGTGAGGGGGCGGGGGGACCTGCCTGGTGGTGGACCCGGGACCCCGTCCTGACGGATGACCCGTGAGAGGTAATAAAAATATCAAAACCTCGGAGGCCCCTTAACCAAACAAAAAACACATCTGCAGTAAAGGGAACAGTAGTTCACAGTGGGAGGGTGCAATAAAGGCTGAGGAGGCTATAAGTGCCACAGCATCCCACTTCCCACAAATTACCCCTGCGATACACCCCAGTGTAGCGGAGCTGGCTGGGAAGGCAGATAGATGCTTTTTGTGAACTGTAGGGGAAACTGAATGTGACACAACGCAGTGCAGTTATGATTTAGTGAAGCTGAAGGGCTGTGAAGTGAGCTTATCAAGCCCAGATAAAGACAGATAGCCTCAGGAATGGAGGTTAATATATTACACATGGCTCCCAGAGGCCTTTATCTGCTGTTTGACCTGGCTGGCCTGATATCTTCTCATAGTAATGAGGCATCATCTTCAGCCCCTTTTTCCCCTTTCCTTCTAGCGTGCATTTTTGTGAATGTGTCAGGGTGAGACTATGAGGGCGTGGGCGTTGGGGTTTACAAGCTGTTAAGCCAGATGGACGTATATTTAGGCGGCCACTAAAATGTATTGACAAGTGCAGTGACGGGCTCCTCCAGGACAAAGACAAAGACAGAGGTCGCGGACAGGAAAAGGGAAAGCAGGTATAGACTGAGGAAGCTTAGCAGTGTAAATCAAGCATGGCTGACAGCAAGCTGAGACTGATGACAGTTTTGTACAGGTAAAACCCCTGACCCTCATCCTCACTACAATGTGAAGATATACCTAAGGTCTCCAACCAGTAGTCACCTGCATCTCAGTATTCTTGTACCCGTCAGCCAGTCGTGATTATGGGTCAGGTCATTTCAGGTCCAACTTCCGTCTGCTTTACATACACCATTCTGGACTGATGCATGTATGAACTGCTGTCATAAAAATTATGGAGCCCCCCCCTCTTTTTAGTAGATTGGTCTGCTCATCTGTTTGACACATCCATCTCCTGTCAGCCGGAGCCAAGCTCTGACAGGCAAGGTGACAAAAGGCTGTAATCTCCCCGCTGCTGAGTGTGATTCAGGGACAGGGTGTGTCAGAAATACCTTGCGAAAAGCCTCCCACCCGCTCGGCTCGAGTGAGTGAGCGATGATGGGACGTTTCAGTAGATGAGCGTGAACGCCAAGATCCGTGCCAAGACTGAGGGAAAGACAGGGAGAAAAGTGGAGGGAGGCTTGAGTGAGACCTGCCAAGTGGACGCTCCTTTTGAAGTCTCCTCTGTCGGCGAAATGCTACAAAAGAGGATCCCGAAGTGTGGGTTTGTGTTGGATCTGTCGTAGGGCACAAAAGCGGTAGTGGGCCCAGCTGCTGAGCAGAGCTAGTAGCCTCCTGACAGCTGAGAAAGCTGGCGTTTAGACAGCAGTCTTGCTGTGTGTGTGTGTGTATCTGCATGCTGCAACACAGGCCAGTAAGGAGTGTTCAAAGAAAAAAAATGTTGAAGCCCAAAGACAAATTCTGTCTGATAAGGTTGTAAGGAAGCAAGCGACTACAGCGATCCAACACTCCCCGGTTATAGCTAATGGATTTCATTACATATTGAGACCTGGTTAATGGCAGCAAATTAAGTATTTATTCAGCAGTTGTGAGGCTTTACGGCAATAACAGTGCTGCTGCTGGAGAACATGGAAATAAAACGACAGCACAATTTCCTTTTGTAGAACAAATAGTTATTTTAATCTGGAGACAAAACATTTTCATGGGCTGCAACTAATAGTCATTTTTATTATCCTTTAATCTATCAGTTTCTCCGTCGATTAGTCATTTACTATATAAAATCATTGTATTTGTCAAAGATGATCCATTTACTTCTGATGTATGAAGACTAAGCAAATATTTGACATTCATGTGTTGCTGTTTCTGTGATTAATAGATGAATTAGTTCAAATGTAAGAAAGTAGTGATAGGTAGGTAATGCTCTTCAGATGTTTATCTTTTTTTTTTTTTTTACAATAAACAATTAAAAACCTGAAGATAAAACTGAATTAAAGCAGCAGAACAAGCCCATGTTGGGAATTTTTATTTGATGAATGAGTTAAAACGATTCAAAATAGTCGATGATTACTTTTGTGTCGATCAATTAATCCGGCAATCGTTTCAGCACTAATACGCTCAACCGCCACGGCCACGTGAAATCACAGAGTAAACACGGATCACGGGCAGCTCGGGAACCAGCATAGTTGCACAAGAGCACCATTACTTTAAAATTATAGCACCGGGCACCGATTTTCTTTGTGCTTTCTCAGACTGTAGAAAGTAAAAACAATTAGCCAGCCTGCCCTGTTGAATGACCATTACTGCATCATTAGCCATTTACTGCTTACAACTGACCCTCTAATGAAACAAATGCCATTTCCTGACACAAACTATGGGAAGCAAAACAAACAAAAACAGACACTTAAACCCATCATTATCAGGCCTCTAATGCAAACCAGATGGAGAGAGGAAGGGGCATACCGACTTCTTGAGGTAATAACAAAGCTCCAAACAATCTTTCACCCCCCGGGTTTCTTTGTATCAGCGTATCTGGCTTGTTTGGTCTAACCAGCCACACTCTGTTTCACACTAGTGGTGCCAGCGATGATGGTTTGATTAACAAAAAAATAAAAAGACAATCCCATCACTGCCTGCTCTGACCTTAGCTTTCTTGCTCTGTTTTGATCAATGACATTCCTCCTGCTCCCTCTCTCCCTTGCATTCCACTTTATCCACTTGGGCTATGAGTACCTGGCTTATATCTTCCACATGCAGCTTGTGGATGGTTCCTGCCCGGAACAGGAGCATGCAGATAAATTCCCCCAAAGTCTCCTCCCATTCAAGGCCATTAGTCTCCCTAGACACAACTTATGAAGTCAATTTTTACGCTGTCCAGTTTGATTTCAGCTCCCATGTCCAGATGTTTGTATCCCATCTACAGGTCCAGCAGAGATCCCTAGTCTGCAGGAAGAGCACGTTCGCTCCCCAGGAATGCCCACCGCAGCAGGCCCTTTAGAAAGTGATCTTAGCCGCCATTCATTATAATATGTCAGAATGTTGCCCCTTTTAGAGAGATTGATACAGTCATTGGGACACTGTAGATCACAGGGAGAGGGAGCTGTGGCTAATCTTTAGCAGGCAGACGTTACAGCCGTGTATTTATCGGGTCTCTTCTCCCGCTGACCAGACCTTTCAGTGTGAATGTAATTCATCAGAGGCGCTTAAAGCAACAAGGCCTCTGCAAACAAGCATTTCAGCGAGATGCTCTCTCTCTCTTTCTTGCAAACTGTGACAAAGGTAACTCAAATCGTGCTTCCAGAATAGGCCTCCATTACTCCAAACCAAATAGGGGGACGCAGAGAGATTTGCGTGCAGCCCTCGTGCCATAATGTTTTATGGCCGATGATTGAGTCCCAGGAGTCTACGGCCAGGTTCAACAGACGTCCAGCCTCACACTTGGACCTCAGTCATCAGATCAGCTGATAGTCTCTCTGTAGTCTCCCTGTACGTATTTGTGTTGGCCTTAGTTTCTTAGCTGGCAGAGATTAATCGACTCACTGATCTAATTAGTTTGTCTGATTATTTGTGTCTCATTGTTTGCATGAACAATAGGTTCATTTGGTTTGAGATTTTTATTCTTGATACATGGTTCTAACCTGCTTTTACCACCTGCTAAGATTTCTTCCTCTTTGTGATTTTACAGCTCCAGGACTGTGTGATGCTGGTCAACCCTGGGGTTTCCCAGCTGTGCATCAGGGGGGACAGTAAGCTTCTGGCGTCAGCGGGCTGGGACCATCGGGTGCGGGTTTTTGGGTGGAAGAAGCTGCGGCCACTGGCGGTGCTTCAGTACCACACTGACATGGTGCTGAGCGTGGCCTTCTCTGACCACCAAGACTCTAGACAAAGACTGTTGGCTGCTGGATCCAAGGACCAGCGGGTCAGCTTGTGGTCAATATACAACGAGGGAGCTGACACCGGCTGAGCCTCTGAGCTTTGGAAGGACTTTTAATATTACTGCTAATATTAACCTCATCTGGACTGATGTTGGTGCAACCAAACTGGTGTCAGTGGCCAACAATTCAGAAATAGTCTAGAGCAATGGTTTTATATTTGAACATCTGGACTGTGTATATTATGTTTAGCTTTACTAGTGTCTTGATATTTAGGTCCTGCAGTGATCTCACCACCTAGTGCCAAATGATATTGACGGGTGGATGAATTAGCAATGGCTAATTCAAAGTTGTCATGAATCAAATTCATCTGGTTTCCACCTTCTGACCACAGGGCTCACCTCAGCTCTGAGCCCTGAGGACAGACGGAGAGTATAAAAATAGGGGAAATATATTTGTGTGACGCTTGCCTTTGCTAAAATAGTAGCGTCCACATGGAACCTGATCTTGAATATAGTGGATCTAAAAACCTGGTGTATACATGCTAAGGTAAAAAAAAAAAAAATAATAAAAAAAAAAATATATATATATATATATAGCGAGTGGTTACTTTTGTCCATATTTGTCCAAAATGAGTTCAACTTCATCTCACACAATGTCTGTTTCAGCACTGAATCCTGCTAGATTATTCCCAAAAATAGACACTCGTCTGCCGCTCAGCATATTCTCACTTGAGTAAGGACTGGTGTTTGAAATCAATCTTAACTGATTTCAAACTAAAATTACATTAGTGACTTCATGAATAGCCAAGGTTTATTGACTCATGATACTATTCTTTCCTTACAGATAGGGTAGTTAATGTATTTCACAAGCATTTTTTGTTATATTTGTTGAAGTCCTCTTAACATCCCAACAGCAATCAATAAATCAAAAAAAAAAAATCCCTTGCCATCACTGTACATGAAACTAGAAATGTCTCTTTAGTTAGTTAGTTTAGTTTCTTCAACATTGCCTACCAAAGCTTTAACAGATCCAAAATGCCATTTCAGCATTGTCTAATCTTAACATATGAAATATAAAATATATAATAAATAAATAAAATATAATATAATAAATATTTGAAACATAACTGCAAAGCCTTGTTAACTCTGGGTTTGGTACTAATATGGATGTGTTTTTTTTACACAGCGTGTCTGCCATAGTGTAAATTGTCTTTAGTAAGGTTGCACTTAATGCATCTACATGCTAGACCGGCTGAGAGTAGCATTTCCTGCCCTCCAGTATAACAGCTGTTAGAAGCTGTAGCATCAACCGCATGCGAAGAAGATCACCCTGATTACCCTTATTTTCATGATAAAGTATTCCTACTGTGTATACAAATAAATATACACCTGGGTATATATCTGGCACAGTCTAACCTACGATGTAGGGCCAGTTAAAATGTCTGATATATTTCAAATAGTTAAGTAGGCACGGAAGAAGGCAGGCCACCTTTTGCTAAAGCCCTTTTGTGATGTGATTGTGTTGACTTATCTGATAGGAGATTTGCTCCAGTGGATTTGAATTTGAGGTATACGACGCACCTGAGCAGCTATGTAATCCCGTGTTGTTATTCTAGCAGGCTTCGGCTTAACACACCGGCCCTCCAGCCTGACCCGAGCTGTATTTGTCAAACAAGGTTAATCACAGCGGGGACATAAAGAACAGAGATGTTGGTTTAGAGGAAGTGCTGATCTGTAGATGCGCTCCCTGGTCAGTATTAACTGTTCAAGAGCTGATTTTATTTTTTAAAGTATGACCTTTTTTGTAAATAAAAAAGGCTTAGGAAAAAAAATGAAGAAATCTACATTAACCTAACCATCGGGATGTAAAAAGAAAATCCTATGTTTTAATGTGCTTTGTGAGAGGATTCATCAGCATTTGCATGTTAAAATAAGACCATTGTTAACTTGTACATTTACTTCACATGCAATCCCAAATACAGATGTCTTTATGAGAAACAGGCATTTGTCATGACCGAGGCAAAGGGTTTTGTTGTGAAAGTCCCAGAGAAAATAGAGAGGTGTTGTTTTTCTGTCCACTGTCTCTAATAATATCTCTGTGAGTCAATGAGCAGCATGGGAGCTCGTGTGTTACAACATGGTGCCGGGAGGCCAGGGGGCCAGGGTCTTCAAACGCCAGACGTTCTGCTTCATAAAGGCTTTGTCTCCCGGGATGACCCCAAGTTGAGAAGCTCATCATGCTGTACAGGAAAGGCCTGAGAAATCAAAGAGCCAGACTAGCATAATGGCCACGAATCATTAGTGAACAGAGGAAAGACAAGGTCATGTGCTCGACAAGCTGCCTTGCCGTGACACTACTGTCACTGAAAAAAAGTGTGTAAAGTGCAGGTTTGGTACTTGCTTGTATTCAAAGTTACGTTTTTGGATGTTCATACTTGGAAATTGTTGAAAACCTTTTTATTTTTTTAAGAAATCTTTGCTTACTTGTTTCTTCAAGAACGTGGTTTTAATGACATGCTTACCTTGTTCTCTCCGCAGAGCTCCGTCTATACCTTTTGTCCCTGACCCCGCTGGTGACATATTGCATTCATAACAGCTTCCTAACTCTCCTGTTGGCTTTGAGCAAACACTATAGGTGGCGTGGGCCAGCTTCCGTCCATTCTCTGATAAATCAAATGCTGGGTCCAATGGTGCAGATGTCTGCTGAATAGAGCAGACAGCAACCCACCGGACTTAGAAGTGTCTGGTGGGGTGGCGGTGGACCTCGTAAATCACTTCATAATGGATCATTTAGGAAGTCAATAAATGGACAGAGACCTTCTGCACAATAGACCCTGTGCTTCACTTATCACCTTACGTGTGTCCTCCTTCGCCTGGAGGGTCAGAGGTCAGCCTGGCTTTGGGATAGGACCTAATCCATTGGTTTGTGGTTGTGCATGTGGTTGATGCTGTCACTCCCTGAGCCTTTTGGGGGTATTCATTGACATGTAAGACGTCACACTGAGCCTGGTTATTTAGAAAACATAAATGGTGGAAAAGAATGATTTGAGGAGAATAATCCCGTCTCTCTAGGCCAAAACCAATGTTCCGCCTCACTGTTAAATTGGTTTTATTTGTTTTGTTTTAAATGTGACTTAATACAAACGTACTCTTGCCCAGTGGTGGTGATGTGCTTTGATGACTCACATAAAATGTCCGTCAGCAACCTCATGCGCACCATAAACCATAGCACCTTTTGTATTCGTCGAGAGGCCGTAGGGGGGGAACATGCGAAACACATGTTCTGTTGTTTAGGTGGAGGACTCTGGTTGGTTTAATAACCGTCCCCAGATACACCAGGCAGGCTATGCTCAGCGGCAGAAATGTACACAGAGGTGAGGAGAACGAATCGAGACTGTGATAGGCCTGTCACAACAGATGTTCCAGATGCAGCTGAGTGTCAAATGATACCTCAGGTCGCATTATCATCCATCCTCTACCTCTCCATACTTTAATGGCAAGTCCTTGGCACCGTGTCTCCTGGAGCCTGAGACATCTGGGCGCACGAACTGTTCTGCAATGTAACTGGGCCTAAGCAGGTAGCTCTTTTTTTAAAACTCAGAAGGATAATGAAGGATACATTGAAATACGGCAGATGCCTGCTGAAAGCATGCAGGAGCTTATTTAGGAGCATGTGTAGAAAGGTAATGTGGAGGATATTTTCTATAGGCACCATGCTGATCACATTAGTTTATATTGAGGTGCAATTCATTAGAATTCCTCCAGTAGGCGCAATTTCCCTTATCTGCCACTTGTTTAGTTTGCAAGGATTTAAAATATTAATAATCTCAGCCTATTAAACGATATCTTTTTTAAAAAACAATCTAAATTCCGTACTAAGCTTCATTAAGGTTCTACAGACTAAAAAAAATCTTCTGTTCCTTAATGTATTACTACTATAGACTGTAGGGCAGAGTTAGAAAATGAGGGCAACCTCAGGCATGTCAAGTCTCCCCCGTACCGATGCATACCACACCAGGGTACACACCATTTATTAAGTGTTTCTGAGAGCACAACATATGAAGAACATTTTCATTGCTGCATGTAGTTTGGTACAAAATTGGACAGCTGTTGCGCATGAGGAGAGAAAACCAGAAAACTGTTTCTTTATTACAGTGCTGAGAGATAGGTAGCCTACATTTACTCAAGAACTCTACTTAATTACATATTTAAGGTACTTGCATTTTAGTAGTATTACTAGTATTTGCGTTTGATGCTACTGTAAACTTCACTACAATAAGACACGGCAAATATTGTAATTTAGTTTGTTTACAGATTAACATGCAAAAGTATTTTATAAAATAAATTATTGTTATAGATTAAACTAGCCTACTGTAGGATATATTGAGTTAAAATTAGGCCCACCTTGACAAACTACAACTGTAAATCAGTCATAATCCGATAATGTACTGGCACTTTTGAATATTCACTTTTACTTTTGATTCATAAATGCATTTTGCTTATAATACCTGGCTTACTCTAGTTGCATTTTCACTTCAGAGCTCTGGAGATGGATTTGCATTTCTATAGAGATGGAGATGCATTTCTATATCCTATTGCAGTAGGCTGTTGCTATTTTTTCTCATAGTTGTATTATTATTATTATTAATATTATTATTGTTGTATTATTATTTTACTATTATTTTATAACTTGCATCCGGTTATTCCATATTTTTATATTTCTACATTTAGCTCTATGTTTGTCTGTAGCACCTTAGGACCAAAGCAAATTCCTCCTACGTGTAAAATACTTGGCAGTAAAACTCTTTCTTATCTGATCCAAGTAAATTATCTAAATGCTTCCTCCACAACTGCTTAATTGTTACCTAACTGTAAATTAAAGATTTCCTTGCTATGCCAGTTGGCCACTACAAACCTTATAGTGGCTCCTCAGCGGTGCTTGGACATTGGAAACCCCCCCCCCCCCCCATCTTCTCGTCCTCCAACTGGCGGCTTCCTCACCAGACTCGTCAGGGACACGGAATGTAGGCTACAGGTTGTGTGGGATATTTGCGTGGGCGAATTTTATTAATTTTAAACACTTAGAAAAACAGTTCAATTTGTAGGCCTATAGCCTAATTCATTTTTTCTAAGTAGTTTTAATTGCTGAAATCCCGAGTAGACACACTATATGAATCGTCTGAATTAAGTTGACGAAAAAACTGATCATTAATTGGCTATAGTAAAAATTAAGCTGTAAATACCGTCGAGCTTTAGTCACCGCTCAAACAACAAACAACAACAACAACAAAAACGTATAGCCAATTAGTCGGCGTTTAAATGTGTGGAAACATTATTTAACCTTTGACACCTTTACAAGCCATTAAACAGTCAGAGGTCAGGCGCCCTCGGGCATCCTTTCCCCTGCTCTGCGCTCAATGGCTGCTGGGTTCAAGGAGAAAAAAATATTATTGAAATGAATCATTACGCAACGTTTCCCTTTGTATCGTGACAGGCGCAAATCCCAAAGCAGACTGTTTTTTCTTCGACCAGATTAACCTTGACAACAATGCATTCCTCATTGGACTTCAAATAGGAGATTGAAGTGACTGCACAGATAAGAGACGTGACTTTCTTAAAATATCACCGATATGTTTTCTTTATTTGTCCCATTAAATATGAGCAATGGGGAGAGGGGAGATCTTTTTTCCAGTTTAAATGACATGACATAGTTTCTTATTTTCTGGGAAGTAAGTTATTTTCTATTAATCAGAATTTAATTAAATACATTTTTACCAAATGATCAATATAATATTAAATGCTAATTAAATGTCCAATATGTCCCAGTAGGTCTATTCCAGTTACTTAACATTATCACCTTATGGTTTGAAGCACTTATCAGTTTTTTTTAATGGGAATTATTTTAAAAGTCACTGCAGTAGTGACCTCTTGCTACAGCTTTTGTTCATTAATCAGTTGGAGACTTTAACAGAAACTTGCGGTCAGCTATTGCACACATGGTTTATCAGAACTAAAACAGAAGTATGTATAGTAGGATGCATGGTCAATGAGTGCATTTATGCGTGCATATGCTTTTTTTCACGGAACCAGGTGCAGATTTCAACATATGAACTGCAGTGCAGTCTAATGTTTAGACAGCCGTCCTGACAGTGACTCCAGGAGCAGCGGACACCTCACCTCAATTCAACAGGGCAAATCCTGTTGGAGAAACCTGAACAATGCTGTCAGTGAGGTAGGCTTTCTTTAACCCCTCCCCCTCCAGCAGTGCAACAGCAGACAGAATTGAATGGAAGAGCTGCTCATAGACAGTTTGTTTTTTATGAATTACAAGAATTTAATGTTTATTTTACAGATACAGAACAGTCATTCTGCTTCATTTCTTTACTTTGAATTGCTGCAAGTCAGTGCCAGGGTACAAGCTTCTCAGGGCGGCTGGAGATGTTCATGTTTCAAAATCAAATGTTGTTATTTTTCTTTCCTCAAACAAAAACATTTCGATGTGTTTCGACACCCTCTCTCTGATGAGCTCAACATGCAAACATCTCGTCTACCTAGAAGTTTGATGGACTATATAACATATGGCTTTTTTGAAAGCAATAAAAACAAGGCAAATCAAAAAGTGCATCCAACACACACACACAAAAAAAAGAATTAAATTCCAGTCTGTGATCAAAAGGTATTGTCCGTGTTAAGGAGAGGTCACTCCTGCCTCCTCTGTTTGCTGGCTCAATGTCTGCACCGCTCAGGTAAGTGGTGCCCTGGTGTGGAGCTATTGCCATTTGGGTTTAAAGGTCAAAGCAGACCTCTTCAAGGACTCAGAGCAGGTGCCCAAAGATGCATTTCCTTTAAATAAATACGGCAGGGATTATCCAGCAGAAAGCAGTTTGAGCCCGTGAATGCACCCCGCAGGTTGCATAAGTCATCAATAGACAGGACTGTGCTGCCTTTCCTGCCTGTTTCCATTCCCATAGTGCTGTGCGCCGTTAGCCCTGGTGGACAGCAGTCATTATCTGGGCCCGTAGTCATAGTTAGAGGGGCCGCTGGTGGCTGAGTACATGTTAGCTGTGGCTGGGTTCATGTGGTGGTGGTACGTGTGTCCTCTGATGCTGGGTAAAGGATAGGGCGACGGCCTGGTCTTGGCTCCCAGGTAGTGTTCATAGGTGGTGGGGTACTTGTAAGGGTGGTGGTGCAGGGTGTCCGGGGGTAGAGGGTGGGGGTCTGACCGAAGGTCGTGAGGAGGGCTGGGTCGGCTGCTGGTGAGTGGGACGGCGTGGAGGCCTCCCGGGACGGGCAAGGCGGGGCTGAGGACACGGGACATCAGTTGGTGAGCTGGGTCGGCGTGTATAGGCGTGCCGCTGGGGTCTCGCTCGTACTCCCGCCTACTGTCCTCTGTGCAGGAAGAGACATGAGAACAGTCAGAGCTAGCTAGTGTGCTGTGCATACTTCATGCCATACAGTATATTTTTTCTAAACAGTGAGTGTGTTCAGTTCTGCGCTCCAAACTACAGCAGTTTACGACAAAAATGTTTTTCAGTGCTCTGATGCTGAATGTTTCTGGGTTAAAGCCAGAAACTGTTTGCACCATGCACTGATATTTGATAAATACTCATTTGACAGTTGTAATACCCCCAAAATGAGCAGTATTCATATATTATTGGCAAGATGAAAGCAGTACTTGGAACACTACATAACATATGTCTGCATTGAAGCTGAGAAAAACTATAAATATCAATTATCAGTTATCATTAAAAATACTAATAATATTAACATAATATTAAATATATTCATGCATATAAAATATATTCATGCATATAAAATTTTAAAGATGCATTTCACTTAAAAATGTTGCAGTTTAAATTCCAAATAGGTTGTATTGTAAAACAGTTACAAAATCCCTGCAGATGGATAAGAAGCTTTTTAAAGCCCAGGGGAAACTATTAAATTAAAATCACAATGTCAAGAAAATTAAATTTTCATTGCAGGTTTTATTGTGTTTATGTTGGCAATGACATTGATATTTGATGTTTAATTAAAAGCCAGTTTTGGCCTGATACTGAGATTGCACCACTGCGATTAAGTTAAGGAGACTGAATTAAGAGAAAATGAGGAGAAATATATCAACAACTTAAAGACAAATATTTGTATTTAAAGGCTGAATAACTTAATGTGACTATGTTTCTCGTTTGATAGCAGGCATGAGTTTTGAAATGAAACAAAGAGCGAGCTGCAGACCTTTCTCTGTGCCGTTCTGCTGAGGTGGAGATGACATTGGGTTTCTTGTTCTGGCAAAGGCACTCATTATTGGCAGAGAGCCTGGCCTGTGATTCCTGGGCCTGAAGCAGGGAGAATGGATTCAGTTACATACTCATTTAATGAATGTCAAGGGCACAATTTCTTTATTATATATTAAAATGATGAATGCACATTTAAGAGTTTACACTGATGCATGTAATGAGCATTTACACATTGACAGGCTGCCAATTCACTGTGAATGAAATGTGAAGTAAGCCTTTACGTGACTCTGATTGGTCTATTCTATAAAATAATGACAAACTCCCATAAACTTGAGCATAATCGCTTCAGTCGATGCTTTTTAAGAAAACAGAAAAGTTAAATTACAGAGCTGCTTGAACAGAGTCTGAGTCTTTGCATTGGTTTTAGTTGCCTGACTGTACCAGATGGGTGGGGTTTACTCCATTGTGACAATTACGAGAGTGTCTGGTAATTCGTCAGTGACAGAAAAGCACAGAGTCTTGACTTTTAAACAATATCCAGTACTTTCTAAACTTCTTTTATATGGTAAACTCCACCCACCTGGCACCTGCGTGAGATAAAACAAACAGCAAAACTATTTTGCAAAGTCTTTCTGGCATTCTTAAACCATGTGGAAACATGCCAATAAGACAGTATTGTTTAAGTGTAAGCTCTCACCAGTCCTCTGGGTCACAGTCCCTGAAGCCCTTTGCAAAGGGATTGCTGGCTATCTTCAGCTGTGTGATCTGAAATCCAGAGCACAACATAAAATAAAGCTCTGTGCTGTATACTGTAGTCATACACACAATTCCATTTCCATTTCTGTTAGTCGTTGCATTTGATTTCTATTAGAAAGGACAGCAATGATAGGCCAGCAGCATGGACTGAAACGTTTAGGAGAGCTTGCTCTGTCTTCAAATCACATTTGAACACACTGCTGTCTTTAATAAAACATGTAAGCCAACAGTCACAGGTCTGTTGTTCAGGGCTACAGCCTCATGTCCATTCAGTGTCATTTAAAAAACTAGTAAACTCACATGACTGCAAGTTAATACATATAGTTGTTGACTTCGTTTAATTCTGAACTCTTTTGTGACATTTGCAGCATCAAAACGTCTCATTTGTAGTTCCCCATATAGATACAGTCCCAGTCATAAATTATTCAGAATCAGACCTTGAATACGTTTCTCACAATCATCTTCATAATGTCACTAGGTTTAATATTCACATCAGCTAATAAGTAACATTTTGTGAGTTAAATTATAAAGGCAATAATCAACCCACTGTAAAAATAAAAACCTGACATTTAACATCAAATGAAATTATTTCTAGCCTGATCATCACGGAAATATTACAGCAAGGCACCGACTCCCTCGCTCTTCTCTATAGAATTGCTGATAGGAAACGGATTCTGTTGTAATGTGTCACTCGTTAGGAGTCGCTCTGAATAACCGATGAATGCGTTGATGTGTAAATTTAAACACAACGGATGGGAAACAGAGCAGGGACGACGCAGGAAAAGGAAGCGCAGAGCAGAGGCGCCATTTACGCACAAAAAGCGCGTAATGGAAGAGATTGTGCACAACTGGATATTGCTGATTAATTCTATTTTTACACAAAATAGCGCGACAATCGCAAAACAAACTATTTCTAATGTTTATTTATTATCAGCGACCCTTTTCTAGGCTTACTCTGTGGTCACAGTGTTCTCATCTGTACCCATAATGTTTCCTGTAGAATCAGGCCACTCCCGCACATAGCTGCGGTTCGTTTCTGCACATCAGGCCATGTGAGCTTCATATAGGCTAACAAATGCTTCTTACCCGGTGGTTCTGGTACGCTGTGACCGCGGTGAAGCGGGTTTCCTCAAAAACAAAGGTTTTGTAATTCTCTTCGGCGTATTTCTCGCTGTCCTTGCGGGGGTCCACATAAACCACATGAAACCTGGGCTGGTATCGGTGCATGGAGTTCAGGATGATCTGTAAAAGACAGAGGATTCATCATCACTCTTAGAGTTATAGGATTAAGGCTTGAAGGCTTACATTCTGCAAGTAAGACTATTTTCGATGTTTTATTAGGCTTTAATAAATAAGAAGATTTTGCTTAATTTAGTAACGATCGAGGTAGTTTAGTGATTATCTTTTTATTAAATATTAAAACCCTCTCAACCTTTTCCAGCATACATATTTGTGGATATAACCAGGTTTGGTAAATGGCATTAAATGCAGAAATACCCTGACGCTCCTATTATATGCGCAGAGCCTTTTAAAGCACGTCTCTCTAAATGTGTAAGGCCGCCTGAGAACATTTTATCAACACAATTCTCATTTCAAAGCCTAACACTCGTTAACTAATCTCTCAGGGTCGTGGTGGACACTTGCATCCAGCAGTCTCACACTTTTCAATATTTGTTGAAACATTCCCCCCAAACTCGTTTTCTTTCTGATTTCACAACTAGGCCTAACGCACTGACACACGGAAACACTCAGTGGAACACACGGAGTGGAAGATCAAGCGGGAAGGGCTGAAATGATTTCCAGTGGTGAAATATTCCACGTCCTTGGCGTCATTTTTGGAGGAAAGCCTGATGTTCAGTGCAGATTTGTGTGGACTGAAAATACCCTTTTGGCAACATCTGACTGTTAGTCAAAATATCAAGGTTTATTACTTGTATCAATCAATGTGAGGGCGAATAAAAACGCTCAACCTCTCTTTAATGGTAATTCTCCTTCTCCTGGGATTTGTTTGTGTCCGTGGTGAGTTTATAGTAGGCCTATTTCTGAGCCCTTAAGGTGTCGGTAAATCTCAATTTTTCCATATTTTACTAAATTATCTGCGTAGTTTTTTGTTCGTTTGTTTTTACATGCATTTATTCCAGTCGCGTAGGCCTACTCACATGGCCGTTGTCATCCAGCAGGTTGTTTGTGAGCTTAAGTTTGTCGAAAGAGACAATCTGCTTCATCCACTGGGCGCCTTTGGCCGGAGAGTCCGGGTGGTAGTGGACCCTACCCGGTGTGGCGGGATCGGCTTTACCGGCAACCAGCCAAGATGAGCTGTGGAAAGCATACCTGTAAGACCGAACACAGTCAATTAGTCCGACATTATTCACTTAGGCTTACAGAAAAGTCGCCTACTCAGCACGGTCCACAGAATTTTCATGGATGAGTTGAGGTCAAAATATGACAGCATGTCACCAACATATTTCGGGCGTAAAGTGTGGAAATACTTATAAATGTTCTCCTCTAAACATGTATAATGATAATGAATGTATGAATTCATACATATATTTATATATGTATTTATACTGGGTTTTTATTGTTTATTTTTGCTAATGGAATTTGTTGCTGCAAAGTGTGGATTGTGCAGCTCAGTAAAAGTCTCCGGAGTTACGGTCCTGTGTCCTGCTGACACGAGTGTTGCAGTTGTTTAAAGACACCCAAAATTTACCTGTAACGTTTGTCGTCTACAGGCAGGAAGTCCATCAGGAGCATGTAGTCTGCCATGGGATCCATCCCAAATATTTTCACTTGGAAAGTTGGGAACATTCTCCTGGTAAACAAAAAAGGCGAGTGTTAAATCTAGGCTTGAAATGGTTGCATGGGTGCAAATTTAGTTTTTATGCCCTGCTTTTTAAAACCTGAATAGTCTCTCTCTATGTGTGTGTGTGTGTGTGTGTGTGTGTGGACAGTGGTGTTCAGTTGGAAATCGCCAAAGGAGCCAACACAGTATTTTGATTGCAGAAAGACATGCACCTCCAGGCCTAGAGAGCTTAATTTGGCCCGAGCAGGAGGCTACAATGAGACAGAGGCTTCACGCTATTGGGAATGATGTGATTCAGCCCATGCATAACCAGATAAAACTCCCCCTGATCTGAATGGAGCTCGCGTTTGTTGCTTTATAGCTCCGCTTTTGTAATTTCTGGCATGATGCTTTAACGTCTTTTCAGCTCTTTTGATGACTTCCAGACACATGAAGGCCTACACACACATATAGTGGAAACACGCGCGCAGACGGGCGTTGTTTGGGTAGGCGAGGTGTGTAGTTCCGTTTTGAATTTGAACTTTGCATCATCAGGATCGAGAGGAAAACATATCCACAATTCAATTTGTTTGAAAAAAAAAAAAAATACAGCGAGGAAAATAGAAGCAGTGTTCTCTGCGTACTGAAATATTCATATTTAAACAATCATTAATCTGCTTTGTCCCTAGAAATTTGAAAGTTTTGCTCTAATTGTTGGTTTTATATGCGGCGGCTCGGGCAGCGCCTCTGCACACAAACACTTGTTTTCCCCCCTCCACCTCATCTAGGTTAATGTATGGGGCACATCCAAATCCACCAAGAACATCAGCGGAAAGTTGAGTAATCCGCGAGTCAGTGAAAGGGATCCTAAAATCAACGCTCAATTAACGTCAGTGTTGTGGCTAGGTGAGGCTGAAGGAGCTTTTAAAGTGCTCTGTTGCAGATCTCATTTCTCCTGTCAGACAGTTCAGAGCCCTGGCTTTCAGGATTAAATCAACTATCCCATGCCTCTTTATTTTACTATAATATAAAACAACTCAGGAGGGCACTTGAAGACGCATATGCATGGTATATTTAGTGTTTACTGGTGGACAATAATAGTATACTGAATATTAGTGTAACATTTTATTGGAGGATCAGAGGTCAACCCTGGTTGAATTTTGTCTTTCACAAGGATACAAGCAGAATTAAGTTCCCTATAAATTCTGCAACAAAAATGGCACTTAGAATTCATCTAAACTTTGGAAATTAAAAAGGCAAAATCGGCCAATCAGAACTCCTTATGTTGCCATATTCTGTTTTATCTATTAACCAAATCACAGCCAGTGTCTCCGTGTAATTTAGCCTAGCCAAAAAATGTTTTTGAAGTGGGAAGGGAGTGAATCAGACAGACACTCTTATAATGAGGAAATAGGACAAACGGTAAACACGTGTCGAGGCCCGACTAAAAACAAGACTGCAGTCAGCGTGTGTAGGAGCTGGTCTTTGTCCACACATGTAAAGGCGCATGGATGAAATGTTCCATAATGCACCAGAATAGCGGTGCGTAAAACTGAATTTGACGGTGAAGAAAACCAGCCGAGAGTCACGGTTTTTCGTTTTGGATCTATAAAACGCAGCAGGATCATATCAACATGTTTACAGCTGACACACACACACACACACACACACACACACACACACACTCAAGCACAAGCCTCCATGCGTTTGACCTCGTTTAAAACATCCCGCAACAGGACTGAACTGCTCACCTGCACAGCTTTAAATTAAATAGGCTGTATTTTATCCACACAGCCGACATAAATAGTGTGTTTTTTTTATTTAATCCATCCGGCTTGTAAATAAACATTTTAGGCCTTAATGTGCAAAAAGCAATATGATGGTTTCTGTTAATTATTCTACAATGCAGACAGTTTTACCACTCTACACCCACACATAGGCCTATGTTTTCTGATTTAAGAAAAACTGTGAATAGTGAAATAAGATTGTTCATTTTGACCTCCAGAAGAATAAAAAATATTTTTAATCAGACTCCTTTATCCTTATTTAATTTGGTAGCCCTCTGTTTGTTGTTGCTCAAAATAAATGTTACAATGAAGCTACTCCGTTTATTTGTCCGGTCTACCAAATCTGCATGAGGAGAAAAGTAACTTTACTTTTGTGTATAATTTGTGCTCACCTGCCAGCCTTGGTAACTATCATCTCCGTGCCCAGCTGATTAAATTCGTCCCATAAAGCTTTCATCTCCAGCTGGACGTTAATGTTGGCCACTTTGGGGTTCTTCTTCACTATTGTTTTGCTGTTCGGTGTGGAGTTGGACGAAGAGGAGGAGCAGTTGGGAGTCCCGTTGTCACTCGGCGGGGCCTGGCCCGGGTTAGACCCCGGATAGTAGTTGTGCTGCGCGGCCGGGCAGGGCTCGAAGTGGGATTCATGCTGGCTGTAGGGGTCCCCGGGGGACGGAGAGAGGTGGTAGCCCCCCTGCGTGTTGAGGCTGCTCAGGCTGCTCGTCGTGAAGGCTGCAACATCGCAAAAATGGGACAGCTGCGTCAGCCACGGACTGGATATGGCTGAAATCATCCCAAAAAACTGGATTTACTAAATATGCCTTGCACTTTAAGTCGGTTATAAGACAGATGGTAAAAACAGAAGCAGCATTCAGTGAGCTCCAGATGAAGATGTCATGCACAAATGCCCCCGTTTCGGTTTAAAAGTTTCCGTCTCGACTGCTTATTAATCCCTGAGGTTGCGTCCACTGCCAACATACTACAGTCTGCCTGATCTAAAATAGCAATCGTCTGAAAAGTGATGAAATGTTTCCAAAAAACGGCGGGGCTCGCGGATAATCTCTGAGCTATTCGCAGAAAGGAGCTTCGAGTGCGTGTGAAATAGTTTTTGCTCTGAGCGGCCTCTGCTGTGCGCTGCTGCTGTGTGTTACACTGCGACGCAGTCTCCTCTCTTATCTGACGCAGAGGGCCTCCCCTTTGCGATAAAACCGGTTCTTATTTCTATTTAGATAAGGAACTGCAGGTAATGTGTCTTTTCCTTGCCTTGGGACGAGACTGATTGACAGAGAAGTGCGCCCCTTTTTAATGGGCTTTCCGGGACCCATTTAACTTTTGGATAAGGGTATCGCCCACATCACCCCGTTAGCAAACAATAGAGGACCTGGCCGGCAGAGCTGAGTGTAAACGGTATACCAGGTAAACACACATTGATTTGCATGAACAAACAAACATTCCGCATGTGACTGTTGCGTTCTCCTTAATGGACAAATAGATGTATGGAATGGATATACACCCCCTCCGAGCTGGATATGCATATTATGGTATTTTTTTTACCATTACGCACAGGGTGCCCATGTAAACCCTCCTCCTATTGGCTTCATTTCAATGTATGTGATCCTGTCCGCGAATTAAAGTTGACTCTTTGTTCAGCGCTTTGTGGTTTTCTAATGGGAACCTTTTTTTCCACTGGCTGCTTTGTATGCAGGCTTCTCCTCCCTGATGGTGATTACCGGGACTGAATTTGTATTGTTTTTCATAGAGCTCTAACTGTGCCAAAATTTATTTTCACAACCATTTCATTCATGCATTTAAAAATAACGCACCATATGTGGTTTTGCGCTTTGATTTCAATTGTGCACTTCACGAATGCCGATTAACCGAGGAAATGCAAGGGCGTTATGTAATTTCAGATGAGACGTGTACACGCTACAGCAGCTCTGTGGGCATCAACAAACAGATTTACCTTCCATTTCCCGGGTGACAGTGCTGTAGTGCATTTTAAAGGAACTGTGGTTGTGCAGGTCTAGCTTGTTCAGGCCGGTGCTCTGTTTGTCAAACGCTGCGTTTCCTGCTTGCTCTGCAGCCGAAATCAGAGAGGCAATACTGAAAGCATTTGCCTTTGGAGAGAGGGGACCGCCGTCGTCCATAGGCAAGGAATCGAGTCGGGAAAAGCTGTCCCTCCTCCGCTTTCCAACCGAGCAGAAAGCAGGAGAAGGCTGCGCACAATGGAGAAGAACATGCGCCAAAATGGGGTTTTCACATTCCGCCACCGGCGCTCCGTAGGTGCGAGAGTCTGTGGTAGTCTGTTCTTAAAGTATTCCCACGGCTATCGTGAAGGCGCGAAAAGCTCCCCGGTGGTCAGATTGATTTGATGAACCTCTGAACGTGTCCTGATGTCAAAACAGTTCGTCCGCACAGAGGAGAGAGAGCGCTTCCCTTGTTTCTCCTCCGGTCGGTGGCGGGGTGGTGTCATCTGAGTCCTGCCTTGAAGAGAAGCTACTACTGCTATGAGAATGTCAAAAGTGAGCGAAATCCACGCCTCCCCTACACCACCAGGAAAAAAGTGTCTGCGCTCTGCACTGGATGTTTTATTTCAATAAGACCGTGTCAGTCATTTGAATTCAACTCCAACGTCATTGCAATGTCCGGCTTCAAAGTGCGCCAATTTTCCAGTAAATAATGGGCATATACATATATATGTATTTATATGCGTTTTACACGTTTTAGCTGTTCTAGCCCAGATAGAGCTGATCCTGCCTCGAGGTTGTCTGGAACATCAGGGAGAACAGAAGTTGCGTCTTTTACGCAAGAGTTCATTCTGAAAAATTTAGTTTTCTTTAAACTTTTAACTTATTTTACTTATCTGTATATATATCGCACACATATTCTGTTTAAGTCCCTGTTGTTTTTATTTCACACTTGCTCTGGCAATGTAAGCTCTGCTTCCCATCCCAATACAGCCCCACTGAATTACAGGTTGGGAAAACATAAATGAAGTTAAATTCACATTAGTTTAAATTGTTTTGGGTGTTTTCTGAGTCAAGTAACACATAAATATGAATATTGATTTTAGCAAAAAAGAAAATATGGATCAAAGAAATGCACAAATGGACAAGAAGTGGCAGATGTAATTCATTTAACAGCCCCTTACTTCTTGTGTACATACACAGAGAAAGACAGACATTTCACTGAGCAAAACGCCTTTCGTGCAGCCAGCAAACAGAGACACACGTGGCACTGCAGACCGGAGCTGGACTTGACCTCTCTGCCTCGCGCCTCCACTATCGCCTTGTTGGTCCTCAGCTTATCGAGGTTCAGCTTTTAATGTGCAGCAACCAACGATGTGTTTTGTTGGAGCTGCTGCGATAGCGAGCGGATAGTCTAATTTACACTGGAGTCACTGAATTAAGTGTGAAGGCAGCAGCGGGGATCTAATGGGATAAAGCAGTTAGAGGATTAGCCCTATTTGTTTTGGATGTTTCTCCGTGGGAGGCAGTGAGCATAAATAAACTCCTGCAATTTGTTCTTTAGGGCAAATAAATAGATAGATAGATAGATGTGACTTATAACTCACACTCGTAGCACTCTGTTTATTAATAAAGTGGGGAAACTCCAATGTGGCCTCGCGCATTGATTACTCTATAAAATAAATCAGGCATGGCGCTTTCAAAACCAGTTTAAACCGTCGCCCAGGTGATATATTCCTCCCAGTGTATGCCGGCCTTTTTATCAGATATGATGCCATCGATACCGACTCCACTTCATCATTGCCAAGTTGGAAGCCTCCTTTGTAAATACTCAGGTGATAACAGACAAAATACAGGAGCAGATCAAAATGGGAAGACACTGTGTTGGAATGCGCTCGCAGGCCTCAGCAGCGGCCAAAGCACAGCGGAGGCATTCAGCATTGCACATGTGGACATAAAGACTAACTTTAAAATGTCAATAAATATTTTACAAGGAGCTGCATTTCCCCCTATGAAAAATATAGTAACACATTTTTGAAAAGTGCTGTGGAGTTAGAGAAAGGGCCGGAGCAGCATTTGAATCGACATGCTCACAGTAACAATATTAAGGATTGATTCACTGTGTAAAATAAACACTTTAAAGCTTGTTATGAATGCGATTTCTGTCGCTATAGGGAAGCGACAAAGCAACGAATCACACAAGCAAACAAAACCTGTGCAGCTACAGCCTGTTAGTAACTGAGGAGGTAGAAGTTTCCATGAAATGTAAACAACAGCTGTACTCTTTCCATGAAGATGGACAACAAGGACATTTGAGCGCCGCATGTATTAATAGCGTGGTTACTACCATAATATAATAGTCAGTGTTCGATACAACATTCAAGAAGCAGCAGAAGCAGCCACAAAATAAAGTTGTATGTTTTTTACGCACATCTTTGACGTTGTTTGACACGTCTTTGCTCTGTGGGACCCTGCGTGCTGCCGACTGCATCCTGGAGTCAAACGTCCAAAGCTGACAACAACTAGACGAATTGAGCAAAGTACGGCCCTCACTGATTAGAGGATACAGGCATTCACTGACTGATGGATACAGAACACAGCGCTGGTACACAGTGACTCTCCCTCTCTCTGCTGCTCTGTTGTCAATATCGACCCACATCTCTGAATTGCTTTTATTGAACACGTGACGATGTTGTAATCATTATTCACACAGTGGTCGGTGTGGGGATTTCATTTATGATGCCTTCATATCGTTCATGTAGAGGGAAACAGCCTTGGATTTATTGATCGTGACAGGCTATCAGTTAGGCTACTGCTGAACCGACGTCTTTTTAAAATCGATTTAAGTCAGCATTTTGGTATGAACACCAGCACTTGATGTCCGTTGTCCAGGTACACATTAGGTGCCCATACGCTTTGTGGCCCTGCTGATGTGGATTAATTGCGACGTGCAAAAGCCAAATACATTCTCTGTCCCTGAAGAAACTGAAAGTAGGCCTATACTATGAGTTTAGCAGATTTGATTTTTTTTTATGACTTTAAATGTTGGAAATGTGTACACTTTTATTTCACAGCTGAAAAGTGAAGCCTATACACCCTCTGCACGCGTTATTCTCTTTTCTATTAGCCTACCTTGCTTACCTCCGGCCCGCACAGCGTGGCTCCACAGAAGTCAACTGACAGGCTACTGCGCACGGATGACAGGACCAACGGGGCCTTCGTTGTCATTGTGCTTTTACGCACGAAAAAGCGCAGGAACGCACTGTTTGATAAAAAAAAAAATATAACAAACAAAAAGCACCAGTCTGATTGCAGCTGTGTGACATTTGTTGGAGACATTTTGGCAGTCAGTCACACACAGCACGCGCTGTTGGTTTTCTTTCTGTTGTCTTTTACACCAGTGTCGGATGCTTCTGTTCCTCCTCATGTACTGCAGGAGAGGCCTGTGTGGTCTCGTGTGTGTCCTGATGTGGTAACATGACAAATCACCACACCAAAAACCGCCCGTGCCATGCCTCATTAATGGCGCTGATCTCGTAAAACTTCGAGGCTCGGCTGCTGCACTTTTTGTATTATTAATAAACAGAGATGTGATTAGGTCATCGGTAGTCTTTTGTTCTTGTACTCTGCCTGCTTCCCTCAGACACACAATAAAACTGCATCCAATGCCCTTTGATGTTTTTATCACTGTGTTGTCTTTAATTTAACGAGCCTGTCTCTGCGGCAGCCAGGCTGATGCAATTATTAATTACACGCTCACATCATTTAACAGATAATAAATCACGCGCTATTCCACTGATCATAAAAACAATGATTTTCACATTCATGTTGCGTGACTGCAGCTGGGGGACGCGGCGGCGCACTCCACGTATAAAACTCTATCCTATCTAAATATTAGTGTAAATCCCTGAATAAGAAGGAGAGGAAGTGAGCAGTTGACCGCTGACAGCAGAGGGCCCGGGGTGTCCCCTCTCTCCGCGGGGCTTTAGGAAATGCACGGAGAGACGCAGGTATGCAGGAGGAAGTGTTCAAAAAGGTGCCTCAGCTGTCTATAGGACCTCCGGCCGGTAGTCATTATGGGGCCAAAATTCATATGAATAAAAATCTATTCTAGAGACACCAGAAAATTTATATTAGACTCCTTGGATAAAGACCTTAAATAAATTATAAATTAGTATTGGATTTACACCGCATAAGTAACCTTGGTTAATAAACGGAAATGAAAAATTGAGTAATCTTATCATGAATATTCTTTGGTGTAATTCATATTTCATTTAATGTTAACAGTATATATTTATTTAGGCTACGTAGCTATTGAAGCAATCAATGAAAAGTCCCTATCCCTTCGTTAATATTTCTACAGAGGACTGTGGTGGTGAATAATGACCTAAATAGGCATTTAAATAATGCTAAAAATAGATTAAATTATTCTAGTCGTCTACTGGAGTTTTGCGCTATTTTTAATTTAATTCTTATTTAATTATTGTTTTCTTTCGGATGAGTAGTCGATAGATATAATAGGCTATATAAAATAGATAGTAGTAGCCTATATAAACCTTTTATGGTCAAAAACATAAAGTGTTTTACGTTTTGTACAGGTGCAAGCCTTCTGCTGCCTTGCAGCACAAGTAGCAGTCTAATTTTGTCTGCTGGTTAAATTTGTGAATGCCTTCATTCACCCCAACGTGAAAAATATGGCCACCTCCTTCCCGAAATGAAATGTCCACATCAGCGCGAATACTAATTAGAGTTTTTCAGTAAAAAATGTCCAAACATTTGACCACAGTGTTGAATATTTGGATGTCTATCAGTATTTGTTTTTCCGTATATTTGTAAATTAATTTCTATCATCTGTCATTGAGTGGTTAGTTGGATATTTAGAAGGCTTTTTCCGGGCGTTGGTTGGTTACCATCATGAATAAAAAAAAATTAAAAAGTCGCTCTAATGATGTATAAACCTATTATCATGTCCAAAAATGCACGCAAATAAAGAAAAAGATAAAATCCCAGTGTATTTGTGCACGTGTGCGTTTGCAGCGGGGTAGATAAACAGTGATGGAGCTTGTGCTCACATTGCGTTACTGATGTTTGCAGATCCGCATCCTTCTTCAGTAGCCCTTCAGTCTTCCGTGAAGCCGACCGTAGTACAGTAATCCTACAGTAAACTGCAACAGATACAGTAATAATACAAATATCACAGCGAAGCTACAGGCCATTGGAATGATATGAAGAAGATAAGAAGATACCAAAATACAAAAACAATCACTATACAGTCACAACAAGATTTAGTCTAGTGTGCCTCCTTTTTGTTTGTATATGATTTTACAAATAGGTCAGAATTGTTGGTAAATCTGTTTCGTGACTGGGAGATTTATTTGGCATGTGAGTCTATAGCCATCTTTACATTCCTCTATTTTCTGAAGAAAAAAAAAAAGACAAAACAAATGAGCCCAAACACATTTCCTTGTTGGCATATAAATGTGGTTTTCCTGTTCAGCCCTGTTCTCTTTGTATTTTGGGGGTCATCATAAAAGGACATGTGCATAAAAAACACAATGGAAATGAACACAATGGCTGAGCAAAGGTGAAAATCACGATTCCCTCGTGTCTGGCCCAGAAAAATTCCAACATATATTCCCACACACATTGTTAAAACATGGGGAAACAGGCTGTAGGCCGCCTTTTAATATTATTCATTTAAAAATCTCAGAGGAAGCACAAACGTGTTTTAGAAAGAACACTACACATAATGGAATATCTAAATGTTTTTAAATGACATTGTAACACAAAACTGTTCCTACTGATATGACTTCTTGCAGTTGGCTGGGGCAGTCACAGGCTTTCCTTGCCTTCCTAAGTGCAGACTCTTTATACATTTATACATCATCCGCAACGTCAAATGTGTGTTTTGTGCTTGCAGCCCAGTTTTTCGTCTTCGTGGATTCTGAGGCCTGACAATCTATTTGTCCAAGCCGCCATGCAGAAATAAAAAGAGACAAAGAAAGAAAAGCACAATTTTCACTTTCTCCCTCCCCCTTTGCAGTTGCCTGGGAAGATGTGTGCCACCACTATTTGTTTATTTTGGGAAGGAAGGTCCTCTCTCCACATGTCTTCTCTGAGTTAACGAACATAGGCCTGACAGCTGCCAACTGTGCCCTTCAACAGGCTCTCTGCAGCCCGGTCGATGCAGGCCGGCCTCGACACTCTGCTCGCCTTGGCCCCACCGCACCTGAAGCAACACTGTAAAGGAGAAAGCGGGGAGCGGGCAGTTATCATCCAACTAGATTACTGTATGACACTGTCTAACCTATCGCATAGGATTTCTTTATTTCATCCGGACAGGAAAATAGTCAAATACATACATGTGTTTGTGTGTATTTACAGTATGTTTGGTACTGTTATACCACTGAATATTCTGAATCTTCCTTTCAGAGTTGTTATCAGTATTAATCAAGTTGAATTTCTCATGAAAAGGCCAAGAGAGCGCAAAAACAGTTAGGAATGTCTGTGTAGGCCATAGGAAGGGTGGGGCGAGGAGGGGGTTGCTGAGAGTCAGATCCCTTTTCAAAATCACTTCTTCTCTTTCCCTCCCGTCTTTGTTTTAAAACTGGGAAGCTTTTAGCTTTTGAAAAGTATCCTTTCCCTATCTGTTGCACGGCCGCCCCAGTCGTCATCACCTCACCTCTCCCCGCAGCCCTATTGGAGCACCAGTAAATAGCTGGCATTCCTGCCACAAAGGACCGATGATGTGGGCCCGGGCCTCAGTGATCTCCCCAAATTAATTAAGGCCTTTCTTCTCCCCCAAGCAGGATCTGCTGCCTTTGTCTCTCTAATACATCTTAAGCCCGGTATTAAATGCAAGGGCCGAGTCTACGCTTATTATAAATCTGTCACTGCCTGCTTTGCTCTTCTCGGCTCGGCCTGTGATCCTAAAAAGGCTTCAGTGTAGCAGAGAAGCCATCCTCCAGCTTGGCTCTCGCCCATTGCCTCCTCCTTATCTGCAGACCCTCCATGCTCCCCACTGGTTTGGTATTTATTTGAATATGAGAAGGCCTGCTTGTTGTTTCTGGCAGAGGGGGCTCGAGACTGAGACTACCCTCCCCACCACCACCTCACGTCCCTCAACCCCCCAACTCCTTCCATCCCTCCGTCCCAGTAGCCCCATCTGTCCCTCCTCAGCCACCCTGGCTTGTTCCCTCTTCACCATCCTCTACTTTCGTGAACTTGAACCACAGACCTCTAGTCAAAGGCCATTACAGACAGGCCCACTGTGAATGTGTACAAGTGTGTGTGTGTTTGAGTGCATGTGTGCATATCCCATTAACTACTTTCCCTCACTAGCTGAAATTAATAGCCGTGTTAGTGGAGGTAATGTCCAAGCCCGGCGGGGTGGCCAGAGTCTGCTCCTTTACTTCCAATAAAATGAGTGAATATTTCCTTCAAAATCACTCCGGTCAGTAAAAGCACCTTTCATGGGCTGATCCTGTTTCTTCCTCTTCCTCATTTTTGCTTGTGCACTAGTTTCGTTCCCTTTGGCCCACCTGAAGAAAGGCTCTAATCTCAGGGGTCGGTCGGATGACAAAGTCCTCCAGTAGGTCTCCAATTTGAAACACTGAAGGTGTTTAGTGTGGTTTTAACGTGGCAATCCTTTCTGTGACAGCAGGATCAGGATCACCTCTTACCAGCAGCAGGAAGAGGGTAACATGTCCATTAGTGAAGCCCCCACACCAACCCCAGACAGTGAAATTAGGGGATCAGAGGCGTACAGAAAAGATTTGACCTTGAGGAATGCCGTTACCACACCCCCCTGGCTGGAAATGCGCACTGGAAGAGACAGGAAAATGAGCTACAATGTGGCTTTTTGTTTGGGCGTACAGGAGATTTGGGTTGATGGGGGACTTTCGGGCTTTCCTGTGCTCCTCTTCCAAGATGAAGAGGCAGGAAGTCACAAAGGAGGCAAACAATGTGAATGGAGCCGATACCAAGCAATGGAATTTACACCCCCATCATTCCTGTTGCCATGCCTCTGTGTCAGTTCATAATGGACACGGCGCCCACCGAACACCCAGCTTCCGTGTTGCAAACATTTCCCCGCCTTAGAAAATGTTTACATTCAGCGTCGCTCAGAGTAGAATGACCTGCAGACTTGGCTCGGTGGTGCTTGGATCTTTAGGCCGTGCTTCAGGTCACAGATCTTGCTCTGTGCATCTTGTCACTCAGTCACTCTAAGAATCTTTCTCTGAACTTCCACCAATCAGAGTGAGCGCTGGGCTGTCTGATACTGATTACAGCGATTCATCATGTCAGGCGCTCCCTGCCACCACATGTTTGTTTTGATCTCTTCCTCTCCAGCACAGTGACAGTGAAAGATGAGGGACCATGTGGCCTGGGCCGGCGCTGTGCCATGGAAACCGGCAGCACAAGCAGCGGCGGCTCTGGGTCCCAACACAGAGCTCTGAGCTCTGGCCACAGTCCCAGCTTGGAGCTCCATATTGGGTGTGGGGGAGATTTGGCTGGCCGGCTAATTGCGGACCCAAAAGTGTAACTTTAGGTGATGGGGGGGATTAAGGCATGTTGACTTGTGTTCACTGGGGGGCTAAACTGACACTCAGTTCCCCCAGAGCGGACAGTTCCTGAAACCCCCTGGAGTTGGCTGGGGGGTCTGGGTCACATTAAGGGGGTACTGTGTGGCCTGTTAGGGCAGACCACATGACCAGCTCCTCTAAAACAAGCACTGCTGTGTCCATAATGTCAAACACTTCCTCCATCTGCATCCATTAGCCAGCTCTCGAGGCGGCGAGGAGCATTTGAGAGCTGAAGAAAAACAAAGGGTCCAGAGATTACGAGGGCCTTGTATAATGAAAAAGTTCCCTCACCCATTGTACTGAAGCAGTCAAAGAATTTACTGAAGGAATGTATTCATTTTGGAAATATTGATAAGCTTTTCTGTTAGCATGGAGTGGTATATTGCTATTAGTATAATTTACAACATCCAATCAGAAGAAATCACACAGTTTCTAACATATAATTTTTAAAATACACAGTTTATACCCACATTAGTTTATTGAGAATTCTTGAACATATTTAAAAAATATTTATAAATAAGTAGAAATCATATTTTTTTTAAAATCTACTTTTATGATTTTAACTATTAATATTTAATTAAATGTTTGTTTCAGTTTAAGATAACCTAATCAAATTTTAGTCTTTCATAATGTATCCTTCTAAAAATATAGATTTTAAATGGAAAATGTGGTAACAAATAACAAATGTGGTATCTTAACATGTAAAATAATTATATTCACCAATAATTTGTGGTTCATAAACAAATTAAATTATACTACCACTGATTTATTTTATTAATAAAATAATTGACACATAAAAGTGGAGTGATTAAAGTGTAAAACATGTACAAAGAATGCCTACGTAACTATACATTAAACCTCATATACTGACGTCTAACTAAATCACTATATAATAAATATTTTTAATTATTTGAAAATAAAAAAATACTTTCTTTTTTTTAGATGGCATTAAAGATAAACCTGCATGACAAACAATACATGCTGTTGGTATTATAAAAAAAACCAACAAACAATAAAAACAGTGAAAAAGGACCATACACCCACAGAAACTATAATGAACTAAAATGAGTTTATTCTCTCAAGAAACATTTTCATAATTGTTTTATAATCCAGAAGTACTGGCCCATGTTTGCTGCTGGTTCAAAGTTCCTTGAGTGTGTCTGCCACAGTTTTAAATACCTTAATTTACACTGATGTTACTCCACCTCACACATACTTTCATAGGTATTCCACAGGCCCAAGGTAAGATGTGGGTGGACCCTCTGACAGAAGAGCGAAGCAGCACAGACAAGCAGAAATCTTTCTCGTCATGCGTCTTGCAGCAACCTCCATGTGGCTTTCGCTGAGAGGACCTAAACATTGGACGTGGAAAAAAAAACTTAGCCCTTGTGTTTGGGTATGATTTCTCAGCTCATTAATCTTGACTGTTGTCATACAGTACATCTCGCAGGCTGGCACATTTTCAGCCAGCTTGAATGTAATGATATTTATTAGAACATGTCCTCGCTTGCTGGGTGTCTCTTACCGTATCTGACATCATTGTCCTAGATACCAGTTGTGTTTACATATGACTAAGAGGAACAGGGTTGGACATCGTTATTGTTCATTGTTTTTTTTCCTTTTGCAAAGATATTTTATTTATTTAATCTTTTTGTCTTTTTGAAGGCTAAAATCATTTTTGCTGACCTGCCTATAAAGGAAACATGTTTTCAAACTTGTATTAAACAGCTATTTATATAAGAATAAAATTATATACACAAAATTAAAATTCACCAAATACATAACCCTCAAATCTGTAGAAAATTAATAAAACCTTGTGTTGCTCATCTGCCTGTGAGAGCAACACAATATCAAACGTCTAAATAGCTTTTTAAGAAAATATAAATATTAATTTAAAATATAAATACAACCAGAATTTTATTATTGGTTAGGGCAAACTGTAGATATACAAGGATACATGGAACATTTACAGGGTATATTTAGCCCACTTTTACATACTAAATAGAGTATAATTTAAATACGCAAGATATTTTTCAGTAATTGATATTTCAGTAGCAAAAGTCATTATTTAGTGATTTAGTAGTGATGAGTTCCTGTTTGACAGCCATCATCTATTTTGACACAAGTTAACTTATTAAAAAAACTGAAGACAGCAGATGTAATGTTTGCATACTCTTTATAAAATGTTAGTCTTCTACTGGCTGCTAACAGTAACCACTGCCTTTCTCGCCTCGAGCTCGACTGCTGATCTGGGCTGAACTCCGTGCAGCAGGTTGACTGAAGAGAATGTTTGGCTGGAGAGACAGTATGAGTGTGTGTGTGTGTGTGTGTGTGTGTGTGTGTGTGTGTCTTTGTGTCTTTGTTACAGACCTTGGAAAAAGCAGTAGCTCCCCTCTGTGGTTTGCTGTTGTAAGAGCACCTGGCACCACCGGGGGAGAGGTGGGCATCTGGGTACAAAGACATAACCTGCACAGCTCCACTGGCACAGCAAGGGGTAGGACTTCGACTCCAGTGATGAGGCACGGACATTGATAAATACAATTACTCTACTGTAATGTACCTGGATAAAAAGAGCCACTTAACAGTGAAGTGGGCGAGTGAAGTGTCGCTGTCGATCCTTTAGAATCTAGTCTGCTGCAGTGAGGTAGCAAATGATTTAGCGTGGAAATACTCCGTATTTTTTTCCTTCAGCTTGTGTTGTTGCTGTTGAAAACACACCCAGAAAAGCCTCTGTTATTGCCCATCTCTCCAAATGACATAGGACAACAATACCCCCAATAGACACACATGTCTGCATGCATCCACATCCACACAGGAATAACTAGGGCTGAAAAGAATTACTCAACTTTTTCTTGCCAGTTTCCATGTCTTCTAAGTTTCTTTAGCTAATATGATGTACACGCAGGAATACGCACGTGCAAGTTCAGATTCTGCCTCATATATACACACAGAGTTATTTGGCCAGAGGGCCTTTGGTTCAAGTTGATGTTTTGGGTGAGCTGTGCGTAGCTTCAGAGGCGACCTAATGCAGGATCAGGTGTCTCCGTCCATATCAGATGCCTGTGTGGAGTGGATGGATAGCTTCAGATGGCATGTGCCCTCTCTGGACACTGGACACTTCACCGCCCACTCCAAATATTTACCTGACATGTCTCCGTGGGTGGCGGCCCATCTAAAGAAACATGTATACACACATTCACATTGATGGATTTTTTTTAGCAAACAGATATACACACCAGAGTTTTACTGATTTTGTGTTTTGAAAGCTGATATCGATGCTGTTTGGGCTGAAGCTGTCAGCAGCCAGATAATATTCAGTATTTTTACTTTGCCACTTTCAAATAAAAACATGTACAGAAATGTACAACTTTTGTTTTTTTAAATTGTAAAGGTTATAAATCCTCTGAAACAGCAGATCACCAAGCGAGTCTTTAACCGTCCACTGCACATTTAAATGAATAAGTTTCCAACACACACACTAGTAGATCATTACACACACACACACACACACACACACCACCATACCTGCACACATACTTAAATACAAGTCCATTTCCATGTCAGGCCTCATTGGTGTCGACACTTTGAAGTTGTCGGCTGCTTGTTTACTGATGCAAATTAGCAGGTATTGCATCTTCAGAGGAGCAGAGAGCGTGGCAGCATCGTGGGTGGCAAGTCTTCAATCTAACACCCCAACTCATCTTCTTCCATCCATTCCACTCTCTGCCTCCACCCCCCCTCCCAGTGAAGGAATGCTTTCAGCTGGACTCACCTGGTAGAAGGGCCTCTGGAGGCTGAACTGAGTAGAACTCAGCTGGCCTGGCCTGGAGCAGCTTGCCATTTGTTATCTAACTTCCTAACTTACATCATGAGAGTGAAAATAGATGGTTGTAAAAGTTGTGCAGAACACAAAATTACCGAAAAGCAGTAACACATGTTTTCCAATTTCATACTGGACATTTGCTTGACCAAATAGGACTCAGTCCGCTGGGAACCCTGCTGCTGCTGCTGCTGCAGCTTTCAATGGTGAGAACGCCACACTCCACCTTTTCCCACTTACTGACCGAAACACACTGCCCTACCATTTACAGCTACTTGCATTGTGTTTGTGTGTGAATGATAAATCCAGCTGTGTGTTAAGTTGTGTGTGTATTTGTTTGTGCGCTGAATTTTTTTTTCTATAATAATTAATTAATTTAAACATGTTTTGTGTTTGGCTACCACTTTCTGATTGATGTGTGTGTGTGTGTGCAGCTACGTTTTGTAGAAAAGCAATGATCTGTTGAAATGTCAACATATCCACAACAAGTAAACAAGTAGCCCCCCCCGGCCCCAAATAACGGGTGATGAGACACATCATTCCATCACATTTTGTGAATGCACAGTCGATGCATACAAGTTACAGTGTGTGACTTAAACAAATATTCTAGCACCCCCTTTAGGCCAAGCGGTGAAGTATTGAACAAGTTAAAACAGAGCATTGCTCATTTTAGTCACAGTTTTGTCAAGTTGTAATCAGCTGCATGCAGATTTCTAACTAGTGGACCGTTACTGATGTACAGGGTTTGTGCGTGTTATGGATCCAGGATGAGGTTTCTGCATCTGCATGAGTGTGTGTGTGTGTGTGTGTGTCTGTGGGTAAAGAAGACTTTCATTTGAAGACAGGTCATTATTGTGGACATGGATTATCTGTCCGTCCCCGACCTGCTACTTCCACCCCCACAGCGGCTTGTGACAGCCGTCAGTGTCAGTCACTTGGTGCAGTGTGTGCGTGTTACATTGTTTGCATTAGGGCTGGCTGAGTAAACAGGGCTCAGGTTACCCCTAAGGGCTTTTCCATATCATTCATTCCAATTTAAATGTGGAAAAATATCACATGGGTGACAGGGGAGTACATTACTTGGTAGCACCAGATCACATTCATTTTCACGTATAACGAGGGGTCAGATCGCATGTTGGCATGTGATGAAACTCTTAATACATCCATGGATGAAACTCGACATGCTGTCTGGGACTTTTAATGGGTTTGATATGCACTTTAATCATGCCTCAAATTTAGGAATATGAGACTTATGTCCTTCTGTTTCTGTTGTTGGATAAGTATTAGATAGTGATTTGAAGGAAGGCCATACAGGGCCATAGTCAAACAGTTTTATGGTTTGATTCGAAGTGAGCGAAAGTTGGCTTCTAGGTGGAAGTACATCTGCCATGTCTGCGAAAATCTAACGAAAAAAGGCTGACCATAATGACAATCATTTGTCAGTGTCTTTGAAAAGAAGTTCTGCTTTTCATGTTTCAGGCTTCTTTAGATAAAAGAGTTGGACAATTAGACAAGCAACAGCTGCCAATACAGTGTGCAGAATAACAGGCAGGAGATAAAGACCAGGCGAGGAGGGCATTCATGTGACATGATGCACTCTAAACAAGAGGCCAGATCGAATGCAAAGCAGAATTTATTCACCTGCCAATTTTTCACCTGGATTTGACCAATGGAGTATTTATGCAGTCTGTTTCTTACCTAAAAAAGCAAAAGAACTTGACTGTACAGATGTTTGTTATAGCTGGCTGAGAAGTGGTACTCTGTGTGTGTGTGTGTGTGTGTGTGTGTGTGTGTGTGAGAAAACGTTTAAAACTTTCCAGAAACTCTAGTTGTTTCTCACATTTTCCTTCACATCCCCTCAATGTTGCTCCTGCTGTACATCCATAAAGTGCAGTCATACGGCTTTTGAGTAAGTTCAGCTGAAGTTGAAACAGTTCCAACTGGAACAGATGCGTCTCAGCTCGGTTATTACTGCGAGTTCATCTTTTCAAGCTATTCATTTTACACCATTTCAAAAATAACCCACAGTCACATTACAACAGTTATTTTAAAGCAACTATTTTTTCATGGTGTCCTCTATGGCTGATCCCTGTCAGCTCTGTGATTATCACCACGACACCTGTGAGCACAGGCAAGTGAGCTACACACACACACACACACACACACACACACACACACACACACACACACACGCTTGCGAGATCCCCCTGGCTATGTAATGTGTTTCCTCTCTTTACATTTAGACATTCCTGAACCGAGTTAGTGTCTCTTTCAGTGTGATTTGTGCAGTAAGAAGCCATTCTTCAGATGCACATGTTAAAGCAAAGATCTGGGAAGACATAATGTCACTTTGCACTTCATACTCCCAACTTCTAATAGCAAATAGAGCAGTGTAACAACCAGAAATTAGACCCCAGTATATATAAATCAAGTCCTTTGATTACTTCTTTATTTTCTAATTGATATAGTACACCATTGAGAACAGGAATAGTCTCTGTTACCACATTTTGATTTGATTCCTCAAAAGCGTTTCATATCATTTGTAAATGGTCCCTGTGTGAAAATTAAGTATTAAGACAACATCATTTATGTTTATATTGTGCTCACATGGTGTGTATTCCTGAATAAATGCTTGTTGGGGAGAGTCAGTTGTGGACTATTTTTGCCCCTTAACTGGTTAATATGTCCATGCTCATGGTCTTAGTGTTGTTTCAGAGGTCAGCATGGCCCAACCCCACTATCATCTAATCTTATTTCACTTTCTTTTCTCTTGTGTCTCTGGCTTTGCTTATTACTTTTACTCTGTTTCGCTCTCTCTATCTGTCTCCCAGCTTCCCACCCACCACCTCTCTCTCCTCTTCCCCCTCTGTCAGTTGATTTATCCCCTGCTCTGTTTTCCCTGGACCACATGGCCCGGCAGTTTGCCCTAGCGCCGGTCATCCAGAACCAATGTCATTCAGATCCAGTTAAATAAATGGCCCTATAAATTTTCTCCAATAATAAGCCCGGGTGCTGCTGGAATGTGTGGCAGCTCGTTGGTGACGAGACGGGTTGGGGGGTGAGAAATCCACGCAACCCCAAGACCCAGACGGCTCGGGCCAGTGTGAGAAAGCATGGATGCTGTGTGTATGAAGAGGAATCTAGGTTGAGCAAGTGTGTGTGAGTTAGTGTGTATGGTGTGGGGGTTGAGTCTACTCGCTGGGAGCCGCAGTAGGAGTGGGTGTGAGGGAAGCGGGGGATTCCAACCCTGTCTGTCTCCCTACCTGGAACGAGACCTCAGGGACACTTTAAATCAGCCCACCCAGAGACAGAGACACCAATCAGGCCTCTGTCAGACCCGACTAAATCAAGTCAAGTCAAGTGTGTTTGTGCGTGCATGTGCATCTGTCCGTGTGCATCTGTCCGTGTGTTTTTGCACACGTGTGCCTGAAAATGTATGTCACTGGATCTCAGAGCCATCCAGCTCACTCATTTACAAGCCGGCGTTCAATATCATCACCATCACTGTCATCACACAGCCAGTCCTAAGAGTCGAAATGTCATGTATAGATTCCATGAATAAACATGGAAGCAATAAATTTAAATGTGAAACTTGGACAATGTTAACAAACAAACACATTATAAAGGAATCAGTGTGTTTGGCTATTTGTCTGTGCAAGCATACAAGTGTCCAAGGTTCGTGGCGGTATGTAAAACAATGAAAGCAGCGGTGAGTGACTGGACTTGCTTCTATCATGTAAAAACTTGTAATTCCAGTTAAAGTGTTTTAAAGTGCTTTGAATTAAAAGTTCAAATGAATCATGACACACTACATAACTGTCATGACTCAAGTACATTTATTCATTTAGCTGATACTTTTATCCAAAGTGACTTACAATTGCTATATATGCCAGAGGTCGCACACCTCTGGAGCAACTAGGGGTTAAGTGTCTTGCTCAGGAACACAATGGTGGATGGGTCACCATGGGAATTGAACCCAGGTCTCTCATACCAAAGGTATGTGTCTTATCCATTGCACCATCAACACCCTAGTATCACAGAACATCAATTCAATTCAATTCAATCTTTATCGTCCCACCAGGGAAATTTGGTTTGCAATAGGGTTAAAACAAACATACATGAGACATGAACAAAGACAAGAACAGCTATTACCGCATACAACATCTATTTGTTCGTCTAAGAGTACTCAAAAAGTTGAAATGCTAGCCTCAACACTGTAGGATGCTTCTGAGCAGCAGCTCAAGCTCAGTGCCAATTTAGGGCATTAATTTCTGTGGGTGCAAAGGAAAATTTGTATGTTAGTTTTTATCCAGGGGAATCTGTATCTCCGCCCAGAGGGGAGAAGAAAAATTCCTCCAAGAGAGGGTGGTCAGAGCTGGCTGTGATAATGACAAGATAATGTCAATGTTTTCTTGTCTGTTACCTGAGAGTGTGTGTTTTGTGTGTGTGTGTGTGTGTGTGTGTGTGTGTGTGTGTGTGTGTGTGTGTGTATTTCAAATCCCTTACTGAATCTAATTAGGTTTAGCTTTCAGTGTTAAAGAAATGATAAGCATAAAATAGAAGGCTGTTACATGCTGTTAATGAGCAGCATAAAAAAGAAATGTTGATTAATGATGCATTCTCTTAAATAACAGCTGTTGCCTAGATACAAACATTGTTTTTTTTATTATCTTACTGCAACATTTAAGTGCGAATAAAAGTTTAACTAGGAGATTCTGACTCCTGAAATTTATGTAAAGACTCCTCATTCTGTTACTTTTTTTGAGCTGCAAAAATCTCGTAATCTTATAGTGGTGTGACAAAATGGAGCCAAAGACCAAAAGTTTCAAACAGATGTAACTTATATCATCCAATATTGGCAGGATTTCGCATTTTATCCGGCAAATGTGACCACATTGGTCTTTGTTACTAAATGGATAAAAGGTTCAATAAGAGATCTGTTACAGTCAGGACCAGTTATTGTAACCTAATGCTATTACATTTAAATCTCTAGTCACGACTGCATTATCTGCTGGCTTAAAACCTGCAGTCATCACTTGTGCTTTGACCTTACAAGCCAAAACACAAAGCATTTTACAGAGGGTAAATTCTGCTGTCATTTGTTGTTCTTATTCACTCAGTCACAGGCTGTGTGTTTACCCTCAGCTGATTTATTGGCCCTTCACTGCAGTAGCTGGCTGGCAGCACATGAGAAAAATGTCTGTCCCCCGCACTGTTCCGCCGCTACGAATCTCTGTGGGAAACAGGGAAACTCAATATTATTTCTCCCACCAACAGAGGGATGCGCTTAATGCAAGGGGGTCGGGTGGCTTGATGTTGGTGGGCTTCTGTGGTCGTCAGAAAAACAGACAGACTTGGCACATCGAAGAGCTCCCAGGCACCATCTCCGGTGTCAATCTCGTTTCATGGCACACATCCTGCCCTCCACCTATCACGGAGCAAACAACATTACCTGGCACTGTAAAACAAACGCACCCAGCCAGGCTTTGAACTGAAGAAGGAACTTTATTTCAAAGACCTGGAGATTCTGGAAGGGTGTTGTGGGAGGGTGAGGGAGGCGGAGGGTGACACCCCTCCCCGCCCTTGTCCAGTTACGGAGCTGAGTGACTGGCCCACTGTGCGCTGCTAGTGACCCGAAACCCGTTTACTGCCTTAAATCGCTGCTCCTGTCCGCCACCCCCACCTCCACCTCTCCCCAACGACGCACCGCCACCCTCCTGTCCGTCGCCTCCAGAAGATGACAAATCACCCTCAGCTTCGTAAATGGGGCTAAGACCCCGCATGGCCCCTGGTCCCCTCCCTACAGCCTGCCCTGTCTGCTTAGAGAGGAGATTCCTCATCCTGGAATGAGGCAGCCGACCAGGTCAGACCTACACCTCCCCTCCACCCCCTTCACCCACAAGAGCTCTAGCTTATATCTATGTGTTTATCAAATCTACATGGGGAAAATAAACATTGTTTGAGCGTGATGTTGACAGATTGGCTGGAAATATGAACATCAGCCACAGTGGAAAGAAGTGGGCATTTATCACCTGGAGGATGGATACTGTTCTGTATGTGTGTGTGTCTATGTTACATCCCTGTTGCATGAACTGATCCATCTGAATGTGTGTGTGTGTTTGCATATCTGTCTCTGTGTAGCTTATGTTTACATACCTGTTGCATGAATTGGTCTGTGTGTGTGTGTGTGTGTGTGTGTGCTTACTACATAACCGTCTGGCTCCCATGTGAGGCAGTAAATCTATCATTCCTGCTGCGTTTACCTACCACTTCACAGAGCTGTATGTCCAGTGTAAACAACGTTTATCACTGCATGCAAATGAGCCTGTAAGCTGCAGCCTCCACAAAGGCTCCATTCACTCCCAGCATGGCGTTTTACCAGCACGTTGAATCCGATACCCCAGATTACAGGGTCATTCGCAGGCTTTGTGCGCCGCTTTACTGTCACTCACACTTTACAATGGTTCCCTCCAAATGTCATTTTACAAATAGTCTGCGTTTTCTGGAGCCATTATTAGAGTTATGACCAATACCAGTCCACATAAATGTCATGGTTCAACCTTGACGAGTCTGCTGTGAACACAAGACAAGATTTATCTCCTCTCCACCTTCCTCTCCTCATCTTTTCCCCTTCTATTTACCCCTCCTTTTTTCTCTTTACCATTTTCCTACATCCTCTCAAAAAGGTGGTGGTATGTGTTGATTGTAGTAATTTTGCTGTTGAGGGTTCACCCTTGGAGAACAGAACCATGATTAGACTGATATGTCATTCACATGAATGAGGCCTATATAATGCTTTTATTACAAACCCTCTGATGTGATGAAAACCTGCATTAAACCTATATTGCATCAGTAATTGATTACACATATTCAGTATAATTATTGTGATGACTACAGATTTCACCGAGGTTTAGTGCCCCATGATGATGTTATCATCTTTGGCATAAAGTTAAAGTTGGCCATCAGCAGCCAACAACCTTCACTGGCTGATGCCTGAACAACAGCAGCACGTGCTGCTGTAAATTACGGCTTAGGGTCCCGCTGGGAGGTAGAAAAGATTTATTGGACACTAATAAGCGCTATCTCCTCAGCAGATCACACAAGAATACAATGTGGGTGAGTAAGTGAGAGAGGGGGGGAATACACACAGTGTGTCTGTGGCCTAAGGTAATGTAATATAATATGACATTTTTATCATTTACTTGGGGAAACTGGAATGTAGAGCAGTGAAATGACAGCATACACAAAAATAAATAGTAAATAACTGTGACTACACAGCAGAGGATGACATAATAACTCAAATATAAAAAACACATGAAGTGAAAATATTACAATTACATTTTTTTCTGTCAGTTTATGAAAGTGCACAGGGTAACAGGTAAAGGAGACAAGAAAGAAAAATTGTGTGTGTGTACGCTGTTAATAAGATGCACATAATGTGTATGATATGATAAATATTTCAGGATGGTTAATATATACATTTAGGCATTTTTAAATTAGTTGACAGAAGGCAAAAAACTGATTGACATATGAGATGTTGCTGTTGATATCCTTTGTAATAAATTATGCATTATTATTATCTGTCCAATTATGCATTATGGTTTGTAAGAGAGGATTTCTGTGGAAAATGTCTCCAATCCCAAACTGATAGCACCCTGATGACCCTGATCATCAGGATTATATTAATCGCGTCAGGACAGGTAGTTTGTTGGCTTGCTTGCATCACACCAGTGAAAATGTGTATATTTGCTGTGCCGCTGATATATTTTATGGATTGCATTAACATTTTTTTTACAGATGTCATAGCGAGTTTCAGTTTGCACTATTGGAGAGAATGTGGGATTATAGGTGAGTGCAGAAAGTAGGTAGACACACTTAGGCTACATCCACAATACTACGTTTTTGTTCCTGACAGTAACACGGGAGAACAAAGAAACTGTGGAGGTGGAAAATAGATGGGGAGTCGTCACAAAGCAAATAAGGCGGCATGCACAGTACAAGTTTATAAGTGTTGTTTGCACAGTACAAAATATTTTAATAAAAAATACCAAAACAAACACTGTCAGTAGCATTATGTTTTTGATTTGCATGATTGAAAAGTAGTGTTATAGTCAAGACCGCCCAAACCGAGACCAAGTCAAGATCAAGTCAAGACCAAGACCAGAGTTTAACAAGACCGAGTAAAGACCAAGACTTTTAGTTGCTGAGACCAAGTCGAAAGACCAAAACCAGTTCCCCACATTACATGACACAATAAAATGTGGAATGAGATCATAGGCATTTCTCAAATTGATCTGAAAGATCCACATTCCCATTAAAGCACCCACATACAAACACGTAGAGCTGAAATCAACGTGAACATCTTTATTCAACACTCCTTTTCCATGCTTCATGCATCGTGCGGAGGGGGGACAGTTGTTAACGGGAACATCATATTTTTAATTACGGTTATTGGTTGCATTTGTAGTGATACATTTTACATCCAATCAAAGTTAGGATGTCAACAAATAAATCACACAATGCAAAAGTAATTTATTGATATTCCCAAAGTTATGGTCTTGACTGGTCTTGAAATAAAATCCCAAGTTCTCAATTTCCGAGACCGAGACAAGGCTGAGTACCAGGGTGCGAACTATGGGGGAGCCAGGGGGAGCTTAGCTCCTCTTATTAAGACATGAGCTCCCCTAAAAGCATGATTTGTGATATATTGACAGCATGTTTTATTGATAATAATCTCTATATTTCTCTATCATCATGGATTATGTGGAGCATCAGACTTCATCCAGCCAGTGGGAACGATCACAGACCATCCGCAGTGAAACAATTTTAACCCCCTGAAAGCTATGGTATAGTTTGCATACTGCCAAGTACAAATGCAGTCGAGTCCGAGACGAGACCAAGACCATCAAAAAGTGGTCTTAATACCAGTTCTATACAACACTACTGATAAGATGCAGATGCAGATTGCAGCGTTACACATACAGTTTTGCAGCAGTGCCTTGCTAAGCCTTCTCCTCCCAAAAGGCCTTTTTGACAGATCAGGCTTCTCTGCTCTGAACACTTATTTCTCAGAGGCATGGCTCTAATAAAGACACTGCAGCTGAAATGCTTTCATATTCAGCCTGGCTCTGTGTTTAAGCAGTGTGAGGTTAGGGCATGCTCCCTGTCAGCACTGCTCTGGGTTTGACGTTGCTGCTTCCTTCTAAGAGCAACAGAGCAACAATGCCAACAAATCTGACTGAAGACACTCACATACAAAAAGAGAGATGAGCATGTGTAAAGGCACACATAAGCCCCTATTTGTTGTGTGTGTGTCCCTGTCTATCTGTGTGTGTGTTCACCTGTGACCGTGGCTATTCATTAGAAAGAGATGAGCTCACGAGGGTGGGTCCAACAGAGGGATTGGTGAGTGTGTGGGCTTGCGGCCTGTTTCAAATCCAAGGTTAATCCTGGCCTTTCACACTGGAGAGTCTAGTTAACAGAGAGCGTGGTGGGTGGGTTGGGAATCAAGTGGCAGAAAGATAACCTATGATTGGATAGTGCATGTTTGAAAACATAGTGAAGATTTGAAAGAATTAAGTTTGTTTTGGTTTATGACAATTAGCATTTTCCATCACATGTGCAAAACCGCTTCAAGCCGGTAAAGTTGCAAAGTCAGTGAGTATTTTTCCATAATGTGAATTCCCATTTTAAAGTTTCCTGTTAATAACATTCTTAATGTTCCTAAATACGGAAACAGCCTCATAGATAATGTAACTGTACTATAATTTATGTTGAAAATTCTGTCCATTTGGTCTAGCAGACAGCTTGAAATACTACTTGAACCACAGCCGAAGCCTGTCAGAGGTGTGAATCAGAGCTGTAGCAAATGAATGTGCTGTTACACATGGGAACAAAACTGTGCAATAGTTTTACCAAAATGCTCCTTGGGTAGTTGAGTCGCTGAGTCATGCTCTTAATGCTGGCCACACACAAGAGGATAATTGCTCTCTCCACAATCGCAGGGGTGTTCCCGGTCCGAGGCTGGTTGGAGATGATTATCATACCAAATGATCCTGTAGACTAAAAGGTTTACAGACAAAACCCTAAACCCACTGATATTTACGATTCAAAATCAGGGTGCCTCTGATCAGAAACCTGCAACAGCCAATGACAGCGAGCTGACCGAGCGAGCCATGTTTGTTTACGTCTGAAGTCGCGTTTGATCATGCAAGTTTCTGTGAGATCCTAAGTCCCCGTAACCGCCATTCTGAAATCGTTTAGCCCTGACTGAATCATCTGGTGTGTCTGTTCTTAAGATTCATATATTAAAAAATCGGTTACTTCTGTTGTTATGTCTGTAGTATCCAACATTTTTTAAATCGATTAAGATTTGAAAATCCTCTGGTGTGCACCAGGCATAAGTGGCACGACTTGACTGGTTCTGCCGTGTAGTGGCGTGGTAGAAGACGCTGCTTATCTTGCTCACCTTGATCATGTGTGGGAAGTCACTGACATAAAAAAGCAGATTGTTCACAGCACTCCTACTTGGCCCTGCTACCAAGCAGAACCCCAGCAGTTCAGCTTGGCACAGCTATCGCCTGCAGTGAGGCTGTAGTGGAATGTCATCACAGTCCGGCTTGGCACGGCGCGGCTAAAGCGGACTGACCCGGTCTTGGTAAATGGAAAAACCCTATGATGTGGAGGGCCGTAAAACCAAAACAATGAGCTGAAAGACGTAATAACTTTAGCCCACATGTGGGAAACTGCAAGGGGATAATTCTGTGTGGGTTTGTCACCACGAGTGACACCTTTCTGATTTATCCATCTTTAAAAGAAAAATATTGATTAAAGCAGTGTTAGCTTTGACTTTTATCACACAACCAGATGTTTTCCAACACAGTACCTCAACTGCTTTCATGTTTCTAGCACATCCATCCTCAGGCAGCGCTCCAACTGTAAGTCAGTTCATATTATCTATTGCAACTTTATTTACCTAAAACGGGAGAAAGAGTGTGAAGAAAGGAGGGCAGAGGGGAGATGGTTAGTGTGCATATGTGTGTGTTAAGTGTGTCCATACCCATAACAACTCACTTTACATTGAGTTTTTAGGGTACCACCATTGTTCTCACACACTCTCTCTCAGGATTCATATGTACTTCTTGGCAGCAGCTGCAGCCCTTTGTACTGTGGCGTTAGCAGTGTGTGTGTTTGTGATTCACTGTGCGTGTGTTCTCTCCCAGCGGCACAGCTGACAGGGCATTAAACAACTCTGAGCGGCATGTAGCCACTGGCAAGTAGTCTGCAGGGGATTTAGAGGGCAGAGAAAGTCACTATGTTTTTCTCTTGGTTGCCCCACACACACTTCCCTTCTTTAATGTGGGTGTCACACCCTTTACTGTTCTCAGACATGTGCGCACACACACTTAGACACTTTCAAAAAGGTGAAAATCCATTGCGAATGATGAAATCCATCCTTTGAGGTTTACTTTCCTTCTTCCCAGAGTCTTTCTTTCTCTCTCTTGCTTGATGGATTGTTTCGTCCTGTTTTCGTCAACAGAGAATTCCACAGGAAACGACGGTAATTAAGAAATATTGATGCTGGATACATCTATTTACTTTTCCAAAATGATCATTAGCAAAATTCGGCTGCAGTCGTTCATCACTGTACAGCAGCACTTGGCATCGGACACACACGCTCGCTGCGAGCCTATCCCAGCATTTCTCTTGGCGATGACTTCATTAGAGCTCGATTTGCTGTCCTGTAAACATGTGTCTCTCTGGGAGATGTAATATGATGGCTGGACTAACTGTTCATCTGTCTTCCATACACATGTTAAAGCATGCAAAAGGGGTGGACAAAACGCCGGAATCAACATGACACGTACTTTAACGTTGCACGCTGCTAACTTTGTGTTAGCTTTAAAATTATATGTCTTCAGAGAAATATGAGGCAATTAGTGAAGTTTGTAAGAGGCTCAACGTCCAGCAGATCATCAGCCACAAAAACTGAGTGAAGCCTGGACACAGTTGAGGTTTCCCATTCGAGAAACAGAAATCTGACAGAATAATTGCTTGAAGTTGAACTGAAATTTGAATTCTCCTCACTTTTTGTGTGAGGAAATATAAACTATAGTGATTTAAGATGTCTGTCGCTTTATGACATTCCACACTTGGGAATACCTACTATGATGCCGATCCTGATGCCTTGTATTGGAACTTGTACTTAGAAACTGGAAGCTAGAATAGGTGACAGTGGCGGCTGGTGCGTTTTCCTCCATGGATGACTGCTGTATCAAAAATAAAGCAAACGTGTACTAAAGCATCTCACCAGTGTTTTTCAGCAAAGCCTAACCAAGTAGTTTTGGTGCAGAAACATAACCAAGCTGCGACTGTTTCACAATGTTTACCATGTGTCCGGTTCCTGAATCAAACCAATCCCAGGATGATACATTGTTTGCGCACCAAGTGGGTAAACACTCCAGTGCAATAAATTACATTTTGGGTATGCTTACCATTAGTTTTATCCCTACATTTAGATCATTTGACTAAACCGTTGGCCTGTCTGATCGTCTGACTGCTTGTGTATCTGTTTTCCCAGATCCCAGCAATTAACTTGGTGAGTACACTGTTATATTACAGATGTAAATGATGCCCGAAACTACAAAAATAGTAGTTTTCCTTTAAAGTAAGGCCTCAGAAATGACCAGAAAAAAGTGATTTAAATCCTCTGAGACAGTATTTCTATCACATCGCATTCAACACAGCTTGCCTCCCAGACTAGTGCACGCAGAAGCCTAATCACCTGGGAGGAGCACAAACCCTGCAGCTCTGGAAAACATAAAACGGTTTAATGCATCTTTTATTTTTTGACTGTATCAAGACAGGTTAATATTTAGCAGAAGCCAAAGAAAGCCTTCAGCCTGTAATGTCTGCTTCCAGCTGTTGTTGTTGTAAATATCTGGAAAGATATTGCTGTACTCGACTGGGAGACATCCGGTCTCATGATTGCTCTGCAGGGATGAGCTTGTCTTGTGGTATGGAGAGCTGGGCAACTTGCAGAGTTTCATTCCACTCAGACACTGCAGCAGGTGATTTCACTCTCTTGTCAAGGTGTGCTTATCGCTGAAATCACTTGACCAAAACATAAAACAAGCTGAAGAATCACAGATGAGTTGTTCAGACTTGCAATATCTTGCACACTGGTAGCATGCTGATTTTTTCTCCATGTTCATGTTAAGAAATTGTGCTCAGGTATGAGGAGCCACAAAAAGATGAGAAAATGAGCGATTATGTAACAGTGCATCATATCATCATGCATGACAACACAAAACTCACAAACTCAAACAGACCATGAACCAGATTAACAGACACAACCACCCTGACAAACTTGCTTCTGTCTGAGTTAAACAGTGGTGAAGAATGCATCTGCTTGAGCTGCAGCATAGTGTAACAATACTCAGGGGTGTTGGCACATCAAAAACTCTTTTGATCCACAAGTTATTTGTATTGATTTATTTCCACCAACACTGCCTCTCATGCCCTTTTGAGTTGGCTGAGAATATTGATTTGCAGGCAGCTGGGGTAGTGTTTGAAGATGGAGGGATTTGACTTTAATCATTAGTGTGCGTGTGTGCGTGCGTGCGTGTGTGTATTGAGAGTTTGATTCAGAGTCCTCTTGCACTGATTCGCTGCCAATTTTAATTTCAATTCAATACAAGTGACTTTATTGGAATGACTGCATACAATATAATGTTACCAAAACATATTAAGATAATCTATACAATCATCCATCCATTGTCAACTGCTTAGCGGGGTACAACTCATATCATAATGAACATAAATAAGCAATAACAATACAAAAGGGCATGGAGAACAAGATGGGTTATGGAAGGTAGGTAAGAGTACTTTAGGATTTAAACCTACATCAGACAAATTATTAATTAATAAACTTTCATTACTTGCCATTTAGGAGAGGGGGCTCAAAGGGCTGTGGAGATCATGGCAGGCTGCTAAACAATTTGTCAGTGCCAGCATACAGCAGTCCTCCCTCTCTACCAGTAGGATTAGAAGTCTCTTTGAGTCACTTAGATAGCGGAACTCTGGCTATTTAGCAAAATATTGGTCTTTAAGACTTTGATTTTGCTTGCAGTGGAACCAGGAAGTGCACATAAGTACACACATATCTCTGTTGCTCTTTAGCTCTGAACTCTGGTCTGACAGCACAGCAAGACCTCCTCATAAATTGCTGATCATCCGAAGTGAAGTGATCCTGGTTTGTGTGTGTGTGTGTGTGTGTGTGTGTGTGTGTGTGTGTGTGCAGGCACAGCTGTAGACATCAAACTCTAACAAAATAGTCCTCCGGTTTCTTTTACAATCGAAGTCAAGCTCATAAATCATTTTTAACAGTTCTAGCCGGTGTTATCTGTGTTATGAGACATGTTTTAAACCCTGGTTTTTGGAGGAGTGAAAGTGTGAAAAGGACAGAGGAAAAGGAAAGAAGCAGAGATGACTAATTCTGTCAAGTAAAATTAAAATGACATGACAAACAAATCTGTCTATGTGAGGTTAGGGGTAGGGGTAGGTAGGGTTATTGTTTTCTGGCTGACCCTGACCCATGACCTCCCTGAAGGCATGAAAGACAGAAAGAGTTCACTCCAAGTAATCATAGTCCAGTTCCACAACTCACTGCTGCTGCTGCACTAAATCAGGATTGAGCTATATTACATATAAAAAAGTGTATATGTATAAAGTATATATTCGTCATGTTGTTTTTAAAGGACGATGCCAGTAATATGTAGCAGTGGACACAGTAGCTATTACTGTACCTGTGTACATCCTGTATTTTCACTACCTTTATATATATTGACCATACTTCAGGACACGTCCTATTTTTGGGACCTAAAAAATGCTGGTATTGTATGTGTCAGTGTCAAATAAAGGTTCTAGCATTTACTTGAATCCCCCCCAGCCCCAACCTTCCACCCACTGCGGGTGTCTGTCTGCCTCCTGCCCTTACCAAAATATGTTCACCCTTTCAGGAATTGTATTCTGAAACGTTAAATTGAGCCCCTGTACACTGAGGAGCAGCCACAGTGGCCACAAGTGACAGTTATGTGATATTATTACAGTAATGTCCATCGTTCAGCAATTTCTACCTAAAGTTTGCTAAACATTAGCTAAGATTTTCATCATAGGCTACCAGACCAAGGTTATAGCAGCAATACCCCCTGAGTGTATTGAAGTGAGGAAGGTGCAGTTTATTGTTTTTGACATTTGTACGAGAATGATTATTTCGTCTTTCAAGTTACTTTCTTTAAAGCATTAAAACAGTGATAAGAATCAAACACATTTTAGTTTAATATAATGATTTTTAGTTACTTGAGTTAGAATCTAATTATTCCTTTTGAAGCACCACTGAGTCCTAGACACAATGAATAATCTCTGTCTGGAAGCTGTGTTGACATGTGCCCAGAGCCACGTTGATCATTTAGTCTCTTACTTTACAGCATGTTCTCTCTGTGTTGCTGAATCATTTTCCCTGTTAAGCAACAGGGAAGAAGAGAAAAAAGAGAAGGAGCTCCGGCGCTTGTTGCGACTCGCAGCATCCAGTAAAAGGAAAGAGGCAATTACAGAGCTTGGTTTTCTGTAGAAAACAACTCTGTGTGAAGATACCACAATGGTTTCCACGCCTGCACCAAAAAAGACAATATTTAAATATGATAAATTTATTTAAACTCAACATATCTTAATAGAGTAATGTCAGACAGACGATGGACAAAAGAAGTCGATGCAGCAGAAGATATCTTTTTTATTCCCTCTTCCTTGTCAAAACCGAGTGTGTTATGCTAGTAGCGGCTAATGTAGCCTCCAGCAGCGAGCCTCCAGCAGAGATGAGAGACTTTGTGCCGCCTTCTCTGGAGCCACAAAAGGCTTCATACAAATGTTTTCACATATGCAATAGCAGGCCTGTGGAGAGACCTTTGGAAGGGCAAGTGCTCAAAGTATAAAATGGGCACATGGAACAAGGATTTAAATAGGGCTGTTCTCACAATATTAATACAGAAATAAATTATTATTAAATTATGTATTCCTTGCTGAGCAAATCAGCAAATGCTGTGATGCACTCTTGAAACAAACACAGGGAATACCCAGCTCCAGCTTTAAAACACTGTGAGCTGACAGAACTTACAGGGAACATTTGCTGTTGAGGGGTTGCTGGGGATGTTGCTATTGTTGTTGCTGCTGATACTACTTAATGTGATCTGTGACTAGTGATATTAAAACAAACATAGGATATATATTAGCTGAACAACAACAATTGTTATGCGACCATGACAAAATGTAAAGTTTGCTGACCGTGTTTGGAACTGCACACCAAGAGCAGCAGATAGAGAAAGTAAGATATCAAATTCAGAAAAGTGTGGGAAATAATCTGAGAAGGAAACTTTAATGGGGTAAAGGATGGTGGCCATGGCAGGGGTAAGAGTGAGACAGACAAATCTATAGACAGAAGTGTGTGAGCGTGTGTGTCTACAGTATGCAATGTTGTGATAATGATTTTATATGTTGCATTGTGATTTTGAGATATATTTGGATTTCGATTGACTATATCTCTAATCATAGATCTAAAAAAATAATCTAGCTAACCAGATCTTCCACCTTATCATTTCATACCTTTTCCTTAAATCTCCTAGAGCTCTTCTTCACTCTTTACTCTACTTTGATGTCAAGAATATTATTTATTTTACACTGACATTTTTATATGTACTTCCAGTTATTGAGTTTATATAGTAGTTTTGCTGTTGTAAACACCACTATTGCTGTTAAAATGTAAATATTTGCAATGCTGTTCTAAATTAAATGAAAATGTTAAAAGGGCTTCTAAGTAGGCTAAAGCCTAATTCGGAGGAATAAGTATCAGTATAAGCCTGTTTTACCGATGTTGTCGTAATTATTTTACGGCAAGCTACGTTTTTTATGAAGTAACTGTAATAATCCTAATTCAAGTGACCACACCTCTCGACGCCCGTGAAACTTTTCTCCCTCAAACAGCAAGAACTAAGTGAATCAGAGCTTTATTTATCTGCATGTAGAAGTAACGTTAGCTGTCGGCACTGTGTTAGCCGGCAGCTAACGTTACAGGTGACACACAGCAATATTTAAAACAACTGTGCTGCTCTCTTTGTGTCTTTTTTGTAAAATACATTCAACAACCCACAACAAGAAAACCCCACTAACCGGCGGTATCAAAGGTGTCTTGTAGTGCTGCTGAATCACTAACGATGTCTGAACGGGAGGGCTCGTCACACATGAGGTCATCAGGTGAAAGGTCATCATGTGGGTAATTTTATTTAGTACTGTGAAATTATTATTCATTCATTTTACTAATAGTTTGATTGGGCAGGCCTTCCCAAAAGGGCACTTGATTCAAGTTGATTCAAAAAGAACAAGTTGACTTTTATTATAAACTTTGTGATATTATTTAAATTTATAGTAAGAGTTTTCCCTTGTTTTAAATTAAATAAAGTTCAAAGACAATATGTTGGACACAGACATACTGTGCATGCATATATTTCACATGATACAATAGTTCTACATAATTGTCCAATAATGCGGTAATAAATGGATTGTTGTTTATATTTAGTCAAATTATTCATGAGAAGGTGATTGCATTTCACACTTCGCTTCTTTTGTAACAGTTGGGTTGGTGGGTCATGTGACTAATCATGTGACCATCAAAAGGATGGAGAAAAGCATCACATCTGTTTGATGAAGATTCACATCCACACATTGTCACAATAAAGTGGTGTAGTTTAGCGTGAAGGCCTTTTCTCTTTACATGGACATTTCTTTTTGTTCATCTGACTGGGACCTAAGTCATTAAGTGCCTTAACAGAAGCATGCCTAATCAAAATGCAAATATTGTTTGGCCATGCAATCTTTCACGCTTGCAGGGGTCTTCCCATGGGGCCATTTGAGCACCAGGAGTCACGTTACTGAGAAAACTGAAAATGTAAATAAGCTCTTTGTGATTCAAAATAGGAGTATTTTTAATGTATTTTTACCATTGAGACACACTGTATTATTACTAAGAATCCTTCAAAATCTAGTGAATGAGACATGGACCACCAATTCCATGCCTAGATGGAAGATGTAGATTCTTGTGGATGATTTCAAACTGAAATGTTCAACCGTTTAAACTTTAATGTATGTAAAGACTGAGATTAACATAGTGATTCATACGCATTTAATTAAATTAATGTCCTGTCTGGGGGGAGTGCAGCATAAAAATGCGATTTTAAAAAAATGTCTTTAAATGTTAAAAAATGCAAAAAATAACAATGTAAATCTCAACCCATTGGTCATTAATATGTGGATAACTTCCTTTTCATAAAAGAAGTCCCTTACAATATATCCAAGTTGTTCCAAGCCCATTTCCTCTTTTGAATAATTCTGCATGGTTAACCTCTTGAGGATGCTTGAGGGTCTCATCTACGTTTCCAGAGGTTAACCTGGTGTCCTGCGTGACCCCAAAGGATTCAGAGGAAGACTGTTGGAAGGGCTTCCTCTGTGTGTGTTTTAGACCTCACTTCCCCCTCCAACATCTCAGGAGGTCTGGCCAGGCCTGGCAGGCCCTCAAAGACGCCCTTCTTTTGCCCCACGCCCCTGGGGAGGGCAGCCCCCAACATTTATGCAAAGTCAACAAGCCCTAATTGTAGGATCAGCTTACAAGCTAAATTCTTCTTGAGCCCATTAACAACTGCAGTTAATTATAAGTCAAGCGGCTGTGGGGTGCTTTAGTGTGAGTGACAGGGAGAAGAGGCCGATATAGAAAAAAAATATGTCTGGAAACATTTCAAGTTACATCACAGATACAATATGCACACGCATGCAAACAGGCACATTAGACTTTTTTAGGCGGACCTCCCAGACTACAGTAAATCTCTTCTTCATTGGTCTTTGTGGCAGGGATTTGCTGTAATGAATGAGAGGATCAGAGCAGTGACTCACACATTGTCAAAGTCACAATCAGACCAATTTTCCTCCAGCCTCAGTGTGTATGCTTGACAGTAGGCTCTGTATTCCCTCTAATTAGACTCTTGGACAGCTGAATGCATGTTCATCTAAAAATAAGAGAGCGATATGAGGAAGTGAACCATCACATTTTGGCAATGACAGGTTCAATGGGCGAAAGCTGGCAGGTTGGTATGTTGGTTTTTACCGTCCCTGGTACAAGCTATGCACAATATTGCTAAGGTTGCCAAGTGTCTACATGAAATATTGCATGTGTTGGTACAGAAACTGCCAAAGAGATCGTTGTTGGCAACATGTCTGTTTTGAGAAATCCAGCCCATAAAAATCGACTCTGACAAGCAGGTGTATAAATTGAGGGTTTTACATTTTCTTTTTATGATCTTATCTTAAAATCCAGCCCTACAGACAGATTGTGATTATTTTATACACAGGAAGACAAGTTGCTCGCCAAATTCCCTACAACTTTTTCCACTGCTTAACAAGTCCCAGCATGGACAGTCCCTGAAGCAGCACTCAGCCTCACTCGCGATCATAAACCCAAAATGGTTCCACCAAGGTATCTAACAAGGTTCATTCATTTATTAGTGGAGTCTTCATCATCCTCGTCAATTCATGTACTATTCCCTAAAAGCTAGACCCCCTCAGTCTTTCAAATCACAAGTGAGGAGGAAGAAGACAGTTTGGTGATCAGGTCTCGTGGCTCTAAGCCCCCTTTATTGAATTCTCTGTTGTCTTTACGAAGGCCAGGCTAAGACGGAGCCAACAGGTGTCAGTCTCAAGTGGGATGAGCATTAGGATGTTCCCTTTGACCTCGGAGGGAGATTGGACAGCTGCAGTGTCTTTGTATGGGTGGGTGTTGGGGGGGAAGGTTGAGGAATGAACAGATTGAGTTCATAGGTTGCAGACAGGGTGTTTCCAGGTCAAGGCCATAAGCAAGTGGAGAAAGGCATTAACTGCAACAACTTTCTGTGGATGTCAGAGGTAGACCTGAGTTGGACCATGACTTCATGACTCATCTTAGAGCTTGTTGTATCCCATGAAACTCAGAAACTAAGCAAGCAAAGACCTTATCAAGGAGGTCCGAATGGTACAGAGCTTCAGAGCTTCACTTGCAAGAAATTAAATAATCTCTGCACCTGTGCCTAGGCTGTAGAGAGGAAAAACAGAAGCCACTAAGTGGCTCCTGGCCTGATCCGCACTTGATTGGTGTTGGCGCCAATATGGACCAAACGTGACAATCCACCTCAAATACAATTTTCTGTCCTGCTGCAAATACGGTCTTCCAACAAGTGGTAGGCGTTTACTGTTAAACTGGAATTATTGGCAGGGTTTTTTGGGGGTTAGTGAATGTTACCAAATAATGACTCCATTTACTTTTTCTACAGTACTGTCGACGTGTGTTTGTTGTGAAACTTTGTTTTGATGTGTACACATGTATAACAAAGCCTGAGACAAGGACTAACATTACATCTTATTAATGACAATGTTTTAGCAGCAGTTACAGTCAGTACTGGAGGACCTGCATTGTTTAGCAGGTCAGCTGTAGTAAGTGAAAAAGTCACACAGGTGTATTAGTAACTGGATGTAATTACGCTGAGGGAAGCCAGTGATTGCAGCATTGGCTCTGATTAGCATTTTTCACAGCAGTCCAGTGCTGTTTTCACAACACCAATGATTAAACTGAAGAAACTTTGTGTTACATGTACAAGATAAAATGTGATGGTGACAATCAATTCCTCAGAGAGAGGTTCATAGATTTTACCTTTGGAAAGGTTGACCTTTTCAAGAGGTTCTTTTCTCCATCAGTGTTGACTTTGATTTCCTTAGCAAGCTGAGTAAGCCATATAGACTCAAATGAAAAATGTGCACCAACAGAGAGTTTGCTTGTCTTAACCCTGCACTAAGTGCCTTGACTTGGTCAGGCTGGCGAGAGGTGAAGAAAGTGGAGGACTAAGCGAGTGTATGGATGTGTTTATTAAGGAGCCCAAGGCAACACCAGAGCAAATCGCTGGCACTGTGGTATGTCCGCCTCTCTCTCTCTCTCTGTCTCTCTCTTCTTCACTCACCCTGGTATATTCTCCTCAACCCCTATGTCTCTCTTTTTTCCAGCTGCAGGCGAGGAAAACCCCAAACCAGTTGGCCAGCGAGCCCGTCAGCCAGTCGCCCGGCCAGTCTGCCCTGCAGAGGGCCCTGCCAATCATCATCTGGTTCTTCTCATGCTGTTTTGAACAAGTCTTTCCATTGCACAAGTGCCATGATATACCTCCTGGGGTTGGACCAATACAGTTCGTTTTCACAGAAATATGCCATGCTGATACTAAGCATTCATAAAGAAAGCAGGGATGTAAAGATTCCCATAGTTTAAGAAACTTGTTGACTGTACTGAAGAACACAAAGCATTCCATGTTTATCAAGATGAAATGGTTAAAAAGGCCTGTTTATGTTTTTTTAATTTTATTTCCGGGTTGTACCAAACTGAGTTCAGTCAGGACAACTTTATCAAATACTTTATGGCTTGCAGTAGTTATATTTGGCGGTGTGGCTCTGTTCTGGGACCCCCTGCCTCTCCTGCGTGCCTTCACAGAGAGCCATGAGGCGGGGAGAGCAGCTCCCTGCCCTTCCACATGCCTACATGGAAGGCCATACTGCAGTGCTTGGAGGGAAATCAGCTGAGCTGTCAGCTGATGTGGCTTCACTTGACATGGGTTGCTATCAACTGATGCGCTTGGATTGTGGGCTGGGCTTGACTTTGTTGCCTTCTTGAAACTAATGCTATGCTTGATTTGTGCACAATTTGGAAACATAACCAACACGCGTCATTGAACAGACTCTTATACTCTTAATAAATACAAGTGATCATGCTGTGTTTAAAATGATTTATTTGTTAACAAAATATCATTAGATATGGTGAAGGTAACATCAAAAGTGATAAATTTCAGTTAATTCATTAATCAGAAGCAACCAGCAGCAGTTAGCCTATGTGTTTGCACCTGTGCACACATCTGCTGTATACTGCATGTCTGTGTGTACTGTGTATGTGTTTTCTTAACCTTTCTTCATCAAAAGGGAGGTTTGCTGAGTGCACCTGCTTCTGTTTGACAGTGCCTTGTTTCATAATCTCACATACACTGAGTGCACGTAATATTACTATTGAGGAGGAGAGAAAATTACGGATTGACTGCTTGGCTTTTTACCAAAGACTCATGCCTCTAAGTCGTGTCTGCTAATGGTACAGTGTCAACAAGGTAATGTGTGATAACATCTTGATTTCCACGTTTTGGCAATTCACTTTCATGCAGTCAGTCTGATTAGGAATACTAAGGCCAATGCCAATAACTACCATCCTGTGTCACCATATAATTAAAGTTTATATCAAGTTCTGTTTATTAAAGATTTTTAGTGTATACAAGACATAAACAAAATACAAACAAGCCACACTAATCATCTACCCGCCCACCAACCCATCCACCTACCAGACCAGCGACTCTAATATCAGAGCCACTTGCATTATATATTATCCATGAAAGAAAAGTAAAGTAAATATTATAAAATATTATGGGGTTACAGAAGGGCTGCCAAATAGCATGAAACTTCAAAACAGACCCTTGAAGAGAGTATCTTATCCTCTCTAGTTTAAGATATTGCATAACGTCCTGAATCCACATAAAATACAAGGGAGGTAGAGTCCTTCCATCTGAAGAGAATGGGTGGCCTTGTCATGAAAGTGCAAAAGGCTAGCATCTTACACTTATTACTATCTAAATGTACATCCTGTGATATAACAACAAACAGAGTATTGCGAGGGGATGGATTAATTAGCTTCTTTCCTCCTCACCAAAACATGTATCAGGTTTGCAGGGCCTTGTTTACACCTGTCGCATGTGGGGGCTAACTCTAGTCTTATTTTCGGCAGCCTAACCTTCAACCAGTTGTACAACGACATATATAATTAAAATGTATAGCAGCATGGCAGAGATTAATTAATTTAAGCAGAAAGGGTGCACCTGAAGACGAAAAGTTTATTTGGACTCGAAAATGAGTTGATGTGGAATCATGAAAATGCGACATACCACCACTTCCCTTGTGAAAGTGTGAATAAAAGACTTTAACTACTAAAAAAGTTAAAATTTTAACATTTATTTAGCACATCGTTTTGGCTGCGACTTTAAATTTTTCTCTTAAAAAGTGACAGAATCCTCGTTTGTTTATACAAAAGGGTTCTTCACTTACAATATTCCGGACAATTTGTCATGTTGTTAGTGTGCACTTGGTCTAAAAGTCCTTTTTCAGAGCAGATATCGCCAGTTGTATTTATATGTTTTCTTTCTGTGTATCTGACACACACACAGTAATGGTTACTTGATGTATTATTATGTTCAAATGTTAAGACCTTTAGGCTTCTCTGTGGGCCCATGAGACCTGCATTCCAGGAATGTCATATGTCTGTCACCACTGAAACTGTGCAAGACAAACAAGCACACACACTAATATTCAGTTGGTGCATATTTGTTAAATTTCATTATTATGTTCACTACTTTGTCACTGCTATAACTGATTATTGGATTACCCCTACACACACACACACACACACACACACACACACACACACACACACACAGACGCAACAATTATGTTAAAAAAAATTTTAAGTGTTGCTTTCAAATCCTGTTTTTGTAATGTGACATGTCTACACTATGGGGTGAATTTACTCCTTGTTTCTGAGGCTAAACCAGGCATTTTCTGTTGCAGAGTTGCGGAGATAACAGTTACACCATTTATTAGCGTGTAACTGTGTCACACTTTGAATGCACTGACTTAAAGAGCTCCGAGTTACGTTAGTTTAGAGAAATGTTAAAATTTTCCATCCCCGGTCTCCCCTACAGTTGGCTATATACCATATATATTTCCATACAAAGAACACATAAGTATATAAATAATAAGATTTACTTTAAGATTACAACAAAAAATGTTAAATTTTTAGTATGGACATGATCCTTTATAAAATAAGCGTACATATTTGTTTACAGATAATTACTCATTTTACTTACATTTGTAGGAAATTTCAGAAAACAGATGAAACTGTAAATATAATATGGTAATTTGTCTGTATGAAAATTATTAAAATTATTTAAATAAATGAAATTTGTCATATTGGCATAATAGGTAAAATAATAGTTGGGTTGTTAATTTAGAGGTAAAGTCTATAATTTTACAATTTCTGTTAAATTAGTTTATTTTGTTTTCTTTTACAGTGCAGCTAACATGCCTCCTCACTTCCCCCAGTCACATCTTTTCCTAGTAGCTCCTCTTATTACAGATGTTAAAGCAGGGCCATTTTAGAACTAGTCTAAAAAAAATCTGCATCATTTTCTTAATATCTTTTTGATTGATTTAACTGTTAATTATATTTTCTGAAAATGTTAAATAACTACATGACTGTCTAAAGTCAAAGGCAGTGAATTATCTGGAATAAAAATGCCAAATGTCTTTATTTGAATTCACCTTATGGCCTGAAAGCGATCCAAAAACCTCACCATGTGTAATTTCTGTGTAACTGTAGAATCTAAACTCCACCTCGGGTTGTTAAAACTCTCAAATTCTCAATGGTAGCTACAGCCCTGTGAGAGAGAGAGTACAAGGCAAACCGAGAGGATGGAGGAATCAGACATCCTCGCTCACGCTAGCATTCTAGATGGCAATTACTGATGTCACAAAGCATCTCCAATAATAGTTATATTAATATTATTCTGCCTTAGCAAAGAGCCAAGACACATTGGAGGAAAAACAAAAAAAGAGGAAAAGAATAGCCTTTTGTCAAATAAACAGAGAGTGAGCAAGGTTGTGTTTTTTTATCATGCAGATTATACACGCTTCCAGTCATTTTTATGTTAGGCACATAAAAAATCATGAATAACATTAGTGCTGTGGTTGGTTCCTGTCTTCTAAACACCACAGGTAACTTTCCTTAGTCTACAGAACTGAAATGATCCATTAGTATTAATGTCCACTGCAGCTCACATCAGATAAGCAGACCGATCACTAAACAGAAAAAACAAACAACCCATCGAGATAGGATGGCTCCTCCCTTCAAACTCTTTTGGAGGCCTCCTCTTTCTTTGCTTCATCCACATCCTAAGTGGGGAACCTCAGTTGACTTCCTGGTTATATGCAGGAGAAGAGTAAGATGTATAATTAACTAAATGGAAAGATCCCATCGTCAGTGTTGGGCAAACACCGAACACCCGGACGCTGCAGTGTTTGAACGAGAAGTAATCACGATTAATGCAGACACTAGGCTTTCTAAGACAACAACTGAAAACACATCAGCCTCCCATATTCCACAGGGTCAGACTGTCTGTGAAAGATGCCCCCTCCAGAACATAAAAGAGCTGAGGCCAATGTGGAGACTTGGCAAATCAGTACACAGGTAAAATAACTCCTGTTTTGTCATCATTGCCCACAATCTACTTTCTACTTACTTTATATTTGCACAGACTAGTGCCTGTTTGTTTTTTGGTGTGACAGTTTGGAGACTGACACGGTTGTTTGCTTAGCATTTCAAAGGTTCCTATTGTACTTCCATGGCACACATGACTGTTCCCATTTAAAAGATGGCCTTCTGGTACAATGCAGTGGACTGTGATGTGTTAAATAGACTAATGGTGAGTGTGCACCAGATAATTAGTTGTGTAAATGTTGATTATGCCCAATACAGTTGACACCAAGGAGGAAATCCTGCAGGAGAGAGGAGTCACACCTGAGTGCTCTCAGAGAAACACTAATACAAACACACATTTAGAGATTTAATACCAGTACATGAGAGATCTGACAGAGAAATTACAGCAAGGCCACAAAAGACAGCAAAAAGCAAGATGCATTTTACAAAAACATGCAGTACAAAAAGCACTAGCAAAGTAGTTTATGAAATTTAAGCTGTAAGGAAAAGATGCCCTCGGGGAAGTATCCATTGATTGAGGTCTGTCACATAACTTAACACCACTGAATAGTCTTACTGTTCGTTGCATCTGCACGTTTTGTGACAGATGTGGGAGGGAGCTCTCATGCAGATGAATGACAACACGTGTAACCTCACTCACAGTGACAGACTGGTAACTGATCCCCTGTGCAACCCAGTGGTGGCTGATGACTGGCAAAACCGAGGACAATATGAGAAACAAAAAAACATCCCCTGGTTACACAGATTTAGGCTGTTAACCAGACCCTCTGCCCTCCTTTCTCAGGAAAGATTCAAGTGGCTTTATTTATTGTTGTGCATGATGCAGCAGATCCTGCACTAATCTTGTATTTGCATATTTAAAGTATTTAAGTGCTTATTTTGAATTCTAATTTCTCCGCAGGGATTAACAGTGTCATCTTATCCATTTGATCTAGTGGTTATACCGATTGTGTAAATCTGACAATCTCCTTACTCTTCCTTTGTTTGAAACTTGAACTGTGCAGCTGGTTGTCCATTGGTCTGTGTATAACCAAATGCATATAATAATAGTGAAAAGTAGTGCTGTCAAAAAACTAATAAACTAATAAAGAGTTTGATGTCTGCACTGGCATGTACTGCTCCCAGGAAATAGGCACAGCCTTGCACTCCCACAAAAACTGTCACTGTCCTGCGTTCTTGGCTTTTACTTGTTACCAATTACCAACTGATAACCCATTGAGACCCAACATGCAGTAAACACTGTAAACATGTGCAAACATTGCATTCAAAAGAACTTAATTCCAGAGAAATTTTGAATAATGTGTTCTGAATTCAGATAACATGATAGCTCTATAGTGACAACTGACAGCATTTGTAAATGTAACAGATCGAAATTTGATCGAAAGACCTTAATTCAGTCGTCAATCTTTCCGACTGTCTCTCCGTCTCCTAAGCCTGAGGTGTGCCGTGGCATGCATGGTGTGAGAAATCAGGCCCTGGCGATCTGCCAAGCCAGTTCTCAAACAAAGACTTGATGCACTGGCCTCTGGGCTTCGCAGCCAGGAAAGATTACATGTCTTCTTTAAAACCTTCCTCTGTCTCTGCCAACTGGTACAAAAACAACAGGCTAGGAGTTGGAAGAAATGGGGGTGGATGGGAGGGTGGGTTCTTGATAATACAACGCTTTGGAAGAAACACAGAACTGGCGTTAAGTGTCATTCCCCGAAGGAGCACAAACTCCACTGCCTCAATTTAGATGGAGAATGTTATTTTATAGGGGTGACAAATTGCAGGTATCTCTTGTGGCTTTGGGTGAGAGTTTCAGGGCGGCTTGCCAACTTGCTGAGAGGGAGCCAGGGCTTTGACTGACTGCTGCACCTGACCGTGCACAATCCCCCAGATCAGCTGTCGTCACCAGCAGCCGCTGTAGTCTACCAATAAAGATGAGTGCGTGCTCAGAATGTCCCACCCATTTGGCATTTTCATCCAATGATGATGACTCGCCAGAAAATATCTCCAACCATCCATTTTTCTTCCTTCCTTTAAGCCTTTTTAATGAGATGATGAATGATGTGGTGTCTCCCAGCAGGATGGCCACACACACAAACCAACTACCTGGGATTTATACATTCACAGCTGGTTATGTAGATATTTTACTGTTGTTTGTCTACAGTTTTTCTTTCAGTTTCTATCTGTATCTGTCTCAAGTGACATTTAATGCCATAGAGAGTCTCCTTTCTGGATTATATCTGTTTAAGCTGTTTCTTGGAGACTATGCAGCTGGTAACGCTTGAATTTGATCACTGAGACAAATTTCTGATATTCTGATTTCTTATTTATAAGGGGAAAATATTGTACAGAGATTAAGATCGTTACATTAGGATCAGGCTTAGACAGGAGGAGGGTTTCTTCTTTCTTATTTTGGAACTGAAGTAGTATGAGAAAACAGAAAAAAAATCCCATATTGGATCAGTTTTACCTAAAAGAAACTGTCTAGACAAACATTAGAGATCATATTTTGGATTTTCCTTCCCTCTGGCAGTAGTTTACTTATTTAGAAGGTAAATTAAACATGCACACCTTTGGACACAGTTTGAGTTGCAGACTCACATGCTTTTTCCATCCATTAAGCGATGTTTGTACTTACCAACTGGTGGTGGCACACTTCAGACTGCAGAATTCTCTGATCTTGCCCTGATTCCTTGTCAAAAATCGCAAGGAAAGGGGGAACAGTCTTTACAATTCTGTTATTGGTCTCAAATCACACCGCATGCTTATAGGGGCACTCAACAGATTTTACATGTCAGAGTCAATTGTGAGTGACAGGCCGTACTACACTGCCTGTGAAAATAGTTGTATAATGTCTTCTGTGGCTCTGGAGGAGCTTTGTCAAGTCAAGTACATCACTTGAGTGATCTCAGATTGGGCTTTCTCGACATTCTTTTTAGCCTCACAGAGCCGCTAGCATAGCTGAAGACTTTTAGTCTTGTATAAATCTGTCTCTGGCAAGTCCCCCAACTTTATGAAGGTGAAAAACTAAATCATTGGAGTGCATCTTGACTGATTGAAGAACTAATTTCCAACAATGCAGGTAAAAAGGCAAACGTTCTAACCTACAAGAACTGTGCAACATGTGTGACTTCATGTTGGCAATCCTAATTAGTTTCTGTCTACCTGTGTCTTCCAGTTAGGCTCCCTGATTCTGCTGGTTGAGACACAGCATTATTTCACATTTACCTTCTCCACCACCACTCTTACACTTGCATACAGCACGTGCACTCACAAACACAGATGCTGTTACACGTGCTTAAAAACAAGCCCGCACTCCATAGTATCTTGTATGCGAGGGATGTCTTGAGCCCAGCTGTGTGTAATGCTTAAACCAGAGATGTTCAGTCTGGCTTGCATGCTAATTGCCTGTGCCGCTCCTCTCCATGCAATGCTCCTGACTAGACCACCCATGGTGAGGAGAGGGTGCATTCGTCTCCATTTCAATAAAGCGTGTCATTATCTCCTTGCCTGTGATGTGCGACCGCACCACAAAAAGATAAATGCTGCAATAACATCAAGACGTCTCTTAGGAAATGTGATTGATGTTGCTAACTTTGTTGAATAGGTTGAAAGGTGTGAAGTGCATTATTGAGAGTTTGTTTCTTTGTGCTAGCTTTAGGATATATTAGACTCTTCCCTGCTAGGTCTGGCCCTGCCGGTTTTGCAGGCACACAGAGGATTTGGGGGTAACGCATGATTGGAAGTAGGTGGTGCTTGATGCTGGAAAAGCTGCTGCTGAGCGTGAGCAGACTTCCCTCCTCCTCTGACCAAATCCTCTTTGGCCACAGGCTCTCCCCTGTGCCAAGACATGCTGAGAAGGGCCTGAGCTAAACCAACAACTGGGCTGCTTGATGAAAGGGGCGAGCAGTGGGGGGGGGGGGCATGCCATGAACCCAGGGTCATCCCACAATCTTGATGACTCTATCCCCAGTTCCCCTTTCACTTGCACATAGTATACACCACCAAAGCATAAACTTCACCGCAGGGTGCTGATGTTCTTTTAACATCGCTGAGCTAAACTGAGCAGAACTGTTGTGACCTGGGCTCTGCTGCACTGGCTTGGCACATACACGCTACATAGCACATACTGTATGCGGTGAAGCTGGTTGAATGGCGGTGGAAAGGAATAATGTGATCTGACACTGTATAGGTACTGGTGAGAACCGTGGAAAATGCAGCAAATTAAATCGTCAAAAAAGGCTTTTTCTTGTGTGAGCCAAATGTGTGCATGTGTCTCTGTGCCTTCGTGCTCTAGTGAACCCAGGACTGCAAGCTGCTTCAGAAATTGAGGATGAGCCATCTAACCCTTATATGTGGAAATCTCGTTTGTCTCGTTTTTCATTTGTGACGTGTGTCAAAAGGCAAGACGGATGTGAGCTCCCGACCAGCTTGACTGACCCAGAACTTGACTGTCAACTGTGAAAATCTGGGCGGGGTTTGGGAGATGGGAGGCTTTGTGTCTTGCAGATACAATATGATATGAATATTTGTCTTCCATGCAGACAGTGTGTGTGTGTGTGTGTGTGTGTGTGTGTGTGTGTGGGGGGGGGGTTCTTATTTAAGACAAAGACACAAACACGCCCGTCAAACTGAGATGAAAACCACTGCTTATCGTCACCATGTTGAGTGGAAAGAAGGCATAAGAAAATGTAAAGTGACCACCCAAGGTTGAGAATTTAGCTGCAGGGAACAACACAGCTTGTGAGCAAGAGCAATCTTGGCTCCTGACATGTCCCTGCAGCAGGCTGGAAGACTTCCTGAAGATAAGACAAAGTATTCCTGCAATCCACCATAAAAGAAATAAATCATCTAAACGCAGTTTTTAGCTGCACATTCGATGTGGCTCACACTTGCTTATGCGATTCCAATAAAAGCAGGAGAAACAAACACAGCCTTGTACCGGGACATGCTATTTGTTTTCCTTCAAGCACACCACATTTTGCACCGCTCCACAGGATGTGAGGCGTGACAGAATATACATATGATTTTATTTCTCTGATCACAGGCTCTTTTTCCCCCTCCTGTTTTTTTGCATATGGAGCTGATCAAAGATGAACGACTTGTTAATGCTAGGATTGCTCAGCTGGAAAGTTGTTTTCAAGCGCTAGGCATTTGAAGAAACACAATGTAATAAAACACCATCCAGTGCTGCTTCTTTGAGCTTCAGAGCTTTCCCCCTCCACGAAAAAGCCGATCTTTAAAAAGCTTTTGCTCGTGGAGAAGAGCGCAGTAACGCTTCTAAGTGCGGGGTGCATCACTGTTGCTCAGATAGCGATCAGGAAGCATAATTGTACTGCAGACAACCTGCTGGCCCTCGAGTCAACCTGAGCACACAGACTGAAGTGTCTCAGTTTGCTCCCAGACATGTTTTAATACTGGAAGCTCTCTGCCGCTGCACCAAGGTGGTCTACATTTAACCTTTGGAGGCCACGGTATTAATGTGCAATGGCTAACTGAGACACATTGTCCTTGGACAGAAGTGTTCATGTCCCTTTTCCTAAGCAGCTGCCTCAATGAAACCTTCTAGTAGCCATGAAACATTAAGAGGGGAAAGTGTGTTGGCATGCGAATATGGTTATTGCAGGAATGGTGTTGTTTTGGAAAGTGCAGTGGAGAGTAAAACGCTAAGCCTGTGTGCAGCTGCACCTGGCGCAGTGTATTGTGCTTTATGGTGGGCTGCTTTGTGTTTCAGAAGAAGTTCTAGTTTAAGTAGCTTTGGATGTTGTGGATAACTGACAGGAGAATTAGGGTTAGTGTGACCTGCTGTAAACCTGCTCTCCCATTGTATTAGTTTGTTTTCCGGGTTTGAAACCTTGTAAATGGTGATTTGAAAACTGGTGCGCATATATTGGCAATAAGGGTTTGAAATATTGAAACTTCCTTTTCAAAAAGGTGAATTTTTATAATATTAACACGCAGCTCTGATCTGAAACGCTGAAACTCACAAAGGAAAATCAAGCTCCGAAACTGAGGGTCTGAAAAAAAGAAGCAAAAAATCCCCGGGATCCTGGGGACAAGGACATTGCTTGGATAAATAATAATAAAACGTATTACTAAAAAAATATTGGTTACAATCTCAGTAACGCGTGTTACAACGCATTTTAACCCCCAAATTAAGGGGTGTTTTATGTAATTCACTAACACTGAGAAACATTTCGGCACCAGAAAAACAAAACCATGAGTAAAGAGTATTGTTATTTCCTGATGCGGGAATCCGATGGTCAAGACTGTAGGAAGGGTGCAAACTACAGGGGAGCTCAGCTCCTCTTAACAAGATGGTAGCTTCCCTGATGGATCATGCTTAAATAGATTTCTATAGGCTGTGTGTTTGTGCTTTTAACAAATTATTTTCATGATCAGAGAGGCTGCTGTTAGTTCATCACTTTCCAAACACTGGTCTACAATGAATATAAATTCCACAGTGATCATCAACAGATGGGTTGCCGTTTATCAGTTCACCCTCAAAAGGCAACCACTAGCATTAATGAAAACAAAATTGACCCTCACAATCAATTGTTTCAGCTGGCACATGTAGAACATAACAGATTTATATTAGAATAGGGTATTCTGGCTCTCTTTCTTCTCCTCCTGGGGCGATTATCGCTCCAATTCTTTGCTTTGTTTCCAAATACCTACAAACCTCATGTCAATCCATCAGTCTCAGTTGTACTTTGTGTTTAGTGCTGATCAGCAAATGTTAGCATGCTGAAACGCTAAACTAAGATGGTGAACATGGTATACCCTTTACCTACCAAACTTCAGCATGTTAGCATTGTCACAGTGAGCATGTTAGCTTGAAAGCTTTGGCATTTAGCTCAAAGCAACTCTTTGCTTAAGTAAAGTATCACAGCGCTACTAGCAGGTTGACTGTAAGACTTTAATCTTGTTTGAACACAAATCATATTCTACAAACACTTCTACTTGTCAATACAACATTTAAATACTTAAATGTGCAGTCAAGAAGAGTTTATACTTACAAATGGCAACTAGGTGCATAATAAACCATTGCGTGAAGCCATGCATGATCAAGACGTCAATGTACTCTTTGGTGCAAAATTCTCAAATGTAAAAATAATTACAAGAGAGCTTGGATTCCTACATGCACACTCACGCACACTGTATGTTCTGCACTGCTACTACTTCATCTGCTAACACACAAAGAATAGATGTTTATTGTGCTAATGTGTCCAATTTGGAACAATCCAACATGATCTGCAAGACAGGCGTGTATGTGGAGGAATGTTTAGTTTATGAGCTTTGAAATGTTTCTCAAGGAAACTCATGGTTCAGTGTGCGTTCTGCCAGTTAAAACACATTACTGTAACTCTGCTGCATGCTGGAGTTCCCATGAGGTCCCCTGCAGGTTTATTCAAACATATTATGTGTACAGAAAGACACTGACATCATTATGATACAATCTCTCTCAGGGGAAATTGCATTCACTCGTCACTCTAATGCCGCTGCTCTGATCCTCTGACACTGGTAGCATTTCTGCTGCTTTCCTGGACAGTGAAAACTGGATAGCTTTGCCCCGAGGGTAGCCAAATGGTTTCCTTGTTTTGTTTCAATCTCTCTCTCTCTCTCTCCTTCTCTGTCTCATAATGTTCATTTGAATATTTGGCTGCTGACTCATGACATCCGCACTCATTCATGCTCAATCACAACATCTTGATAGTGTGTATATATCAACTGTTGGGATGACTGACAGCTCCTACCAGCAGGGGTGTAATTAATCAGAACAAAGCTGTGCTATGCCTCTGACAGCTGTGATAGATTGGGGAAGTTGCTCAAGCTGGCTGGATTTGTCAGGTCAAAGTTATGACTGTCATTGGAAATGCATGAAAAGAGGCAGTGACAATGCACTGTACCTGCGTGATTGATAACGGGCTGGTAATGGCTATTTGTCGTCTGACTTGGAATGTGTTGGCCTGAAGCACAATATTTATTTATGCACAGTATTTGTCTTGTATCTGGACTTATTATTCTCAAAGATGTCAAGTGAGGAAATAGCCATAAATATAGGTGTCAGCAGAGTGTAATGCTGCTGCTGCTCCGTGCTTTTCCATTTTCTCAGCAGTGAGAGCAGTGAGCTTGGCAGTGTGCTCCAGACTCATTTGTTAAAAGTCTTTTGATTGTACAGAGATTATATTGCAATGTACAACAATAGCAACGTAAGATATAAACACACAAGCTATGTACACTTGCTAAGAAAATATTGTCTTCTCTCTCTCTGATAATTTTCTTCCACTCTTCTTTGTCTCCTATCTAGAGGGCAAAAATAATCTTGTTAAACTGTATTTAGGCCTTTTGTGATTTACGAGTCTGTTTTTATGATATACTGTTGATGCTGTTGGGCGTTGATGAGGAACGTGGAGGGTTGGGTGAGATGGGTTCTACTGACATTCTCTGTGGTTCTCTGCCAAAGTTAACAAGGATCACACAAGTGCTATCACACCATCTGTTATCTATGATCAGTGACTCATGGCTTTTGGACAGCAGCCAGCACCTTACCTGCTTGCCTGTTTGTCTGGATGACTGAGAATGGTCAAATTCACAATTCCTTTTGTCACCTTTGTAAATACATTCAAAGAAAAGCAGTTGACATTATGCATATTGGTGTATGTCTAAAAGATCAGCCCATCCGCGCCGTATAGGCAGCAGCTTATTATGACCCAGATTTACATTTTGTTAGGCTGCGGCGTCTAGTGGCTTTATGATGGTACGTAGAATAAAGAGCGAAAAAGTGTGCTTGGGGTAGTTGGGGTGGATGGATGGGTCAAACCCACGACTTACACCCTGGAAAATGTGGTTTGGGTCCCATGTATAACCATGTCAACGTTGGCTTTTTTTGTTAAAAGTTATGAAGTGACAAACATTACGTAGGTGACTTAACATCATGTGATTTCACTTGACTTACTTTACTTGATGGATGTACGTAACATACTTCTTTTAACCCAAACCACAATATTTTCCTAAACCTAACCAAGTAGTCTTTTTGCCAAACCTAAACAAACTGCAACTGTTTTACCAACACCTTCTCACTCCCGACTCGTAACATTTTGACGCTTTGTCAAGGCCCTTTGTCGTCGCATTTGAACGCCCTCGGTACCGCTTTAGCGTCACTTTTAGACGTTTAAGGCTCTGCGGTCAAGTTAGCAACGCTTAGCAACAACAAATATGCAACGTCCGGTTAAGTTAAAAACTATAAATATGCAGTGTCCGGTTAGACGCTGATATGTCTTGACCATGCGTCCATATGTGACGAGTTGGGGAGTGAGAACAGCTTGGTTTTACAACCTTAACCAAATGTTACTTGCATCAACTGACTTCCAGTCCGGTACGCCTGACTTTGTCATTTAACTTAATGAGAACGCTGGGCTGGTACTTTCCAGTGGTCATATATCTGATTTTGGGACAACTCACAATCTACCTATTTTGTCGGTTAGGTATGAGAAGGTGTTGTGAAATAAATAGGCCGACATCCAGCTGCTCTGTTCTGAGCCCTTTGCCAATTTCCCTACTCACTGCTGTACTTTGAAGTTGCTCCAAATAACCATCGTCCACGGATGATACATCCCACTGCATCTTCAAGAAATATAAGGGATATTTCACAGAGTGCTTTTATTGATAATGTTAATTATCCTTTACATACAAGACCTACGTAATATTCACAGAGCAGAAAAAACTTGTAGCCAGTAACTGCTGAAATGGGTAAATATAATGAAATAGGTGATAAAGTGTCCATTAAGCAGCATGGTTTCATATTCTTGAGGAAGTTTGAGGTTCATTCAAAGGATGGATTAAACCATGACTCTCCCAGCTGGTTTCCCTTCCCTTCTTCCACTAAATCTACCAGCCCTCCAATAACCTGGAAACTCACATCAGGGTAACACAATTGCTCAAACATGAATTAGCTTTAGATATAGTACAACATCAGGTCAGGTCTACCAAGCCATAAAAACCAAAACCACATTTACTGACAGTGTAACACTCACATGAAAGGACAACACCACACAATTTGAGAGTTGATTCCAGTTATACTTAAGCTTCATCTTAACACTGTCACCACAATTTGTGTTTGACAATTTGAGCACTTCTGAAAAAGAGCTAAACTTGAAAAGTGTAAAAGCGGACATGTCAGTGATGACAACTGACTCGTAGGTATGACAAATAGAGTACATCAGAAAATGATTTCTGACATGACTAAAGTACAACAGACTGCTTGCTGGCAAATCCTGGCTCATCATCTTTAGACCATGGGCCCAGCATTTTCATTATTATATCAAGTGTTTTTCTAATGATGAGAGCACAAATAATCTCTTCTGCAAAGGTTCTTTTGAAGTGTATTTTGGAATCTTATCTGATGAAAGGTGCCTTGAACTTTATAAATATAAGAAATATACAGTGTCCTGAACATGATGAGACAGAAATTGTGTGGTTAAATGTTTGGTTCTTGTCAGACTGATGTATAGCTTGTATATGTTGGTTTGTTAGCTTTAAGTTGTTTGCTGAATGCTAACTGACACACAGTATATTTCTTACTTTCTTGATATAATAGCTCGCTGGTGCAGTTCAGTGTCAGAACAGTGTCAGAGTTGGTGGTGTCTATCTTGTTGCTTCTCCTCTTACATCAGCAGGCAGGTTTAATCAAAAAACTATTATATACTATCTATAGTAGTAGGTGCATACGTAAAAAGTTGTTCCCTCAATGTAAGTTTATTGAATTCCCTCAATTCCATTTCCTTCAATAAGAAGACACACACCAGCACTGCTTTCACTAGCAAGGACCATGCCACAACAATGTATGATTTAGAGGTACATGTGCATTGATTATGGAGGATGGATTAATGCATATAGAGGGGAAGGGTGGTGCAAGAAGGATGTCGTCTGATAGGTTGGTCTGGGAGGGTGTAAAGCAGACCAGACAGAGGAGATTCAGTGTGGGGCTTCCGTCTCAGAAGTGTTTTCACCCGAGCTTATTTCAAGGCCCCCAGATGGTACCTAGATGAGGCATGAGAGAGCTGTGCACCTGAACTGAATAGGAAGGGATGAAGGGATTAGGGAATGAATGCACTGCATTGGTTAACGAGATACTAGGTAGATTTAGCGCAGTTGTATTATTATTATTACATCTTGCCATTGTCAAAGACAAAATGATTGCCACACTGATAACTTCCCAGCGCTGTAAAATTCTTCCTCATGATATTAAAAGTGATTTTGAAATATTTTCTCATCTAAATCTCTTCAAACTACAGGAATCATTACCCTGAACTTCCTGGATTGTATTTCATCATCTCACAAGTACTTGAAACAACATGCCCGCACCAATGCAGCCCCTTGAATATTTTAAATGCAGGGTGCACAACGTCATCCTCTTCATCACTATCATGTCAGTGTGGTAGCACAAACACAACAGCTACTTCAACAAATCCATTTAAAAGTGCTCATTTACACTCACCTAAAGGATTGTTAAGAACACCTGTTCAATTTCTCATTAATGCAATTATCTAATCAACCAATCACATGGCAGTTGCTTCAATGCATTTAGGGGTGTGGTCCTGGTCAAGACAATCTCCTGAACTCCAAACTGAATGTCAGAATGGGAAAGAATTTTGAGCGTGGCATGGTTGTTGGTGCCAGACGGGCCGGTCTGAGTATTTCACAATCTGCTCAGTTACTGGGATTTTCACGCACAACCATTTCTAGGGTTTACAAAGAAAGGTGTGAAAAGGGAAAAACATCCAGTATGCGGCAGTCCTGTGGGCGAAAATGCCTTGTTGATGCTAGAGGTCAGAGGAGAATAGGCCGACTGATTCAAGCTGATAGAAGAGCAACTTTGACTGAAATAACCACTCGTTACAACCGAGGTACGCGGCAAAGCATTTGTGAAGCCACAACACG